>NC_072373.2:29348257-29651287 GCF_028885625.2 Pongo pygmaeus
ACCCAGGTACTAAGCCATCCAATAGTTATTTTTTCTGCTCTTCTCCCTCCTCCCAGCATCCACCCTCAAGCCCCAGTGTCTGTCGTTCACTTTTTTGTGTTCATGTGTTCTCATCATTAAGCTCCCACTTATAAGTGAGAACATGCAGTATTTGGTTTTCTGTTCCTGTGTCAGTTTGCTAAATATAATGGCCTCCAGTGCCATCCATGTTCCTGCAAAAGACATGATCTTTTTTTTTATGGCTGCATAGTGTTCCATGGTGTATATGTACCACATTTTCTTTATCCAGTCTGTCACTGATGGGCATTTAGGTTGATTCCATGTCTTTGTTATTGTGAATAGTGCTGCAGTGAACATTTCCATGCATGTGTCTTTATGGTAGAATGAACTATATTCCTCTGAGTGTGTAGCCAGTAATGGGATTGCTGGGTCGAATCGTAGTTCTGTTTTTAGCTCTTTGAGAAAACGCCATACTGCTTTTTACGGTGGGTTGACCAATTTACACTCCCACCAACAGTGTGTGGTTTTTTGTTTTTTGTTGTGAGATGGAGTCTTGCTCCGCTGCCCAGGCTGGAGTGCAGTGGCGCGATCTTGGCTCACTGCAACCTCCACTTCCCGGGTTCAAGCAATTCCCCTGCCTCAGCCTCCTGAGTAGCTGGGATTACAAGTGCCCACCACCACACCCGGCTAATTTTTATATTTGTGGAAGAGACGGGGTTTCACCATGTTGGCCAGGCTGGTCTCAAGCTCCTGACCTCAAGTGATCTGTCTGCCTCGGCCTCCCAAAGTGCTGGGATTACAGGCATGAGCCACCACACCTGGCCTGTGATGGGTTTGGATGAGGTTTGATCTGCCTTCTTAGCCTTTTTATTAGCAATATATTCTTGGCTCCTTTGCCTTGATTTATTTTGTTTATTTATTTTTTTTGAGACAGGGTCTCTGTCCGTCACCCAGGCTGAAGTGCAGTGGTATGGTCTCAGCTCACTGTGAGTTCAAGCGATTCTTGTGCCTCAGCCTTCTGAGTAGCTGGGAGCACAGGTGCATGCCACTATGCCTGGCTAATTTTTGTGTTTTTAGTAGAGATGGGGTTTCACCATGTTAGCCAGGCTGGTCTCAAACTCCTGACCTCAAGTGATCCGCCTGTCTTGGCCTCCCAAAGTGCTGGGATTACAGGTGTGAGTCACCACACCTGGCCAGCCTTGATTTATTTTAAATCACTGTTATTCTCAATATCCCAGTTATATTTTCATATTTGCACCTCTGAATAGACATGTAAAGAACAAATTAGCAGACCGGGCATGGTGGCTCACGCCTATAATCCGAGCACTTTGGGAGGCTGAGGCAGGTGGATCACCCGAGGTCAGGAGCTCGAGACCAGCCTGGCCAACATTGTGAAACCCCATCTCTACTAAAAATACAAAAAATTAGCCTGTCGTGGTGGCAGGCACCTATAATCACAGCTACTTGGAAGGCTGAGGCAGGAGAATTGCTTGAACCCTGGAGGCAAAGGTTGCAGTGAACCGAGATCACACCATTGCACTCCAGCTTGGGCAACAAGAGCGAAACTCCATCTGAAACAAACAAACAAATTAGCAGATCTGTTTTTTTACTATAGTAGAAAATACATGGTAAATATAATAAAGTTTCCATTTTTACATTTCTTCTTAAGTCTCATGACTTACTGATTTGCTAGAGCAGCAGTAATATTTATATCTCGTGCTTATATTCTAGAAATGTGATATTCACAGATGTGAATTCTATACTTCGCTACTTGGCTAGAGTTGCAACTACAGCTGGGTTGTATGGCTCTAATCTGATGGAACATACTGAGGTAAACAATGAACATTTTGTTGTGTGTGTTTTGTCTTATGCTTCTGTTTTTTTTTATGGGAACCTCCATTTATTGTTGGCTTATGAACTATTCTACTTAAGGATATTAACAGAGTGTTAATTATATAGAATGAGGTACAGAATGCTCATCTTGTTTTTGTTGTCACAAAAGAAATTCTTTTTTTGTAATTCCTAAGTTTGAACGTTTAATCCCCTACCAGCTGTTCTTTTGGGAGCGTTTAGCGCCATCTTTGCCTTCACAGATTCCTAGCATTTCATAGCCAGATGGGGCTGTATAGATCATCTCATCCAACTTTCTTACTTTACGGATAAGGCAGCAGGCCTAGAAAAGTTAAGAAGTTTGACCAGGGTAACACGCATAGTTTGGATCCCATTTTCTTTTCTTTCTAAGTGTATGCCTTGTTTAATTAATTATATCAGTAGTAAATTAAATTTTTATACAATCATGTGCCTCTTAATAATGGGATGTGTTCTGAGAAATGTGTTATTAGGCAGTTTCATCATTCTATCAACATCATAGAGTGTACCTACAAAAACCTAAATGGGATAGCCTACTACACACCTAGGCTATACAGTGTAGCCTATTGCTTCTAGACTACAAACCTACACTGGCAAGTTACAATACTCAATACAGGAGGCAATTGTAACACAATACGTATTTGTGTATCTAAACATAGACAACATAGATAAAACTATAACCTTATGGGACCATTGTCATATGTGCAGTCTGTCATTGACCGAAATGTCATTATGCAGTAGATGACAGTACTACTTTTTAGATGCTGCTTTTTTTCCTGTTTGTATTCTGCTCTAACCTTCCTAAATCTCATAAAATTCAAAGTACACAGAATGGTTTCTAAGTACTAACTTTTAAATTTTTCAAGTAAATCAATCTGTTTGGCTAGGTACCATCCCTTTGGTTCATTCAGGTTGGTTACTTATTTCTGCCACCAGTTCTCAAATTCTTATTTTCCTGTTCTTTCCTGCAGTGCCCTGCCACACTCCTATAAAAAAAAAAAAAAAAGCAGAAAGCATAGCAAAATAAATGTGGCATTTATTTAAGTTCCATTTTAGATTTTAGGTAATCAGAATTTAGTCCACATAATGATAAATTGTATAATTTGAGAAAGGAAAAGCATAGTAAGAGTGTACTGTTGCTCTAGTTAACTAGAATTTTTTTATGATCTTTCTTTTTATAAGTTGAAATGTTGGAGTGCATTTCTTTTCTATCTTTTATGTTGACAGATTGATCACTGGTTGGAGTTCAGTGCTACAAAATTATCTTCATGTGATTCCTTTACTTCTGGAATTAATGAACTCAATCATTGCCTGTCTCTGAGAACATACTTAGTTGGAAACTCCTTGAGTTTAGCAGATTTATGTGTTTGGGCCACCCTAAAAGGTATCAGTAATTCTTATAATCCTCTGTTTTAATCGTTTAATATTTTGCTGGATAAGAATTATACATATTTCTGTGTGTATGCATGTATGCATATATGTGTGTGTATATATGTTTAGACAGTAACTTAGGACTTTATTACAGAGGAATGACCTCCCTGGCTGTTTTATTCCTATCCAGCTACAGGAATTCCCTGTCTTTTTCTGCCGTCGTCTGTCTCACAACCCCAGCTTCCTTCTTGCCTTTGGAGCTGATCTTATTCCTGATAAAGAAGTCCCCATCCCATTTATGTCAGCACCTCTCCTACTTCAGCTATTATTTTACTCCAGACACTTGTCTCTGACTTGAAAAAGCCATTATTGCTCAGTGAGTGTGTGATTGGGAGGTTAGGGAGTAGTGGGATGATGTGGAGTAGTGGGATGATGTGGAGTTGTGGTTTTTCTTGGAGGTCACTTCCTTCTTCTACAACTAGTTTGCAACAAGTAAGAATATGCTTTTTCCAACTTGGAAAGCCAGTTTTTTCAAAAACAACTTTCTTGAGGTATAATTGATATACAGAAAATCACACTTACTTAAAAATATATCATTTGATAAATTTTGACATATGTGTGTGTATATATACATACACACACACGCACACACCCACACACACACACACAGCTGTGGAACTATGGTTACAATCAAGATAATAAATATATCCACCACCCCCAAAAGTTCCTCATGCCCCTTTGTAATCATCCACTCTCACCAGGTCCCAAGCAACCAGCACTCCCAGCTTTGCATATTTTTCATCTTCAGTTGGTTGTATCTACGGTTATGGAACCCATGGACACAGAGAGCTAACTGTTTTAGAAAACAGTTCAATGTATATCCAGATATTTAAAATTTCATTTTCTTTAGAAGCACAACTTTAAGCCATCTCATTTACTTCAATTAGTCACAACTGGAACTTTGCTTTTGAAGCTGCAGATTTATTGAATAGTTTAAAATTATCTTTGCTCATAGGAAATGCTGCCTGGCAAGAACAGTTGAAACAGAAAAAAGCTCCAGTTCATGTAAAACGTTGGTTTGGCTTTCTTGAAGCCCAGCAGGCCTTCCAGTCAGTAGGTACCAAGTGGGATGTTTCAACAACCAAAGCTCGAGTGGTAAGCCTTTTTTTCTTTCTTAAAAAAAAAAAACAAAAAAAACCACTTTGGGAGGCCAAGGCGGGCAGATCACAAGGTCAGGAGATTGAGACCATCCTGAATAACACGGTGAAACCCCATCTCTACTAAAAATATACAAAAGAAAAAAAATTAGCCGGGCATGATGGCGGGCGCCTGTAGTCCCAGCTACTCGGGAGGCTGAGTCAGGAAAATGGTGTGAACCTGGGAGGCGGAGCTTGCAGTGAGCCGAGATCATACCACTGCACTCCAGCCTGGGCAACAGAGTGAGACTCCATCTCAAAAAAAAAAAAAAGATGACATTTCAGTCTGTCTGAGGCCGTAGGTCTGAAAAGACAATTATTCCTACTCATAAAGTTTATTTTCTTTTAATAAATTTAAAAGGATCTTCTTGCAAGAATCTGACATTTTTAAGTCTTGGTTTCACATTTAATTGTTCATCTATATAAAGCCCTAATCTTTATAATTACATAGCTAAAGATTTTGATCATCCAGTGTATGTCCCTTAGGCAGTCCAAACTCCATATAAATAAAACCTCATAATTTTACACCTTTGCAATTTTTTCTTTCTTCTGATTCTCCTGGTTTTTTGAACCATTGAGCATCAAGTCCTGGGATTCTGCAGCACTTTTTCATTGATTCTGTAGGAAAATGTGACATAGTGTACAGTACAAAAGCTCCTTTTCTCAACCAGAGTTGCTCCACTTTGATCTGTTTTACACTTTAGGAATGTGTTGTAAAGTTTTGATTTAATTAAGGTTTTCTAATGTAAAATTTGAGAACTACTGTCTACTTGGATAAAGATAGCCCAGTCCACTCAGTTGTTTTGGCTACAAATCTTTACTCATCCTTCACTGTTTTTCACATTTACTAAACGAGTCCTGTTATGACTTCTCATGTGTGTAGATTTGTTTTCTGTCCATCTTCAGTGCTGTTGCACTTTGTTGAGGCCTAATTTTTCCTTGCTTGGTTTAATACCATAATTTCATAACTAAACTTCGTTTTGTATCACTTTAGAAAACACAAATCCATGGTCCTATTATCCCTGGGGACTGACTCCTCATTGCCTAAAACTTAAAAGGTCCTCTGTGTTTTTGACTTAATCTATTTCAGCTTCCTTCCCTACCCACCCGATATGCATCCCTAACTTTTCATGGACATTGCACTACTTTTTCCTGCCTTTGTGCCTTACCTACTCTGTTATTTATTTACTTAGAATGAATACCCCATATACTTTTTTTTTTTTTTTTGAGACAGAGTTTTGCTTGTCACCCAGGCTGGAGTGCAGTGGCATGATCTCGGCTCACTGCAGCCTCTGCCTCCTGGGTTCAAGCAATTCTCCTGCCTCAGCCTCCTGAGTAGCTGAGACTACAGGTGCACGCCACCACACCTAGCTAATTTTTGTACTTTTAGTAGAGATGGGGTTTCACCATGTTAGCAAGTCTGGTCTCAAACTTCTGACCTCAGGTGATCTGCCATCCTTGGCCTCCGAAAGTGCTGGGATTACAGGTGTGAGCTACCATGCCCAGCATCCCATATACTCCATCTGATACATTTCTACTTATCTTCGAGGTCCAGCTTGGTTCTTAACTCCTTTTAAGCTTTTCCTGATAAACCTAGATATTGCTGATTAATTTCAACTGAGTGCTCTAACAGCACCCGGAACATATCTCTATTACTGGTATTTGGTTTTATTTATATTCTTAACCAGATTTTGCACCCTCAAGTGTAAGGATGATGTTCTAGTTGTCATATTTTTCATAACCAGTGTGTGTAGTGCCTGGCACATTTGTTGAATGAGTGTGTTCTTAGACATTTAACCATAAGACTTTTTGTTGTGATGGTGGTTGTGTTTTTCAGGCATCTGAGAAAAAGCAAGATGTTGGGAAATTTGTTGAGCTTCCAGGTGCGGAGATGGGAAAGGTTACCGTCAGGTTTCCTCCAGAGGCTAGTGGGTAAGAAAATGTAACTCACATTTATAATTGAATATATTTAGTGGGAAAGCTTTAAAACAGTGATTAAATACTTTAAGTATTAATAGGTTAATAATATAGAAGAACATAAGATTTTAATTGTGAGAGTTAAAATTCTAAACATCTTAATAGTTTTTATGTTATTAATAGTTAATGTTGATTTAATTTGTAGTTTTAGTTTGTCAACTTAGTAAAAGAGACAACATTTTAATTTTATCCTGACAGAACTTTAATTATGTAATTAACAAAATATCCAAAAATAAAAAACCTTAAATTTCATTTTTATTTTTAGATTTTTGGGCTTTCATTTAATTGGATTTGTATTTGTACCCTGAGCAGTCCTTTTAATTAGCAGTTGAAGTTATAATAGCATTGGTCTTAAGTTATTTTTTTCCCCCAAATAAAGGAAGGGGAGTCCTGAAAAGCCTGTTCCTATTCCTTTCTTTCCATTAGGTTCCCCAACCCCTTTATCGCTTGGCACCCATGGAAAGTAGTATTTGAATAGCTCATTAGAGAAAAAGACTGTTCTGTATGGTGGTCACCAGGCTGGGGCTGTTTCAGGCCTTGCCCACCATTCCCCAGGACTGAGAAGGAAGTCTTTGTCTTTGTACACCTGTCATCCTATTTGAAGTATACTGGACAAGCTTTATAATAGCGTCCTTCCAGTGATGTTAATATAATAAAATACCTCTTATTAAAGCAGTTAGCCTTACTTAGAAAATTAACCATTAGGAAAATGTTCTGCCATGTTTTGTAATTGAGGTGATTATTTTTTCTAAATTTAAGATTTCCAAATTTAATTTTTTCAGATTTTGTATTCTATCACCATAATGAAGTTCTCACCTTTCTATAGTACACAGTAGAAACCGGAAGATACAGAAACAATTTTCTTTTAGCTATGTATTTAATAGTTCTTCACAAACTATTTCATAAGCATCATTAACAGTAAAATTACTTTCAGAATTTCACATTTTGTCTCTGCTTTTCTATGTTTGCTGATTCAGGAGGTGAAATAAAGGGTAGATAGAAGGAGATGAAACAGAAGTGATGACTGTGGAAAATTCACAGACTTGATCATTAAGTGGTTGATTGGTAATTGACTAAGTGGATTCAGTCATAAATAATACTTACCTTACATGGTTTAGTATCTATAGATATCTTGGGTTCCTACCATCTAGTATTCTGCTACTGTGCACTTGGTATGAGAGGTCATGATTGTCCTGTTGGATAGTGACCTTAATTGTCTAAAAGCCACCTTTTTTTGGCAGTGGCCATTTATAGCTGCGCCACTTGAACATTGTATTTTTTAAATCTTTTCATATTTTGTGTCACTGTCACTTCTTGGAATAGTGAGTTCCCCATGTTTATGTATTTACAGTATAAGATATATTTACCTGTTGTAAATTATGTCAGAGACTACACTCATGAGACAGTTTTGGGGTTAGGAATATAAATCAGTATTTAGTTTTTCTTACTATGCATAGTTTTCATCATCTCTTCTTATATGTTAAAGAGTTTGTCTTTAATTACTATTTTTTCATTTTTTCTTTTCTGTGTCTTAAATGAAAGGCCAGAAGGCTTGGCTTAGCCTTTTATTCTTATTCTTAGCTAACATATACAAAACACCTATTATGTACAGGTGCTACCACGTGCTTTACTTATAGTAACTTATTAATCCCAACAGCCTTCTGAGGAGGCACTGTTGTTATCTCTGTTTTACAAATGGTTTCGGAAACAGATTCATATGTTGTAGTAACTTGCCAAGCTCAAACCTCTACCACCTGGCTCTAGAATCCATATAATTAAAAATTATACTACATGTATCTGTTACATGTGGCAGAAGCCCAATTCAGTATCAGTTCTAACTCATGCAGCATGATTCTTTTGTGTGTGTGTGTGTGTGTGTGTGTGTGTGTGTGTTTTAGCGATTCTGATATAGATTCATTCTTTAACTGATGATTTTAGTTGTCTTGTGACTTATAGTCCTCTTAGCTTTCTTGAGGTTTGGAATTGTTAGACCTGCGCACATTATTTCAGATTTAGAAATATCATTTTTGAAATAATGTTTTGATCTCATCACCTTTCTTAAATTAATTTCTGTATTTTAAAGCCAAGCACATTAACTGTAAAATAATAGGTACTAATATTAATCTTTTCTTGACAATGGTTATAACATGTTATTGGGTGCAACGCCCTCAAGTTAAAAGTACACCACAGTATTTTTGTTCCTGGGAACTTATGGCCCTTCATTTAGTTTTATTTTTAATAAATTTTTAATTTTAGAATAGTTTTAGATTTACACAAAGTTGCAAAAATAGTACAGAAAGTTCCCATGTACCCAAAAATAGTACAGAAAGTTCCCATGTACCCTGCACCCAGTTTTTCCAACATTAACATTTTACATTATTACAGTACATTTGTCACAACTAATGAACTAATATTAATATGTTATTAAACTCCATCCTTTTTTGGGATTTTGTTAGTTTTTCCCTAGTATCTCTTTTCTGATCTAAGATTTCATCTGGGATATCACATACAGCCCTTTTAAAAATTTTTTAATTAATTAATTAATTAATTAATTTTTTGTATTTTTAGTAGAGACAGGGTTCCGCCATGTTGGTCAGCCTGGTCTTGAACTCGCGACCTCAGGTGATCTGCCTGCCTTGGCCTCCCAAAGTGTTGGGATTACAGGCATGAGCCACTGCACCCGGCCTAGAGCCCTTTATTATATGTATAAAGTTTTGAATAGCCCTAAATATGTTGCATTGTACTTGTTTGCCTTAGCTTTTGTATATAAAACCTCCTTTTTTTGGACATAGCCTCTCACTGTCGTCCAGGCTGGAGTGCAATGGCGCAATCTTGGCTCACTGCAACCTCCGCCTCCCAGGTTCAAGTGATTCTCCTGCCTCAGCCTCCCGAGTAGCTGGGATTACAGGCGCCCACCACCACGCCCAGATAATTTTTTTTTTTTCTTGAGATGGAGTCTTGCTCTGTCGCCCGGGCTGGAGTGCTGGAGTGCAGTGGCGTGATCTTGGCTCAGTCCAAGCTCCATCTCCTGGGTTCATGCCATTCTCCTGCCTCAGCCTCCCGAGTAGCTGGGACTACAGGTGCCCGCCACCACTCTCGGCTAATTTTTTTGTAATCTTTTTAGTAGAGACAGGGTTTCACCGTATTAGCCGGGATGGTCTTGATCTCCTGACCTCGTGATCCGCCTGCCTCGGCCTCCCAAAGTAATGGGATTACAGACGTGAGCCACTGTGCCCGGCCAATTTTTGTATTTTTAGTAGAGACGGGGTTTCACCATGTTGGCCAGGCTGGTGTTGAACTCCTGACCTTGTGATCTGCCTGCCTCCGCCTCCCAAAGTGCTGGGATTACAGGCGTGAGCCACCGTGCCTGGCCCAAGCCCTTCTTAAAGTTGAATCATTGATCTGGGATGCTAATGACTTTTTAAAACTTGATTGATTTGAAAATAATATAAATTCATAAACTTTTATGAATTTTTATATTATTTTATTTTATAAAATAATATAATTTCATAAACTTTTTCCCCTCCCATATTGATATCAACTGAGATCAAACCTGTGTGGGAAACCAGGTAACTGTCTTAAAACTGTACAACTGCTGGCCGAGGCAGGCGGGTCACAAGGTCAGGAGATCGAGACCATCCTGGCTAACACAGTGAAACCCCATCTCTACTAAAAATACAAAAAAGTAGCCGGGCATGGTGGCGGGCACCTGTAGTATCAGCTGCTTGGGAGGCTGAGGTAGGAGAATGGTGTGAACCTGGGAGGCGGAACTTGCAGTGAGCTGAGATCACGCCACTGCACTCCAGCCTGGGTGACAGAGCGAGAGTCCGTCTCAAAAAAAAAACAAAACAACAACAAAAAAAACTGTACCACTGCTGCCATCATTATAATTTGAAACTAATACAAGTTGGTGAAAGCTGACTAAACTTCCTTGCTTCATGCCTTGTCAGCCCAATCAACTGTATTTCAGCATAGTGGTGTAACATATTTTCTTTTACTCATGTACTCGATAGAAGGAGGGTGTTGATGTGTGATATTATCAACAGTGTCTCTGATCTGTATTCTTCCTTACAATTGTCAGCTGCTCATAGGAACAGCAGAACAGCGTTTTTGTAGATTCTGATTCATTGAGTGTTGGTGCCGATGAGACCTTTGGGATTATTTAGTTAAAATTCTTTTATTTTTAATCTCCGTGGCATGAGTTTACCTATATAACCTTCACATGTACCCCTGAACCTAAAATAAAAGTTAAAACATTAAGTTAAAAAATAATCTTTTGGCCGGGCGCAGTGGCTCACACCTGTAATCCCAGCACTTTGGGAGGCCAAGGCAGGCGGATCACGAGATCAAGAGATTGAGACCATCCTGGCCAACATGGTGAAACCCCATCTCTACTAAAAATACAAAAATTAGCTGGGCGTGGTGGGGGGTGCCTGTAGTCCAGCTATCTGGGGGGCTGAGGCAGGAGAATCGCTTGAACCCAGGAGGTGGAGGTTGCAGTGAGCTGAGATCATGCCAGTGCACTCCAGCCTGGGCGACAGAGCGAGATTCCGTCTCAAAAAAAAAAAAAAATCTTTTATTTTGGCATCTGAGAAAACCAAAGCCTAGAGAAGTAAAGCGGCTTTTACTAATTGTCATGTGCTCTTTTCATTTAGTCATCACAGTGACAGTCTCAGAAGAGCTTATCTCCAGTGGCATAGGTCGCACCCAGTTCTCAGTAGTAGTAGGTCTTATTAAAGACAAACAGTGGAAGGTAGCATTGGAAACAATTTTGAAGCAGCTTTACTTTAATTAAATGATCATTCTTTTTGATAAAAAGAAAAAGGAGAGTCTCCTTAAGGCTGCAATGTTTGTAAATACCTTGTCCCCTCTGTGAGATTTTACATATGAAGTTGTTTCTTATAATTGTTTTATATATGGTATAGTCTTTTTTTTTTCCTGTCAGGGTCAGATTTTCTATCACAGTACTTTTTGTTAGAGAATAAAATATGACTTGGGTACCAATTAGAAGGACTTTTGTTTAGTTCTCATCTCCTCAAAAAGGTTAAGTTTAAGTATTTAGTTAAAACATGTTAATGAGTTTCTTTGTGAAATGTTTTTGTTTTAGTTACTTACACATTGGGCATGCAAAAGCTGCTCTTCTGAACCAGCACTACCAGGTTAACTTTAAAGGGAAACTGATCATGAGATTTGATGACACAAATCCTGAAAAAGAAAAGGAAGATTTTGAGAAGGTAATTAAAAGTGTAGTGATGACCCTTTGTCAGAAAGTGAATTTAAAGTTACAGGATTACTTAATACCTTCATGGTATGAAAATAAATTTTGTTCTCATAGCTGCTTTTTTCCCTATCTATATATTCCATATCTGAGACCTAAGCCAAGAAATGTCCAGCTCCCATACCAAAAAACTTAAAATTTCTTTTTCTTTTCCCCAGTTATAGAATTTACCTGAATGATATGTTTTCCTATAATACCAATTTATTAAATGGTCACTGGAGGCAGTTTTTTTGGTCATATAATCTTAAGTTTATGAATGAAATAAACACTAAGTAGGTATTGGAAAATGTGAAGGTTTCCTAGCCTCTTATCTTTATTCAGAAGTATGGCAGTATATTCAAAGAGAGGGCAAATGATTGTCAGTTCTCCCAGTAATGACCAGCTTTTCCAAAGTAAATGGAAAACTCCATCGTGAGATCAGCTTTCTCAGCTGGAAATTTGGAGGCTAATGTAATGAGTATCTATCTCTTTTTTCTTTTTTGATCGAATATCATGTAACTTCCACAACCATTTTCAGGCTAAATAAGACTGATGGTCTATATTACATTTGCCTAAATGCAGTATCAAGGGTTGAAAATGCACGAAAAAATGCAAACGATATACTGATGGTTATTTTGGTTTCTTACTACAGGTTATCTTGGAAGATGTTGCAATGTTGCATATCAAACCAGATCAATTTACTTATACTTCGGATCATTTTGAAACTATAATGAAGTATGCAGAGAAGCTAATTCAAGAAGGGAAGGCTTACGTGGATGATACTCCTGCTGAACAGATGAAAGCAGAACGTGAGCAGAGGATAGAATCTAAACATAGAAAAAACCGTAAGGCACATTGTTTTATGTTTTAATTGATCTTATATTGTGCTTCTTTAGTAGAATGTGATTTCTTTTTTGTGAAAGCTGCTAGTTTGTTTGTTTGGTTTTTTTTTGAGAAGGAGTCTCGCTCTGTTGCCCGGGCTGGAGTATAGTGGCGCAATCTCGGCTCATTGCAACCTCTGCCTCCCGGGTTCAAGTGATTCTTCTGTCTCAGCCTCCCAAGTAGCGGGACGACAGGCGTGTGCCACCACACCTTGCTAATTTTTGTATTTTTTTTTTTTTTTTTGAGACGGAGTCTTGCTCTGTCACCCAGGCTGGAGTGCAGTGGCGCGATCTCAGCTTACTGCAACCTCTTCCTCCCAGGTTCACACCATTCTCCTGCCTCAGCCTCCCAAGTAGCTGGGACTACAGGCGCCTGCCACCATGCCCAGCTAATTTTTTGTATTTTTAGTAGAGACAGGGTTTCACTGTGTTAGCCAGGATGGTCTCTGTCTCCTGACCTTGTGATCCGCCCACCTTGGCCTCCCAAAGTGCTGGGATTACAGGCGTGAGCCACCGCGCCCAGCCTGATTTTTGTATTTTTAGTAGAGATGGGGTTTCACCATATTGGCCAGGCTGGTCTCGGACTCCTGACCTTGTGATCTGCCTGCCTTGGCCTCCCAAAGTTCTGGGATTACAGGCATGAGCCACTGCATCTGGCAAAAGCTGCTAGTTTAAACACATTTGGGTATATGACTCATTTGTCTTAGAAATCTTTTTTCTTTCTCTAACTTTATGTTCTTGTTATTTTATTGACATCACAACTGCATATGAATATGCCCTTAGTATCTCACTTATTATGTGTAGTCTTTTGCATTGTATTCATTCAATTTGAAGGATTCCTTCTGCAACGTTTTACAGTTTTCTTACTTTAAATACTTAGCCTTTCTATAATACAATGTTTGATGATAATGTTGTCACCCAAGTCTTCCTTTTGGCATGTGGGTAAATGTGAATGTAATATATAATACAAGCTCAGTACTAACCTATATCTCTGAAATATCACTTGACTAAAGAGCATATCTTTCTTATTCATGACTTTTCTCCTGAACTTCTAAATTGGGCTATTTTCATTCTCTAATTATGTTGTCAGAACTTCACTGTAATTAAACCTTGAGTGCCACATTTGGGAAGTATTAGTAAATTAAAATAGTTATAATGAGTCTTTTTTATTTTGAAAAGGTTTTCTGCATTTTCAGAGGTGGCTAACCAATGGACTTTTAGACCTATCTTGATTATTTGAGGGCAAGTGTGTTACATTTCTAGTAGCTTCCACAGAAAATTATTGTTTAACAGTTTGTATGCATACGGGGCAGGTTTTTGCTAGATATTGTGATATAGGGGGAACCATAGCCACTTGGAATATAGAGTCCTTTTTTCTAGTATTAAACTCTTTTCTTTCTTGTATCACTGTTTTCTATCACCTCTTATTTTCTTGGATCCAAGAGTAAGTATCCTGCTTCTCATTGGTATGATGAAGGGGCTTTCAGGGAGCCCATGAGCTCAGACTTTCAACCTGAGCTGTGTTCTTTAGATAGGCACGGGCTGTAGTGCCAATGCCTGTGGGACCTTAGGGCCGGACCAAACCATTCTGTCCCTTAGGCATGAGGTGGCAAAATAAGAGAATGCTTCTGCTTTAAAGGCAGAATGTTAAATTTGAGGGAGATGAGAAAAGAAGGGGCTGGCCCGTTGTGCCATGATGGGAAGGGAAACACTAGGTGAGCGGAGCCTTCAGGCCTTGTACTTTTTCTTATGCTTAATTGATACTACATGAGTGGAATGTATTGATGTTACCTTTTCTAAAACGTATTTGTATTTCCTAAATGTATTGTGAAACTTCTTTCATTAAAAAATGATGCATTTGCTCTTGGTGCTGGATACTGGAACTATTACAGTGTTTTTAACACAGGGTGGTTATAAAACAAGAACATGAAAATTTATATCAAATTATACCACTATGAGAATAATTTGAATTTAACCAGATTAGTGAACTGTAATATAATTGTCATTTTATAGCTATTGAGAAGAATCTACAAATGTGGGAAGAAATGAAAAAAGGGAGCCAGTTTGGTCAGTCCTGTTGTTTGCGAGCAAAAATTGATATGAGTAGTAACAATGGATGCATGAGAGATCCAACCCTTTATCGCTGCAAAATTCAACCACATCCAAGAACTGGAAATAAATACAAGTAAGTATATCTCCTTCAATATGCTAGGTAGCCTTCTGTGCTTTTGTTTTGATCTTTAAACATGGAGTACAAGCAAAATAGTCAAGAAACCTGGCCTTTTGTTCATCCATGGGTTCACTGGCTGGTGGCCTTCTGTAAAGGCATGTAGCCTTTCAGGGGCTGTTTACTCACCTGTCAATTAAGGTTATACCACATTATTTCTAAGATCACTTCCATCTATGAAAGTCCTGAGTCTGCCTAGAGTTGCTTTTTTTGTATTGATTAGGTATACTGTGATGTACATCTTTAGGTGAAGATACTTTGCTTCCTGTAGTAAACTTTGAGTCTACTTTGCACAAATTGATTCCTAAAAGTAATAGTATTGGAAACTTCCAGAAATATGAACAATACAAGAAGGTAACATGTGTTTAGATTAGTTTTCAATGTGGATTTGTAGGTTAGCGAATCTTTGTTTTAAATAGACCTTTTCCAAAAAACAAACCCTACTTTATAAAATAAATCATAAAATATATTTTTTAATACTTTGAAGAAGCGTACTACACATAAATGCTGAATTAAAACTTCTGAAGAGAATGGTAAATGTAAATGATTACTTGGTTAGCTGATGTGACTTACTTTAAACTCGTGGGTGCTGACATGTCTGTCCATATATAGACAAATACACACGTGTGATTATATGTGCATACATATCATTTTTCCCAGGATTAATCCTTGTTTTACTAAGCAAATCCTTTCAATACATTTGGAAAAGTGACTTTGGATACACATTTTCAGTATCAAATAATTGCAAAGCATAATGCAGTAGCATCTTAATCAAGTTGTATCTTAAAAGTTAGAATGTATAATGGCTGGGCACAGTGGCTCGTGCCTGTAATGCCAACACTTTGGGAGTCTGAGGCAGGAAGCTCTCTTGAGGCTAGGAGTTTGAAACCAGCCTGGGAAACATAGCAAGAACCTGTCTCTACCAAAAAAATAAATTAAAAAAAAAAAACTAGCCAGGTATGGTGGCACGCTTCAGTAGTTCTAGCTACTTGGAAGACTGAGGCAAGAAGATTGCTTCAGTCCAGGAGTTCAAGGTTACAGTGAGTTGTGATCATGCCACTTCACTCCAGCCTGAGCAACAGAGTGAAACCCTGTCTCTAGACAAAAAGGAAAGCATTGGCTGGGTGCAGTGGCTCATGCCTGTAATACCAGCACTTTGGGAGGCCTTGGCGGGTGGATCACTTGAGGCCAGGAGTTTGAGACCAGCCTGGCCAACATAGTGAAACCCCATCTCTACTTTAAAAAAAATACAAAAATTAGCCAGGCGTGGTGGCGCATGCCTGTAATCCCATCTGTACTCGAGAGGCTGAGAATCACTTGAACCCAGGAGGCGGAGGTTGCACTGAGCTCAGATCGCACCGGTGCACTCTAGCCTGGGTAAAAGAGCGAGACTGTCTCCAAAAAAAAAGAAAGAAAGCATAATGTACTAATATATATATATATATATATTTTAATTCAAATTGATACTACATGTAAATTGTATACATTATCTTAGTCAGAAACTGTTTTTAAGACTATTTCATCTTAAATGTAATTTTAACCTAACGATTTTCTGGTCTGTCGGTTTTTTTTTTACACAGTGAATGGAGCACTGTTTTTGAGTGTGTTTGACTACTTTTAAGACTTTTAGGGATTTACTTGAGTAAGGGATTACTCAAAACAGAGTGAGACTCCGTCTCAAAAAAAAAGATGTTCAAAAGCTAAATTTCCTTAAAATTATTACATGTATTGTTTATTGCTTCCTACCGTGTTATACGTTGGCCATTACAGAAATATTATGATTATACAATTTGCCAAGCCAATACCGAATTTTGTATTAGATTGCAAATTTGCTTTTTTGTTTGACTGCTAAGTTGATAACTGACTCATTGTTCTCAAAGGCTGATAATGTTTTGATATACTTTGAGTATTAAAAGTCATAAAATCTTTTGGTTTTTAAGAATGTCTTAACTTGTAAAGAATTACATTTTAAATTAGTATTGTTGTTTATAATGCCTAATCTAAGAGGGAAAGGGTAAAATGTTTTATTTATTTTATTTTATTTTTTTCTAGTGTTTATCCAACATATGATTTTGCCTGCCCCATAGTTGACAGCATCGAAGGTGTTACACATGCCCTGAGAACAACAGAATACCATGACAGAGATGAGCAGTTTTACTGGATTATTGAAGCTTTAGGCATAAGAAAACCATATATTTGGGAATATAGTCGGCTAAATCTCAACAACACAGTGCTATCCAAAAGAAAACTCACATGGTTTGTCAATGAAGGACTAGTAGATGGATGGTATGTTTAATGTTACTTAGAATTGACAAGAAGTAAGAACATAGTAGATCAGTGATTTTTAAACTGCTTGAGAGATAGGGAAGGTGATTGGGAGGAGGGGAATGGGTAGGCCTATAGAATTCCTGGTTCTTATCTTCTTCTCAGCCAGTGCATTAGGGCTCCCCGCTTCTTGTTTTAATGCCACAAATAATGGAGTGCCCACTGGGGATCATGGAATGAAAAACACACATGAGGGCACATCCTCTGCAGGTCTTAGCATTTAATAGAAAAATAGTTTTGACTTTCTGGTCGTTGGTATATTTGGTTACTGATGTCTACTCTCTGCTGAGGCTGAGGTTTTTCTTTTTGGCTAGGTCCCAAGAAGGTCAAAATACCCTTGAGTCGAAGTGAAGATGTAAAAGTTTATCTTGAGCTCCATTAAAAGGGTATTACTGCATACTTACCAAGGTTTGCAAATCCCTGCAGAATATTAATTTCCTACATATGTTTTTGTTTTATTCCAAAGGGCTTTATAAAGTATATTCATATGTGAATGACAGGATACCATCTTTTTTCTGATTCTCATGGTCCTATGTGGAATAGGGACATTGAAAATGTTTGATAAATAAAAATGTATTAATGCATGGGATTTCCATATTTGAAAATGTCACCATTGTGTCTTTTTTTTCAAATGTGCTTCTACTGTTTCCAGTAGTGCATTTATTTTACTGCAGTATTTGACAGGTCAGCAGTTATCCTGTTCCTTGAACTTGGGCTCACTGGTATTGCAATCTACCTAATTAGTATAACTAGCTCTTAGCCAAAAGTTTAACAAGCTGAATATAATTTATTATTCATTAAGTATCTTCTACTCTCCACATCTACACATTACAAAGTTTCCTTGGTACTTAAAATTTACATATTTCCAGGGATGACCCAAGATTCCCTACGGTTCGTGGTGTACTGAGAAGAGGGATGACAGTTGAAGGACTGAAACAGTTTATTGCTGCTCAGGTGTGTTATAGTTTCTTTTCCAGCTTCTCTGTTTGAAATTTCAGGTACTTCTATTACTGTCCCTTTAGTCTTTATTATCTCTATTGTTCTTTCTATTCCTTGTTTGTGCCTTATGATCCAAGGGCAGATTTTTTTTTCTTTTTAAACAAACTTTTTTTTTTTTAAAAAAAGTTTATCACTGCTTATAATAGTGAAAAATTGAAAATGTCCTAAACTCCTAAGCTAGGTTTGGACAAAGGCAGCTGAAGTAATTTTAGCAGTGAATTATATGACTTGACTGTGACCAGTCTGTAGACTGAACCTTTACAGTGAACTGTTAAGGGTAACCAAATTAGTTTGTATACACTGAGTTTTATATTTCACTAGAAGTAAACTTGAAAGTATTTATCAAGTTTTTTTTTTTTCTAAACATGCTTAGCATGAAATAAAGGCAAAGTTCTAATTAATACTTCTTGCCCTTACAATCGTGTTGTTATTGTTTTTTAGGGCTCCTCACGTTCAGTTGTGAACATGGAGTGGGACAAAATCTGGGCGTTTAACAAAAAGGTATGTATTTTAACTCTCTGTCTTCTTTTCTCATGCCTAAGTCCCAAATAATGTACAAGTAGAAGTCATTACTGTGCTCATGGTAGAGAAAAGTTTGTGAAAAATATTAACATTTTGCAGACTTTCAGGAAAATGGAATGTTTTCCTTTTTTAAATACATGAAGAGCATTAATTAAGCCTATTAACTATTCCAAATAAGTAACAATGATTGAAACAAACAAACTTGGAATTATGGGGAACAGTAATAGTTTTTTCCTTAAATTTTTTATGAACACTCTGCATTTCATTTTTCTGCTTTCAAGCTGCGAGCTCTCTGTAAGAAGGTATTACTTAATGCTTTTATTTGCCTTAAACATAGCTTTTAGCATATTACATGTTAAAACCTGAGATGTTATATGGCTTTGAAGCACAATCACATTTATATAAAAGACTTGCTTATACAAACGCATTGAAAATGCATTATTCCTAGTGTTAAAAACCATGTCCTCTGGTTTTCTTAGTGCCAAAGGGAATATTGGGATAACTGCATTCTACCTCATTCCCTTGTGTGCTGAGAGGACATAGAATTTTAAAAGTATATATTTCATTAAGTCGTATTGAAGTTTCATTAATTACAGTTCCTTTGTCTTACTGAATCCAGCTTTTCTTTTTTTTAACTGTTTATTAACTGAAAGTCAAATGAGGAACATTGCCTATTGACATTGTTAATTACTAATTGGAAAGCAGATGCTTGGACACTATAATAAGGCAAATCATTCAAATGCCATGTTTTAAATTATGGTTTCTGTGATTGTGTTCTGTAAATTCTTATTTGGGATTGCTGCTTGATGGTGCTGATGTCTTGCCTCAAGATATAGTTGCTTGTTTCGCATGTGTCTTGAATTTGTTTTATTTTGGTCTTTCGTGTTTAGTTTTTGATACATAAAGGAATTGTTAATTGGTTCTTTCTGTTGCTGCAGTTACTAATAATAAATATTAGTAGAATTTGCTGGCAAAGTTAACATTGGTGTACTTTTCATTAACAGTACAATTTTTACTGATTTTAAGTTTTAATAAAGTTAAACATAGACACTTCAGATATCTGAAATATATTTTACTATAGTCAAATAGTTCTGTAGGGTCTGTTAAGATGAACAACACACTCCTCTCTCTATCTTCTTTCATAGTCTCCCTGGAGAAAGCACTTTCATCTCTTCTAGATAGTTCTTTTGGTATTTATTACTTATATTTCTTTTTTTTTTTTTTTTTTTTTTTGAGATGGAGTCTTGCTGTCGCCCTTGCTGGAGTGCAATGGTGCAGTATAGGCTCACTGCAACCTCTGCCTCCCGGGTTCAAGCGATTCTCCTGCCTCAGCCTCTCGAGTAGCTGGGACTACAGGCATGTGCCACCATGCCTGGCTAATTTTTTGTATTTTTAGTAGAGATGGGGTTTTACTGTGTTCGCCAGGCTGGTCTCAAACCCCTGACCTTGTGATCCGCCCACCTCTGCCTCCCAAAGTGCTGTGATTACAGGCGTGAGCCACTGTGTCCGGCCTATTGCTTATATTGCTGAATGAAATATATGTGTTACTACTTTTTTAGTTATGTTTAGACATATTAGTTGACTTCCCATGATGGAAGATAAATAATTCGGCCTTTTACTTTTTCTCCTAACTTTTTGGTTTGCTTGTAGTTGATTGTGTTGCTTTGTCTCTCCCTCTCATTTGCTTATTTTTCGTTTTTTTGTTTTTGTTTTTGTTTTTCTGTTTAAAAAAAAAAAAAAAAAAAGCCAGGTTCTCATGCCTCTAGTCCCAGCGGTTCAGAAGGCCAAGGCAGGAGGATCGCCTGAGCCTGGGATTTTGAGAGCAGCTTAGACAACATAGTGAGACCCCATCTCTCCAAAAAAAAAAAAAAAAATTAGCTAGGCCTGGTGGTGCACACTTGTTGTAGTTCCAGCTACTTGGGAGGCTGAGGTGGGAGGATCACTTGAGCCCAGGAGATCAAGGCCGCAGTGAGTCCTGCTCACACCACTGCAATCCAACCTGGGTGACAGAGTGAGACCCTGTCTCAAAAGAAAAAAAAAATTAAATTTTTTTTTTCCTCTCCCCACTCCTGCGTACTTTTCTTTTCTTTTCTTTTTTGTAGCGGAATCTTACCCTGTTACTCAGGCTGGAGTGCAGTGGCACAATCTGGGCTCACTGCAACCTCCACCTCCCGGGTTCAGATGATTCTCCTGCCTCAGCCTCCTGAGTAGCTGGGATTACAGGTGCCCACCACCACACCCAGCTAATTTTTGTATTTTTAGTAGAGACGGGGTTTTGCCATGTTGGCCAGGCTGGTCTTGAACTCCCGACCTCGTGATCCGCCCACCTCAGCCTCCCAGAGTTCTGGGATTACAGGTGTGAGCCACCACGCCCAACCCCCCTGCATACTTTTCTGTCTCCACAAGATGTGCAAATTTCTCACCAAGATATTCAAATGCCTTAGGTATACTTTCAGTTTATTTTGGAGACATCTGCTGGAGCCTTCTGTGCTGCTCTATAACCTGATTTGGATTCATGGCCCATTGGCTTCTGAAGCACAGCTATCTTCCTAGGTCTCTTCATCATCTTCCTAGGGATTCCCTTTGCTTTTGTTCTGTAATGGACAGAACTGTAATGCACAGTGTCATTCTTTGGACACTTCGTCCAGCTCCCTGACAAGGGGAGGATGGGATGAAGAAAATTTTTGAAACCTTGTATCTGACCTGTGTTTTTAGTCTGAAATTTCATGATAATAGGCCATGGTGAGGGTCTGTTTTCATCCACATCATTGGAAGAACATGTGGCTTCCAGTCTGGAAATTCATTCCTTCAGTTCTGGGAAATTTTCTTGAATTCTCACCCTTTCCCTTTCCCTTTCCATCTTTTATTTTATTTCTTTTGTCTTTTCTTTTCTCTTTTGTTTTATTTTTTCCTGAGACAGAGTCTCACTCTGTCGCCCAGGCTGGAGTGCAGTGGCGCGATCTTGGCTCACTGCAACCTCTGCTGCCCGGGTTCAAGCAATTCTACTGCCTCAGCCTCCTGAGTAGCTGGGATTACAGGCTTCTGTCACCACACCTGGCTAAGTTTTGTAGCTTTAGTAGAGACGGGGTTTCATCATCTCGGCCAAGCTGGTCTTGAACTCCTGACCTCGTGATCCACCCGCCTCGGCCTCCCAAAGTTCTGGGATTACAGGTGTGTGCCACTGTGCCTGGCTTTGAATTCTTTTTCTTTCTTCTCTATTGTATATTTCTTCTCCTGGAACTCTTCTTGGGAAGATGTTGGGCCTCTTGGACTGGTACTCTCGTTTCGTGTTCTGTCTTATTTTCTTTCTTGTCTTTTAGTTTATCACAGATCTACTTAATTTTTATCTTCCCACTTTTCTGTTGAATTTTATTTATGCTATTATAGTTCCAATGTTTCTCTTGTTCTCTGAATTTTCAAAATAACTCTCTATTCTTGTTTCATGGTATTAATAGTAGGGTTTTCTGCAGAGTAGTGTCTCTTCTCCCCAATTTGCTTATTTTGGTTTCTTTCACATTAAAGGTATTTCTCAGATATCTGGTTAGAGCCTTGGTTATCTGCTTATGTTTAATGTGGGGAAGTAAAGAGTGATTGGAAGCCTGAAGAATGAGAGTTGGGCTTTCAACTGAGCTTCACTGTACAATGATCTGGCTGGGCTAGTTTGTTGGAGAAATTCCATGTTAGTAATTTTATATCTTTTCTCAAGGATTAGGCAGTTTTCCCAGAGGGGCTTCATTGAATCGCCTTCCTGAAGTGTGAAGACCTGGCTGCCAGGTTTTGGAGCCAAATGGGGGAAGACTGCTGAGGGTTTTATAAATCTACTATCATACATTCACTTATTCCCCTTGTCTCTCGTGCAGTACCCTTTCCTTTGGCTCCTTCTGGTATCTGCCAGGATCTAGATACCCTCTTATTCACAGAGTAAACATCCATTCTTTTGTCAAGGTAGGGGAGAGGCAGTTGCCTGGTTATATGGAGTGGGGAGGGGATGCTTCTATGTTTTTCAGCTTCCAGAATTTTGTTGCTGTTATCTCTTCTTTTTTTTTTTTTGAGATGGAGTCTCGTTCTGTCGCCCAGGCTAGAGTGCAGTGGCGTGATCTCGGCTCACTGCAACCTCCGCCTCCCGGGTTCAAACAATTCTCCTGCTTCAGCCTTCCGAGTAGCTGGGATTACATGTGCCTGCCACCACGCCCGGCTAGTTTTTGTATTTTTAGTATAGACAGGGTTTCACCATGTTGGCCAGGCTGGTCTCGAACTCCTGACCTCAGGTGATCCGCCCACTTTGGCCTCCCAAAGTGCTGGGATTACAGGCGTGAGCCACCGCACCCAGCCTTCTCTTCTTTTATTATATTGATCCTTCTGGATTTGTTCGTTTAAACAAAACAAAACCATTCATTTCTTTTAAGTTGGGGGTTGGGAAAGAGTGAAAGTTGATGAGTATTTTCAGTCTGCTTTTTTTCTCCTAAATCCTGTGAGATCTTTAATCATTAAATACCATCTTTAAAACATAGCATTGTTTTTAGTCAACTGGTAGTAAAAAGGAAATCATTCTGATCATTACTTTTTGTTTCTATTGCTGGCCTTCATGATGTCTTCATACACTGAAACCCATTCCCTTCAACTCTTGAGGTACATATCCCTCTTATTTAGAGTTCATGGCACTCTCAATCTCTAATTACTGCTTTGTTGTTTTCTAACTTGCTCTGTCTTCTCAAGCTCTGCAGGTAAGATTTAAGTGAAGCATCAGTGAACTAAATTTAGCGCCATGGAGTTGTGAAGTAAGTGTTGCTGGCAGAGCTAAATCATCATTCTTTGGACATTCTCCTACTCTTAACTAGCTTAGCATTTTTTTTTTTTTTAAAGCAGATTCTGTTTTAAAAAAAAATTAGCTAGATTTGTTTGCGTGATTCTTTGGAGAAAGAGCTTTATTTTAGGAGTGAATTGTACATGGTAAAGAAAAGAAGGGAGAAATGGATGAAGGGAAAAGAGACGTGGGGTGATTAGTTATCTCAATATCCCTTCGACAATACCATAATCCTTGTTTTCTTAGCCTGAGTTTTCATCTTGATAGGAAACTAGTACTTTATTTTTCTGTATCATAGTTAAATGGAATATATCTATAAATAGTTTTTTCCTTGATAGCGGTAGGAGACATTTCAGTAGCTTACTTTGCATTAACCTCACTAGTTTTCTTCTTGCTTTTACTTAAGTGTTAAGATTTTAACTTTTCAGTCAAGGCAGAAGAGTCACAGGTTTAAGATGTTCATTTTAGAGCTGTTATCAATCTCTATGAACCCTTATTGACTGCTTTAGTTTTAAAATGTATGTATTTCAGTAGTATAATATAGTTTTTCCCAACTCTCATCTCAACCCCCTTGCATCTGTTCCCAGCTAATAAAGTACGTAGAGACTTCTCTCCCTACTCCACAAATAAGGAGACTTCCTTCCAGTGAAAGTTTTCTTGAAAATTAAACCCCAATAAATAAAACAAAAACATAGCTGTTCTGGTTGAAGTATGTGAAGGGGATCTGGAGGCCTTCTGGTCCTTCCCCCTCCACTTAGTGCTACCAGAATTAAACCCCAATAAATAAAACAAAAACATAGCTGTTCTGGTTGAAGTATATGAAGGGGATCTGGAGGCCCTCTGGTCCTTCCACCTCCATTTAGTGCTACCAGGGCACCTCTTTGAAATCTTTAGGACTCTTTGGAGTAATCTGAAAACCACTGATCCAGAGACTTTTAGAATTGCATATTTTTAGAGCTACAAATACCTTTTAAGTCTTTTAATTCAAGTTTCCCAAATATGCCTGATCCTAACCATCCTATGGAATGCTTGTTAAAAATTAGATTTCTGAAATTTACTTGAGACCAAGTTGTCTCAGAATCTGTGCTAACAACTGCCCCAAGTGGTGATTAAAATTAGTCAAGTATAGGAAACATCCTTCTGTTCCTTTTGTCAGTGGAGGAAACAGCTGCAATGAACTAAGTTTCTTAGGCAGGGTTGTCTAGTTTTAGCTTTTTTAAAGAAATTATATCTTACTGACTTAAATACTGAACTGAGTAGTCAGTCACGAATTAAATCTTTGATTATTCCAGCCCAGTAGAAGCTGAAAGGAGAAATCCTTAACTAGTAAGAATGACTTCTAAGCCTCAAGGAAGGAATGAAACAGTAAACTTGAGAAAGGCTGGTACTGATTTAGTATTAGCATGAAATATAAGCAGATGAGGATTAGCAGATGAGGAGAAGTTAAATAGCTTTTCAAACTTTGCATGGATGACCTCTCTGAGGATGGCTTCCTCTCTGAGTTCATTCAGAATTTCCACGATATCATTCTTTTCAGAAGCTGAAAACTACCTTCAACACTGACAAAAAAACCAACCCAATAATGGTAACAATGGAAAAATAAAAACAAATTTAATTATAGCACTGTTTTCTGCATTCTTCTAATGAGAAAAAATAACTTCCATTACTTAGCTATTTGACTCTGCTTTCATCTACATTTTTCTCACATGTGCTTTATATGTAGTGTCTAAACATTGCTCTTGTGATTGGTCATCATGACTAATTTTACACTGAACAGTGAAGTGAGAAAAATACATCAGCTCCAGAAGGGGATGCTACTGCAGATTTGGAAGTAGAATAGGTTAGAGCATAATGTGTATGACCATTTATTCAGTCAATCTGCAAATATTTATTGATTACCTATATGAGACAGACCCTAGCTAGGTACTGGGAATATACTGAGAATATACTGGTCTATATGTACTGGCCTCTATATATAGCATGTAAACCAGTAGAAATGTCATTTATACTTTTAATCTATAGAATTGCCTTATTATAGTGACCGAATGCTATTCTGCTTTTGATGGTGATGTGTTACCCTAACACTGATTAAAGAAAACAATACTGAAACAAAAATATCCATATTCTCTTAAAATGGACTTGTCCAAACTATAAAATTGAATATCACATTTACCTCTAGGATTAAGATATAACCCCACTGGAAAACTTTTCCTTACCTTCTAATACCAGATTTTAAAATTATTTTCAAAATAACTCTAATATTATGCTTTAATTGGTTTCTTTTCACCTGCCAGTAGCTATTCTTGTGAAAGAAGTCTAAATCCTTCATGTAGTCTTAGTTTACAGTTGTTTCTCTTTTTTCTGCTTAAATATCAGAAAAGAGTTAACAGTTGAAAAAAATTAGTAAATGCAGTAACAAGAAAGCCAGTTAGTATTCCTGTGCTATTATTTATTTTGTTTATGGTGCTGTATAAGATATCGCAGTGTTTTAACATGAGGATGTATTTGTTGCAGGTTATTGACCCAGTGGCTCCACGATATGTTGCATTACTGAAGAAAGAAGTGATCCCAGTGAATGTACCTGAAGCTCAGGAGGAGATGAAAGAAGTAGCCAAACACCCAAAGGTCACTCTTACAGTTTCACCAATGTGTTTCTCTCTGTTAAAAGGAGCAGGAAATAAAAAGGAAAATGTGCTTGCATGGCAGTGGCATGATTTTGAGATGATTTTCTTTTTTTTTTTGAGATGGAGTCTTGCTATGTCTCCAGGCTGGAGTGCAGTGGGGCAATCTCGGCTCACTGCAACCCCTGCCTCCCGGGTTCACACCATTCTCCTGCCTCAGCCTCCTGAGTAGCTGGAATTACAGGTGCCCGCCACCATGCCTAGCTCATTTTTGTATTTTTAGTAGAGATGGGGTTTCACCATGTTGGCCAGGTTGGTCTCGATCTCCTGACCTCGTGATCTGCCTGCGTCGGCCTCCCAAAGTGCTGGAATTACAGGCGTGAGCCACTGCGCCCAGCTGAGATGATTTTCTATTCAACATTATTTGTCAGGATTTGATACTAATTGAAGTAAATCTTTTTGTGGATTTTTTGCCTTAAAAAAGTTTATTTTAGTAACAATCCACAGTACATCACACAGAACTGTTATGCTCAGTTGGTGCTTATTTTTTATTGTGTAGAGTTAGCATATTAGTGTGTAATAAGAATTTATCTGTTCCTAGAGTAATCCTGAAAGACAAGTTATAATTCAAGCTCCTATATTTATATGGAATCTGAAGTACATTCTCTATTAACTAGGGTATTCCCTGTCACCTTTGTCTTTAAGCCAAAACATTAGACCTACTACTGTTGAATCACAGCTTGACTTCAGAGTCTCTTACACTGTCATTTCCTCTGGAAAGTATAAGTGAAGGGTCCATCTAAATTCTGAATAGAATTTTTTTTTTTTTTTTTTTTTTTTTTGAGACAGTTGCACTTTGTGGCCCAGGTTGGAGTGCAGTGGCATGATTCTGGCTCACTGCAACTTCTGCCTCCCAGGTTCAAGTGATTCTCATGCCTTAGCCTCCTGAGTAGCTGGGATTACAGGTGTGCGCCACTACACCCAGCAATTTTTGTATTTTTAGTAGAGATGGGGTTTTGCCATGTTGGCGGCCAGGCTGGTCTTGAACTCCTGGCTTCAAATGATCTGCTTGCCTTATCCTCCCAAAATACTGGGATTATAGGCATGAGCCACTGTGCCCAGCCCTGAATAGAAATCTTAAATACTAGTACCATAGAGTACTTTTTTGTTAAGCTGTGGTCATCCCAGATTCTTATGACTGCTTAGTTGACAAGTTTGAAGCAAAACAAGATTTTTTTTTTTTTTTTTTTTTTTTTAAAATTTTGAAATGGGCCTTGCTCTGGTGCCCAGGCTGGAGTGCAGTGGCCTGATCTCAGCTCACCGCATCCTCTACCTTGGGCTCAAGTGATCCTTCTACCTCAGTATCCTGAATACCTGGGACTACAGGTTCATGCCACCATACCTGGCTCATTTTTGTACTTTTTTGTAGAGACAGGGTTAGACCATATTGCCAAGGCTGGTATTTGCAGAGGCAGGGTTTCACCATGTTGCCCAGGCTGAGAAAGAGTTGTTTTATTTCATCTTTACAAGTTGTCTATAAATAACTTTATTATATACTGAAAATTACATTCACAGACTAATGCATATACTAGTAGCCAAGCTTATAACTGTGTTCGTAGACTGACTCACATATAAGACGATGTGCATTGCAAAGAGCTGTACATATTCTAAATTGTAGCTTTATATGATTGATTGTCTTCCCACTTATGTCATTAGCTGCTTTTTAATTTTAAAGATTTGAATCCTAATAAGATTTGGGGTGTGCGTTTAGTTGATCGGTTTGGCTTTGTCTTTCTTTATATCTGATTGTTTTGACCAGGTAAGTAGTAGTATCTGACCTGCCATATCACCTACCGTACAGTTAGCATAAATCTGAAGCATACTGAATATTTTAAAATTTGAATCATAAGAATAAAAGTTTTGAAGAGTGCTTATTTTTTAAAATGACAGTTGTGGTCTGATAGTTTAGATTAAATTACTAGGCTGGTGGTTCATGCCTGTAATCCTAGCACTTTGAGAGGTGGAGGTGGGAAGATCATATGAGGCCAGGAGTTCAAGACCAGCCTGGTCAACATAGCAAGACTCTGTCTCTACGAAAAATAAAAAAATTAGCCAGGCATTATGGTTCATGCTTCTCAGAGGTAGGTGGATCGCTTGAGCTCAGAAGTTCAAGGCTGCAGTGAGCTATGACTATACCACTGCACTCCAGCCTGGGTGACTGAGCAAAACCCTACCTCAAATAAAATTTAAAAAATTAAATTACTAAGTACTGCTCATTGTTAAAAATAAGAACTAATTGTTAAGGAAGCATACTCTTAAATTGTGACTGGATTACTCAGTTTGCTCTGTGGAATTTTCATTATAACATTTCCCTCACAAAGTATTTTTTATTTAGCCTGTCAGTATTCTATTCTGAGCTTAGTATGTTATCTGTTGTTAAAACACACTGATTTTTCTCAAATGCATTAGTGAATTCATTGAACAGTTGTTAAACACATGCTGGTTAATGTTTATTTCAAAAGGCCTTCTTAACACTTTTTTCTTTTAATTCTGCCAAATAAAAACTGAAATTATGGCATTCTTTTTATTCTCCACATCTCTTTTTCTTTCCATATCATATACACTAGAAAGGCAGAAAATTTACTTATCTATATCTATATAGATAATACTTTCTTTAAAGTTTGTCTTCTAAAATCTGAAAGGTCCGTAATTTCCTGCTAAGGTGGCATCTGTTGTCCTATAATGTCCCATAGCCACTGCTCAAGAATGACTTATTTTCTCCTTTGCTGCAGAAGCAGTGAGATTCCTTTTTTTTTTTTTTTTTTTTTTTGGTGATGGAGTCTCGCTCTGTTGCCCAGGCTGGAGTGCCGTGATGCAATCTTGGCTCACTGCAGCCTCTGCCTCCCAGGTTCAAGTGATTCTCCTGCCTCAGCCTCCCAAGTAGCTGGGACTACAGGTGCCCGCCACCACGCCCGGTTAACTTTCTCTATTTTTAGTAGAGACGGGGTTTCACCGTGTTAGCCAGGATGATCTCGATCTCCTAACCTCGTGATCTGCCCACCTCAGCCACCCAAAGTGCTGGGATTACAGGCGTGAGCCACCATGCCCGTGAAGCAGTGGGATTCTAAGGATAGGAAACATTCTAGTTGAAGTGATACTAAATGATAAAGTATACTGTCTTAGCTATGAAATCAATGAATGATTCTTTTAGGCTGGAAGTAATCTTAGGGGCAAGCTACCTCATCTTATTCCATTAACATTAGTGGTCAGGTTGCTGATCTGATGTCACAGAGCTGGAATTCAAACTATTGATTTCTATTGAGGCCGAGTATGTATTGTTTAAATGCTAAGAACAGAATTGGAAATACGTTTATGTTAAAATACATAGATGGAGAAAGAGTAAAGCATTTTCTTCCTAATACAGCAATGAACTGCTAACAGTTTAGTAACACAGAAGACTTTTGTATGGTTAAAGAATAGAATGAATGTATAAATTTGCATACTGGGTTCAATCAGTTGTTATTTCAACAGATACTATGCTTTTCTTTATCAATCAGAATCCTGAGGTTGGCTTGAAGCCTGTGTGGTATAGTCCCAAAGTTTTCATTGAAGGTGCTGATGCAGAGACTTTTTCGGAGGGTGAGATGGTTACATTTATAAATTGGGGCAACCTCAACATTACAAAAATATACAAGTAAGAACTTTTTGTTTGTTTTCAAATAAACATGGGAGAAAAGTATTTTATTTGTATTTACTTATTAAACATTACCAAATTCAGACCCATACATGTTGCTGACTAGTAAATCTGCCCAGACATAGCTACTGCAAATTCTGGACACAAATTTTTTTCCATATATGTTTCATTTTACTAACAGGCTATCAAGATGTCTTTTATTTGTGGTGTTGAAAATTACTACATCTGGATATAAAAAAATAGCTGTAATGCTTTAATGAGAAATTACATGATAAAAAGGGACAAGGGGATCTTTTAGACAGAATTTATATGTATAACATAATCTTTATACTAAAATTTACTTTAAAATTGATTGGTTAATAATGAATTTGACTTTCTAGTTACTATAGTGTGCTACACTTAGGAATATGATCTTCAGATTCTATAAATGAAACATAGTATGCTTAAGACTGATTTATGCAAACTCTGAAATCTTAATTGTGTAGTTATCACATATGATTGCAAGTAACTGCCAAATGTTTTCAAACATAGTAATTCAAATTTTATAATGCTTAATGCAGGTGACTTTAGGTTAATAAATATGTACATGTTCCTCATCAATTGTATGTGAATCTGTTCTCTAGTTGATTATTAGTATCTCGATGTCAGTGATTATGTTGTATTTATTAACCAATATATGTCTGGCATATTAGAAGCTCAAATAAATGTTTGATTTGGAATTTTTCCAAAGAAAATTTCTTATCCATTTATTACAAAATAAAACAATAAATTATTTTATAATAATATAAAATAATTATTATAGAACAAAATAATGAATTTATGGCAGCTGTGGTTAATATTTCTTTGAATACTTTTAATCTTATATCTAGAAATGCAGATGGAAAAATCATATCTCTTGATGCAAAGTTGAATTTGGAAAACAAAGACTACAAGAAAACCACTAAGATCACTTGGCTTGCAGAGACTACACATGCTTTTCCTATTCCAGTAATCTGTGTCACTTATGAGCACTTGATCACAAAGCCAGTGCTAGGAAAAGACGAGGACTTTAAGCAGTATGTCAACAAGAACAGTAAGGTAACCTTCCAAAGAAACCATATTTCACCTTTTAAATTTTTCTTTAGAATTAAAAAAATTAATTTTATATATTTCGGATCCTCAGATAAAATGGATAAGATGTGTAGAATTTTATTTAAATCAAAAGATGTAAGTTGGCCGAGCATGGTGGCTCATGCCTGTAATCCTAGCTCTTTGGGAGGCCAAGATGGGTGGATCGCTTGAGCTCAGGAGTTCAAGACCAGCCTGGGCAACATGGTGAAACCCCGTCTCTACAAAAAAAAAAAAAAAAAAAAAAGATGTAAGTAATGTTTCCATTTTATAGATGATAGGAAGTGAAACACAGTGAGGTTGAGTAACTTACCTGAGGACAAACAGTAAATAGTAGAGTTGGGATTCAAATCTGACCCTTGTATTTAAGCCTTATGCCAGCATGCCTTTCACCTAAGTCTATTATGTGCTTCTTGCATCATATTTCATATTTATAGCAGGGAAATTATTTCTTCTGGAATGCTAATCAAGTTATTTAAAAGGTTTTTTGAGGCCAGTTTATGAATGTTAACTTTTAAAAATGTGATAAATTGAATTGTCATTTAACACTTCACCGTTTCATTGTGTCCTCAAGTAGTGAACTTTTTAACATATCTGTTTAAAATGGGAATATTTTAGTTAGTGGAAACTGCTTGCATTTTAGAGTTGTTTTACTACTATGATTTTGAGAAAGTATACTTTAGTTTTATATCGTCTTTACAGCATGAAGAACTAATGCTAGGGGATCCTTGCCTTAAGGATTTGAAAAAAGGAGATATTATACAACTCCAGAGAAGAGGATTCTTCATATGTGATCAACCTTATGAACCTGTTAGGTAAGTAAATGTAACTGAACGTCTAAATGAAAATGCTTAAAGTTCTTATAGTGAGTAATATTTTAGAAATTGAACTTTCACTAAAATAACGTACCTAACTGTTTTCTTTCTCAGTCTCTTTCTCAGTTTTCTTTGTTTTATATTTAACATTTTAGACAAGTAATTTATTTTAACAAGTGATCTTTGAAACAACATGCACATTGAACATTAATAAATTATTCATTTCTGAAATTAAACCTCTTGTAATTAACTTTCTTGTAGCCCAAGTATAAAGAACAAAATTTCAGTACTGTATATTACCTATCTTTGGGTGAAAATTATTACCATTATCTTTTTCTTTGTAGTGTATTTTCACTAGATAAATGGTACAAACAGCGTACATTTAGAGGGAAAAAAATAACCAATATTTGTATTTTTTTCTAACCATGAAGTAATAAGATTATTAGAAGGAGAACTCTGTAAATTTTTGTCCCTTTTTTTCTTTTCTGTTTGTCTCTGCTATTTTTTTAAGTGATATCTCTGTAACTGTGTAGTCAAAATGCCTCTCCTGAGATTTAGTCTTGTGAATCTAACTGCCTTTTAGATATCTGAATAGATTCTTTCAAGCATTTCAAACTCAACGTGTTCAAAATTCCGGGATCTAGGTGTCATCTTTGATTTATTCTTCCCCTTCATCCCTTTTTTCACTCAGCAAACTCTGTTGTTTGTGTTGCCTGTCTGGTCCATCTCTGTGGATCCACTGCTCTGCCTTATTTCAGGCTATAGCATTGCTTCCTTGATTGCCAAAACAGGCTGTCATGTATCTCCTTGCCTCCAATTTCATCCTTTTTCTGTTCGGTTTTCACATGCCCACCAGTCTGAAAGTTTAAGAGTAACAGTTTTATCACATTTCTCTACTGTTAAAAAATCTCTGTTAGTAGGGCAGGCACTATGACTTATGCCTGTAATCCCAGCACTTTGCAAGGCTGAGGCAAGAGGATTACTGGAGGCCAGGAGTTCAAGACCAGCCTGGGCAACATAGTGAGACCCCATCTCTACAAAAAATTATAAATAAAGAATTAACCAACCATGGTGGTACACACCTGTAATCCTCACTGCTCAAGCAGGTGAGGCGGCAGGATTGCTTGAGCCCATGAGTTCAAGGTTACAGTGACCTATAATTGCACCACCGCACTCCAGCCTTGGTGATAGAGCAAGACTCTCTCAAAAACAAACAAACATTATTGTTAGTTTCAGGGTAAAAGCTAAACTTTTGAGTTTGATACGCAAGATTTTTCATGTTACGGCGTCTCTTGAGCCATACGTGTTAGAGTTTTCTCGCCCTGATCCCTTCTGTTTAACATATGTACCAAATTGCCTGGGGCTTTTCAAAAGCACTTGATGCCTTTTCCTGGAATGGCCTTGTGGCTTTTTCGTCATATGAGTAACCTTATTCATTTTAATATCACATTTCCTTTACACATAAGCTCACATAATCCTTTAGTCACATAAGCATGCATACAGTGTAGCATAGTGCCTAATAGTTGCTAAGCCCTCCTTAAGTATTTAGTAATGGTGGTGGTACCACCAACTAAAATAACAGAGTAGGTTTTTGTTTTATTCTTAGAAAGTTTTTGAACTTTTCAACAAATAGTGCAAGAAGAACTGAACAGCTACACATGAAAGAGTGAAGTTGGGCACTATCTCATATCATATACAAAAATTAACATTTATCAAAGACCTAAATGTAAGAGCTAAAAACTATAAAACTCTCAGAAGAAAATGTGAATGTAAATCTTTGTAACCTTGGCATTGCTGTTTTGGATATAACACCTAAATCACAATCAACCAAAGAAAAAAAATAAATTGGACTTCATCAAGATTAACATATATTGTGTTTCAAAGAAAGTGAAAAGATAGGTCACAGAATGGGAGAAAATATTTGCACATATGTCTCTTAAAGGACTTGTATCCAGAAGAGAACCCAATTAACAATGGATTTAAATAGACATTTCTTCAAGCAGATGTACAAATGTAAGCACATGAAAAGATGCTCAGTGTCATTAGTTGTTAGGGAAATTCAGATCAAAATGATAATGAAATATCATTACATACCACTAGGATGGCTGAAATAAAAAAAGACAATAGCAAGGGTTAGAAATGTGGAGAAATTGGAACTCATATGTATTGCTGGTAGGGTTGTAGAATGGTTCAGCCACTTTGGAAAAACAGTTGGGTGATTCCTCCAAAAATTAAACACAGAGTTACCATTTGATCCATCAGTTCCATTCCTGCGTATTTGCGAAAGAAAAAGAACATGTTCACACAAAAATGTGTACATGAATGTTTACAGCTGCATTATTCATAATTGCCAAAAAGTGGCAATAGATTATTGCTAATTACTATACCCTTTGGAATTGAGAAATTCTTATAAATTATTACTTTTTTTTTAAGAGACAGGGTCTCACTCTCACCCAGACTTGAGTGCAGCAGCGTGACCTCCCCAGGCTCAGGTGACCCTCCCACCTCAGTCTCCTGAGTAGCTGGGGCTACAGATGCGTGCCACCACAGCCATGTAGTTTGTGTATTTTTTGTAGAGACAGGGTTTCACTTGTTTCCCAGGCTAGTCTTGAACTCCTCAGCTCAAGAGATCCACCTGCCTTGGCCTCCCGAAGTGCTGGGTTTACAGATGTGAGCCACCATACCCACCCCTAAATATTTTAAAATAAATAAATGTTTTACAGAAATTTTTCTGCTTATAAGCAGATTAGGTGTGGTATGTAGACCAATTTTCTTGAAGTCAAGAGTATCATTAACATTCATGCCTTTCTAGTGGCAGACATAGCAGATATAATTTTGCCCTGGACTTAGTTTGTTCATATGGATGAAAGTTCATAGATTGGAAGTTTGTAATAAGGACTGTCAATTTTTTTTCTTTTTTTTTTTTTCATTGAGGCAGAGTTTCGCTCCTGTTGCCCAGGCTGGAGTGCAATGATGCAGTCTCAGCTCATTGCAATCTCCATCTCCTGGGTTCAAGCGATTCTCCTGCCCCACCCTCCCAAGTAGCTGGGATTACAGGCACCTGCCACCACGCCTGGCTAACTTTTTTGTATTTTTTTAGTAGAGACAGGGTTTCACCATGTTGGCCAGGCTAGTCTCGAACTCTTAACCTCAGGTAGTCCACCTGCCTTGTCCTCCCAAAGTGCTGGGATTAGAGGCATGAGCCACCACGGCTGGCCAATTTTCTTTTTCATTGGAGACAGAATCTCGCTCTGTCACGCAGGCTGGAGTGCAGTGGTGTGATCTTGGCTCACTGCAACTTCCGCCTCCCGGGTTCAAGTGATTCTCCTGCCTCAGCCTCTCGAGTAGCTGGGACTACAGGCACCCGCCGCCACGCCTGGCTAATTTTTTGTATTTTAGTAGAGACGGGGTTTCACCGTGTTGCCCAGGTTGGTTCTGAACTCCTGAACTCAGGCAATCCACCCGCCTTGGCCTCTCAAAGTGCCAGGATTATAGGGGTGAGCCACTGCGCCTGGCCAAGACTGTCAATTTTTATTTATGCATTTGTTGTTTGTAAAACTATTCTGAAGAGCCTCTGATTTGAATAGTAAGACAATGGACTATTTTATACTTCAAAAAGCATTAACTGGACAGGCGCAGTGGCTCATACCTGTTATCCCAGCACTTTGGGAGGCTGAGGTGGCCGGATCACTTGAGGTTAGGAGTTCAAGACCAGGCTCTACTAAAAATACAAAAATTAGTGTGGTGGCGTGCGGCTGGTAATCCCAGCTACTTACAGGCTGAGGCAGAAGAATCACTTGAACTCAGGAGGTGGAAGCTGTAGTGAGCTTAGATCACATCACTACATTCCAGCCTGGGCGACAGAGCGAGACTCTGTCTCAAAAAGGAAAGAAAAAAAGAAAGAAAAGCATGAACTTAGTGCCATTGAATTTATCTAGGAATTCAATATTTATTGCTGTTCAGATAATTTTGTTCAAATAAACTATTTTGTCTCTTTATTTTCTTTTTAGCCCATATAGTTGCAAGGAAGCCCCGTGCGTTTTGATATACATTCCTGATGGACACACAAGGGAAATGCCAACATCAGGGTCAAAGGAAAAGACCAAAGTAGAAGCCACAAAAAATGAGGTAATGACTTTTACAGATATGTGTATAAAAATAAATGGTCTTTCTATCCCAGGGTTTAGAATATATTTCTTTACAAATGATTATCTTTCTTACTGTGGAGACGGAAGAAGACAGTTAAGTCTTGCTCTTTGCATTTTGTTGTTATCCTTTCACGTAAGATTTTACAATCTTGCTCTGTCGCCCAAGGCTGGAGTGCTGTGGCGCGATCTGGGCTCACTGCAACCTCCGCTTCCCGGGTTCAAGCAATTTTCATGCCTCAGCCTCCTGAGCAGCTGGGATTACAAGCGTGCACCATGACGCCCGGCTAATTTTTGTATTTTTAGTAGAGACAGGCTTTTGCCATGTTGGCCTGGCTGGTCTTGAACTCCTGACCTCAGGTGGAACTCCCCACCTCGGCCTCCCAGAGTGCTGGGATTATAGGCATGAGTCACCGTGCCTGGCCAGACCCCTTATACTCTTAAAAATGATTTGCTTATGTGGGTTATATTTATCAGTATTTATCATACTAAAAATTGAGAAGTTTTAAAAGGATTTAATTCATGTAAAAATAATAAATCTAGTTACATGTTAACATACAAAAAGTTTTTATTAAAAAAAATTTTCCAAAATAAAACTTTTAGTTAAAAGAGCGGTATGGTTTTAAATTTTTACAGATCTCTTTAATATCTGACTTAATAGCTTCTAAAAACCTGTACGAACAGTCATGAGAGAATGAGAGCGAAAAAGACAAAATACATCGTAATGTAGTGAAAATAGCTGCGACTTTGCAGATCCTCTTTAATACCCCTTGGGATCTGTGGACCACACCTTGAAAATTGCTACTATATATTATTCAGTAACTCATGGAGTAAGCATGAGATGGGAAATTTGGTTGCTCTTCCCTCATTGGTCCCAGTTCCCATCTGTGCCTCTCATTTTTTACATATCCTAGAAAGATAACTGGTGTTATGCTATAAGTTAGTATGTGTTCTTGAAAAACTTCATGTTCTGCAAAATCACATACCGAAAATAACAGCTGATTTTTCAAGAAAAACAGAGTTGAGGCAAACCACTTAAAACCTATGTATCTCATACGGTTTCAGTCAGATGGTGGCTAGGTAGCAGTCATCAAAGACTCGACTGGGCTGTATTCTATTTTTATTTTATTTTATTTGAGACAGAGTATTGCTCTGTTGCCCAGGCTGCAGTGCAGTGGTATGATCTTGGCTCGGTGTAACCTCCACCTCCTGGCTTCAAGCGATTTTCCTGCCTCAGCTTCCCAAGTAGCTGGGACTACAGTCACGCACCACCATGCCCAGCTAATTTTTTTATATTTTTAGTAGAGATGGGGTTTCACCATGTTGGCCAGACTGGTCTTGAACTCCTTACCTCAGGTGATCTGCCCACCTCGGCCTCCCAAAGTACTGGGATTATAGGCATGATCCACTGCGCCTGGCCTGGGCTGGATTCTAAAATTGTTTCCTCACCTGGGTGCCAAGTTGATATTGGTGTTGGCTGGGATCTCAGGTGGAATAGTTGACTGGAATAGCTGCAAGTGGCCTCTCTAGCATGGCAGTGTCAGGGTATTAAGACTTCTTAACTATCATTTAACGCCTCCAAAAGTGAGTGTCCAGTAGATGAGGTGGAAGTAGCATTGCATTTTAGGATTTAGTCTTGTAAGTCTCACATAGCATCATTTCTGCTGTACTCTGTTGGTCAAATCAGTAACAAGCTTTCTCAGATTCAGGAAAGTGCACAGAGATCCCCCTTCTTGGTGGGAGGAAAGTCAAAAAATTTGTGGACATGCTTTGAAACCTGCACACTTTTGAATAGAAATTCAATATTCAGGTACAGTTGACTGGCATTTATACCCAACTTTGCAGTCAGAGATCCTTTGCAGCTTTAAACCTGAAGGATAATAATGCTTTTCCCTGTGATGTGTAGATCTTTGAGGATATTTGTCTCCAATAGAGGCTGATACTATCAAAATTAAATTCTCATCCAGGGCTTAATATTATGGTAAAAAATGTTTTTTAAACATCATCCTCATTAAGGGAAGGCACTTATACGAAAGGTTTTTGGGTTTTTCTTCAGATTGTTAATGTATTTCTAAAGTTTTCTCTTTAATTATGAAAAGCTTGTTCCTGCATGCTTCTTTATTTGACATAAAACTTGAATACACAGGGAAAAATCACACACAAGGCAGTGTGATTTTTTTTTTTTTTTTTTTTTTTGGTGTTACACTCATATGTTCCCCTGTTTACTAACCATGAATGAGATGATTTATGTTGCAAATTAAATGTAGCAGAACAGGCCAGGCATGGTGGCTTAAGCCTGTAATCCCAGCACTTTGGGAGGCCGAGGTGGACAGATCACGAGGCCAGGAGATTGAGACCATCCTGGCCAACATGGTGAAAGCCTGTCTGTACTAAAAATACAAAAATTAGCTGGGTGTGGTGGTGCAGGCCTGTAATCCCAGCTACTGGGGAGGTTGAGGCACAGTAATCACTTGAACCCGGGAGGCGGAGGTTGCAGTGAGCTGAGATCACACCACTGAACTCCAGCCTGGCGGCAGAGCTAGACACTGTCTCAAAAAAAAAAAAAAAAATGTAGCTGAACAAATATATATTTTTGATATAGGGTGGCTACATGAATTGTATTATTTATTTAATGTATATGCATTTGTGTATGCATATTAGTGTTTATGAGTGTATATATAGAATCTCACTAAAAATAAATATGAGTGATTTAAGGAATTATGGGGAAGGAATTTTGAGTGACAGGTTTTTTTTTTACTGACATGCCCACTTTGAGAGCCTAACATCTGTGTAAAATGCAACTCTGATACAGCTTGAGATGCCTGTTAGGTGTCTAGGTAAAGATGTCTTGAAGACATTGAAAATGCTGGGTCTGGGATCAGGACAGAATTCTGGAATAGAGATGAAAATTTTTGAAATTTATACATAAGACTCTGAATATGGATAAGATTATTCTGAAAAATCAAGTGGCAGATCATTTAAAAGAAAAAAGCTGAAGGAAATGTATAATGTGAGCTGGGTTTTAATGTTAGAAGGGTTTCAGTAGGGAAGAATGCAGTCTAGGCAGCAGAAAGCATGAATAAAAATAGTATCTTTATTTGCTTTTCAGGGTTGATTTTAGTGAACATAGCTCTAGATTTTACACACAAATAGATACCTGTAAATTTATAATTTTACACAAATGAAACTTCCACAACAATGAGTTACAATTATATCACAGAATTTGATGGAGCTCTTGCCTTATCAATAATCTAGATGTATTTCATCTCTAAAAAAATTAATAGTGATACCTAATGCTTATTGATACTCACTTTTTCTCAGCCTTTGTGACTAAGGGCTTTACACAGATTACTTTTTATTTTCCCATCAACTTGATGGGTTAAGTATGGTTATCCCCCTTTTACAGTAAGGAAACAGCTTAAAATAACTCAAAGTTGCACAGTGAGTATGTGGTAGAGCAGTGATTTATTCTCAGACTTGATGGATATGTTATAATTTCTTTAGTCCCCTAATGACAAAGATTTAGGGTATTTTCAGGTTTTTACTATAGTAAAAATGCTCCAGTGAGTATGTAGGTACCTCTATCTTTGTTTACTCCTGTCATTTTTCATTAGGATAAATACTTAGGAGATTATTCATTTAAACTTTTTAAGGGATTGAAGTTTAAAGTTTCTGTATTTAATTGAAAACATTATAAAACAATCAGTTTGAAATAATTTTGTGGGAAAACATTTAATATGAATTAATTATTTTACTTTTGGTTTTCTCTCTTGGTAGACCTCTGCTCCTTTTAAGGAAAGACCAACACCTTCTCTGAATAATAATTGTGCTACATCTGAGGATTCCTTGGTCCTTTACAATAGAGTGGCTGTTCAAGGAGATGTGGTTCGTGAATTAAAAGCCAAGAAAGCACCAAAGGAAGATATAGATGCAGCTGTAAAACAGCTTTTGTCTTTGAAAGCTGAATATAAGGAGAAAACTGGCCAGGAATATAAACCTGGAAACCCTCCTGCTGAAATAGGACAGAATATTTCTTCTAATTCGTCAGCAAGTATTCTGGAAAGTAAATCTCTGTATGATGAAGTTGCTGCACAAGGGGAGGTGGTTCGTAAGCTAAAAGCTGAAAAAGCCCCCAAGGTCAGTATGTTAGATAAAGTCAAGACCACATTTTCAGTAAGTATGTGAATTCAAACTGCTTAGGGTAGTCTCATCTTCTTATAAAACATCGACTGCTCATATTTTGATGTAATAATCAACATTGACTGATACCTGCTATGTGCCAAGCTCTGAAAATATATATAAGAAGCTCATAATCTAGTTGAGGGGTGGCTTACTGGGGAAGGAAACATACAGACTCAGTGTACCGTGTGTGATGTGACTGTAATCCTTTGTGATATGTATAAGTTGCTAGGTAAAGGGTTTGTGTTTTTAAGTGGCAACAAAGGTGGAAACAATTTATAAAGGATATTTAAAATCATCCTGAAGTAGAAGCAGCCATTATGGGGGAACAAAGATCACAACAAGGCACTCTTTAAGTGTGGAACCATGGTTCTCAAGCTTTACTGTGCACCAGAATTACTGGCTTGCTAAAACATGGATTGCTAGGCCCTGCCGCTTGACTTTCTTCTGCAGTAGATTCAGAGCACGTGGAGAATACGCGTTTCTAAAGTTTCTCAGGTGATGCAGATGCTGCTGTCCCAGGGACCATGCTTTGAGAACTCCTGGTGTAGAGGACAGTACCAGCAGAGGTAGAGGTCAGGAGGTACAAGGTGTATTCAAGGAATAACAAATGGATTGTCAAGAGGTTTTTGACCTGTGATTATCTCCAACTTTTCATAGCAGAGCCTTCAAATTATATGAAATTTTGACTGAAGTATAAATTATATTCTTGTTTCAGTATGTCCTTAGGCAAAACATTTAGCCAAGTAGGTGTGGCACCTAGTGTGAAATGGGCTTACTTGATGTAGGTAAGAGACAAAGGGAATGGCATCTGTATAGACTGTGAAAGATCATATTTAATAATGAAGGTAGGTAGTTCTACTCAAACAGCAGCATAGTTCTAAGACATGATCAGATAAACAGTACTGCAACGAAAAACAATTCAGCCCCTGATGAGCTGCCAAAAATTGTAGAATTTAGGCTGTGGCACATACACAGAGAAGTATGGTACACCACTAGGCTTGACTTATGTGGCGGGAAGGGGATTTGTTCTAAAATGTCAGATCTGTTGTCCTGTCAGGGTCCTAGGCTCAGGCTGGAGAATTCAGTAAGTTCCTCACCTCATCATCAAGTTGCTGGCATCTGACATGAAACCCTGCCACCCAAGATACTTTCATTCATGAATATTTGACCTCACATTTTGAGGTCTTGCCCCAGGAGTTAATATTTTTCTGTCTCTCCATTGTGAACTGTGAGAAATCCTTTATTAGGTTGGTGCAAAAGTAATTGAGGTTCTTACCATTACTTTTAATGGCAAAAACCACAGTTACTTTTGCACCAACCTAAATAGCCTGTTGAGATCCCACAGAACCATGATTATCTAAAACAGCTTTGCTTTGAGGAATAAATGCTGCTGGGTGTATGAGTTTAGGATATAAATTCCAGATGTCTCTTACCTCATGGGGAGGTTGGGAGCATTTTGCACTGTATCTGTTGGACACTAAATATGTACTCCTTTCTAGGTGTAATTTGAAGGGAAGGGCTTTGGTCTTCAAATTTCTTCATTGTATAAGTAGAATATATTGAGATTCTGTGCCAATTTTTGGTCAGCTTAATTATGGGTGGAATAGTAACAGAAGCAACCATTGTACTTGGAGTGACAGTCAACTATGAATCCATCACCCATCCTTTTGGGTTAATGGGTTACATCATGCTTTCATAAAATAACACTGTTGAGGTTATGAAAAGTCAGCTTAAGGTAAAAAGATCTAAATTTCTTTGGTAATTAGGCAGGTACTTTTATTAGGTATTTTAATACTAATAAATGTGATACTGAAATAAATCTGACTTCAGTTTAGTCTGACTTACATTTATTGAATGCCTACTGTATACCATGTCTATTTCAAAATATAGTAAGTCTTAATGTTGTTCATAGGTTCTTGGAAACTGAGACTTTAAGCAAAATGGTGTATAACAACAATAGGCTAATTGAGATAAACAAGAAATTAAGTAGGCCAGGTGCGGTGGCTCACGCCTGTAATCCCAGCACTTTGGGAGGCCAAGGTGGGCAGATCATGAGGTCAGATCGAGACCATCCTTGCTAACACAGTGAAACCCTGTCTCTACTAAAAATACAAAAAATTAGCTGGGCGTGGTGGCGGGTGCCTGTAGTCCCAGCTACTTGGGAGGCTGAGGTAGGAGAATGGCATGAACTCGGGAGGGAAAGCTTGGAGTGAGCCGAGATTGTGCCACTGCACTCCAGCCTGGGCAACAGCAAGACTCTATCTCAAAAAAAAAAAAAAAAAAGAAGTTACCACGGCATATTTCTGATATCAAAAACATCGCATTACATAAACTTCTTGTGTTTTTTTATTGTTGTTGTTGTCTTCATTTTTTCTTTTTTAATATTTTGTCTTCTTTTTCTTTTTTAAAATTATTATTTTTGCATTACACAGACCTCTAATAAAGACCCAAACACTTCTAATTGAAACAAATGTGAGCTGTATATACATTTAAGAAAGATGAATAAAGACAAGGTAATTATTTACCCAGTTATTCTAGTTCAGGGTTTTGGGTGGTCAGAGCCCATCCTTGTAGCTCAGGGCTCAAGGCAGGAACCAGCCCTGGATAAGACATCATTCCACTGCAGGGCGCACTCACACACACTGACACTCAGACCGGGAGCATTTAGACTCACCAGTTCACCTAATGTGTGCAGCTTTGGGATGTGGAATGAAACTGGAGTTCCCAGAGAAAACTCACGCAGACATGGAGAAAATACACACGCTCCACACAGACACTGGCTTCGGCTGGGAATCACGTTTTTTTTCTCTTCAACGTTATGATGAAATGACATCAAACAAAACAATGTTATTCAAGGACATGCTGTACTGCATATATTTTTTCTCTGAATGCTAATAGTAGTAAATGTTTCTTCTAAAGAATGAACCCAGTTACTAGGAATGGAACTAGCATTTAGCCTGCATCTGGCACTGTGTACTATACACTTTTTAGTCCTCCCAAGAGCCATGTACAAAAATATTCAAAGAATGCTACTTTTTCTATTTGCTCGTTATAGCAACAGAGGAGAAACTGAATATGAAAGTAACTTCCTGAAATTTGCAAAGCCTAGATTAAAATATTGACCGATTCCCATGTTATTTACCTTGAGAGGTGGTGACAGTGGGGTACTCATTTGCCTAAGCTTCTTAACTATTCAGTTTTCTACAAAGGTGGTTATTTTACTATGTCATGTTAAATGGTAAGGAAGGTGACCAGCTGAAGGTTTAGGTTACCAGCTTCAACTAGACTTTTCTTGCTGTTTTTTGTTTTGTTTTGTTTTTAGTCTTCTCTTTCCTGCTTCGGGATCAGATAGATGCTTCTATGAAAGAACTTTTAAGCATAAAGGCAAAGTATAAGCAAAAAGACGGGCAAGTAATAAAAACTTGAAGTCCATCAAGTCTGCCATCTTTTGCTCCTCTTATTCTTTTTCTCCTGATCAGTAGGTTGCTGCATAAAATAACGGATCAAGTTGATGTAGTACGAGGTGCATAACAGAGAATACACCAAAGATATAATAACACTGAATATTAAGTTACTTTAAAAATTAAAGTACTTTAAAACAAATTTTTTTTTTTTTTTTTTTTTTTTTTTTTGAGACAGGTTCTTGCTCTGTTGCCCAGGCTGGAGTGCAGTGGCTTGATCATGGTTCACTGCAGCCTCGACCTCCCAAGCAATCCTCTCATCTCAGTCTCCTAAGTAGCTGGAAGTACAGGCACATGCCACTATGCCTGGCTAATTTTTGTATTGCCTGCAGAGACGGGGTTTCACCGTGTTAACAAGGCTGGTCTTGAACTTCTATACTCAAGCTGTCTGCCCTCCTTGACCTCCCAAAGTGTTGGGATTACGGGTGTGAGCTGCTGGGCCTGGCCGTACGCCTGTTCTTTGTAAATGAATTTTTTTTTTTTTTGAGATGGAGTCTTGCTCTGTCACCCAGACTAGAGTGCAATGGTGAGATCTCGGTGCCTCCGCCTCCCGGGTTCAAGCGATTCTCCTGCCTCAGCCTCCCAAGTAGCTGGGATTACAGGCGCATGCCACGACACCCGGCTAATTTTGTATTTTGTTTTTAGTAGAGACTGGGTTTCACCATGTTAGGCTGGTCTCGAACTCCTGACCTCAGGTGATCCACCCACCTCGGCCTCCCAAAGTGCTGGGATTACAGGCGTGAGCCACCACGCCTGGCCTGTAAATGAAATTTTATTGGAATACAGCCACACTCATGGTTTACATATTGTCTATGGCTGTTTTCATGCTACAGTTAGAGTTGAATAGTTGCAACCAAGACTCACATAGTCTAAAATATTTATTATGTAGCCCTTTATAGAAAAAGTTTGCTGATCCCTCCATGGAAGAAAGAGTTTTGAGAACCATTGTAGTTAACAGTTGTTTAAAAATCAAGTAACAACAAAATCAAATGATTATTAAATAAAAATAATTCACAATTGTTTTGTCACTAATGTTCTCTCTTTATGCCATACCCAGTCTATGTGGAAGGGAGTTGAATCACCATTTGCTTCTGTAGTTGCAGCATTTTAATTCATGGCACCTTGTATTTTATGTCCCCAATAATTCATCTTGCCAATCTTTGCTCTTTTATTTTTTACACCAATGTTACTGTTTTTTAAAACCCAAACCACAGTTTATCAGGAAAGGACATACATCCCTGTACCCTTTTGTCCATTAAGCAGGTTGTTCTAGGAAGCCGCCACCCTGCACTCTCACCCCAGATAGCTTTAAGGTGTCTCAGGCCAAAAGATAAATGTTGCAGGGAAGGAAACAAGAAAAAAGCCTATCTTTTTCTTGATGTTGTTTGTAATTCTTATTTGGGATGTGTGTAGTGAATTCCAGCTATATCTATTTAGTACTTAATGCAAAATTGATTTTGATCTAAACAAATATAAATACATCTTACATCAGATTATGGTTCAGGATACTTCACAAGACTTACATCAGCTTGGGGATCTTCTGGAAAAATCTTCAGAATTTGTGTTAATTGATTTGTATCAGAGAAAAATAGCAGGTAAATTGTGATTTAGGTAAACGAATCAGCCCAGTTGATAAGCAGGAGAACAGGTGTTGTGTTCTAATTTAGGTTTGACATCAGGATCTGGGCTCTACCCTGTGCTGTATTGGCTCCTAGAATCAGGTTTCAGTAATTGGTTATTCCTTACGGGTGTAGGTATTTAAGCTACGCAAATCGGTTAATTATTTTCTTAAAATGCCTTTCTTTGAAACCTGTGAACTTTTTAGTGTACTAAGTCTCCTAGCAGACTTTAAAAAATATAATACAAGCATCATCACTCTCTTCCCTCACTTATTTGGAAGGATTTTCTGTTCTGATTACCTTTCGTTCATCCCCCTCCCAACCAAGTGAGAATCTCTGTTTTCAGGAGTCATCATTACTAACGTGTGTATGTATAGTTCTCTTAGATATGCCAGTAAGGAGCAACGGTGAATGGTAATAAAATTGGAAAAAAAAAAGTTTGAAAAAAGTATTTTTTGAAAAAAGTTTTTTCATTTGGAATCGAGATATCCAGGCTATTTTGAAAGGTTCTAGTATTTCAAATGGATAATGTTCCAGGTTTTGTTTTTTTTTTTAAAAGGTCACTCCTTTCCCCATGGAGAAATGTTTCCATCTAGTGGCTGCTGAAAAAATAGCTGTTTGGGTACTCATTCTGAATGTAATCAGAATGTAATCAAAAAATTGTCCATTTTCTCCATTTTATTTAACTTTCCAGTTTTTAGTCATAACATTAGCATCACTTTTACTTATTTCCAATTCCCATCTTAAACCTTTACCAAAATCTTTTGTATTGGTTGTTTCTTTTCTCATTAATCCACATCAGCAATTATTTGCTGAAAACCTTTTCTGTTTGTATTGGCATATGTTAGGTAAGTTTAAAACAGTCTTTGTCCACTAACAACTTAAAATCTACTAGCAATGCTCTCTCAGCTTCTGCTGTTATATGATATTGTACTAAATCATAGTATACCATCCAATTTCTCTTTGTAAATGTCTTTTCATCCAGAAAACTAGTATTAAGAGATAATTTGTTCTCCACCCAGCCGTTCTTCATTGTGTATTCTAAGAGACAAATTCAAAGTAATAGTCAAACATCTCTTTCGAAAAGCAGTTTTCCTAGCATGTTAGTAGGATTAAAATGCACATTTAGATCATTGTTTTCTGTAATCCTTAGCAAACTGTAATGGTCAAGATCACAGCCTCTGGAATAAACCCGAGATTCAGATACTAGCTCTGCTTCTTATTGTGTAACTCTGGGGAAGGAACTTAATCTTTCTAAACTTAACAACTTCTCTAAGGGTTGTTTTGAGAGTTAAATAAGATACCATGTAAAGCACTTAGTATAGTGTCTGGCACAGACTAAATATGCCATAAAATGATAATGATACTTTTCATATTATAATTCAAATTCTCTCAAGAATCTTTAGGTACCTTCTAAATCATCAGGGAAGATTGCATAGTGGTGATTAGTATAGTTTTACTCTTTTTGGAAAAATAACCTGAGTAATTTACTTAGTTATCTAGAATATTCCATTTCCTAATGGAAGGGGAAATATATGAATATATAGCTTTATTAAGAGTATCTCATTCAATAACAGAATGGTTTGCTTACCTTAATCTTCTCCTTTATAACGTTTCAAATTATAATCTTGGCAAACGGGGTTTTTTTTTTTTTTCTGTGTGAAAAGTGTGCCATCTGACTTTAAGCTCTAATGAATACCTGCTTATAGTGTAAAATGGAGCTTCTTTCAAATAGTCATCTCTTTCTAGAAATAGTTGCAGGGAAGTTTCTTCTTTTCCATTTTTATTTTAGCTGGTGGAAATTTCCGTTTTTTTCCCCTTGATTCTCATATGTCTGATTAACTTGGCCCTTTTTCTTAAGATAAAGTAGTTTCTGCTGTGAAAACTCTTTCCTAAAAACAGAATAAACAAGAGACACATCAAGAGTACAGATCAGACAATCTACTCTCATCTTCTCTTTGTACATTTTCTCTTAATTTTACTACCTTTATGTGGTGCCTGGTATGATACTCTAATAGGCAGAAGATGTTACAAAGTAGCTGGACAAGGAAATGTGCTTTGCTGCCTCATAGATGCAAATTTTTTGAAGGTATACCGTTGGTATCCTGCATTCCTCTGACCCCCATTTGAGTATTCATCATGGCTTCTGCCTGGTTTCATTTAGCTATCTGGAGCATTATTCGAGTGTAGCAGTAAAAATTGGATAGGGTGATTTGGAGACACTTTTCCTATCTATTTTGATTGATACCTTGAAGTTCCCAGTGGTACACTGGTTTGTGGTGAGATAGTAGCACCATTTCAGGTAAGGTGTCCAGCTTGGGTCCTTTGCCTGTGTTGCTGTCATTCTCTGCTAGAGAGTCACAAGTGTCTCAGTTGGGCTGAGTGTATCATTCTTTTTTATTATTATATTGAAGTATCAGAGATTAAAATATATAGGTAAGTGTCTAAAAACTTCAACATGCTTTCTCATCTTATTGTCAATTTGTAAAATTGATGTAACTATTCGTTAGTTGGACCCAAACTTCCTTTTTTTCCCAAAGTTGTATTTAATTTCTGTTTAATAAGCTGTGGAAAATAAGGTTTGTATAGGCAAAGCCATTGATCTGATCTTTATTCTGATTTCGTAAATTCTGACTTCACTATTTATAGACCCAGGCCTTGACACTGACAGTTTCCTTAGATGTTCTATTATTTGTCTGTTTACTTACGTAAAATAGAAAGTTACACTGTTGTATGTTGAATTGTATTTTTGTTTATTTCTTCGGCTTATATATAATTTATGTTTTTAATTTTTCTTTAGCTTTATCTCTTATTTTAGGCTGATGATTTAACATAGGTTTCCCCATGATTAACTTATGGGAATGATTTGCTGATAATTAAAGATTTTTAAATGGCATTGAAATTTCCAGAAATTTCCAAAGTGTTATAAATATCTCTTTTTCACTTTTATTTTAGGCTAAAATAAATGAAGCTGTAGAATGCTTACTGTCCCTGAAAGCTCAGTATAAAGAAAAAACTGGGAAGGAGTACATACCTGGTCAGCCCCCATTATCTCAAAGTTCACATTCAAGCCCAACCAGAAATTCTGAACCTGCTGGTTTAGAAACACCAGAAGCCAAAATACTTTTTGACAAAGTAGCTTCTCAAGGAGAGGTAGTTCGGAAACTTAAAACTGAAAAAGCCCCTAAGGTTAGTGTGTTATTTTGTTTATGTGTTTCTGTTTTTTATGTTTCAGGGTATTTTCTTTGCCTCAAGTGTTTTCTGCCCCATCAAATCTGGCTAACTTCTACTCATATTTCAGTTCTCAATTCTCTTACCTTGCCTTTTAGAGAAACTTTGTTTGTTACCCCAACTAGATTTGACTGGATGCTTTCATATGACGCTGCCCATCACTGACGTAGTACTTAAACAGACTGTATTTTAATTGTTAAATTGTTTGTTTCCCTCCAATCTGTAAGATCCAGAATAGTGACCTAGACCCTAGCACAGTGCTCACCCATTGAAGGCCCTTAATATTTACCTTGTTTTTCATTCTTTCTCCTAAAGCTCTGTCAAACTGAAATAGTAGGTTTTATTTTGAGCTCTTAGTAGTTTGTGCTAATTTTGTAAGTGCGAATTCTGTTATCTTTTTAGGAGTAGGTTTTTTGGTACAGATTCACATGAGTGGAAGACAGTTGTTGTAGTTTTGAAATTTAACTTTATTAGAACTTGATAGCCGTTATCTCCTCTTTATAATTGTGAAATGTTCAACTTACGTAATTTAATGGCTCTGAACTTAGATTCCTATGGAATACATGTTAGATACCAGTGCTTTCTAGTAGATCTTTCTGCAGTGATGGAAATATGCTATAACAATATTGTCTAATACAGTAGTCATTAGCCACATGTGGCTATTGAGCATTTGAAATGTGATTATAGTGACTGAGGAAGTGAATTTTTAATTTTATTTACTTAAAATTAAATTCAGCCACATGACTACTATTTGGATAATGCAGTTGTAGAGTGTGCTATTTTCCAGTCACAGTTTTGCACAGTTCTATCCCTGTTTATCATAATCTTTATAATTTCAATAGTTGGTTTAGTAACACCTACTCCAAACCCCTCTGTCCCCAAACCCCTGTCTTTAATTGTGTTTGCAAATCTACATTTAAGCTTTGGACACATCCTTTTGTAGTTCCTAAGTGTGATGGTTGGGTTTTCACACTCATAAGTGAGATATGCCTCCCTCAAACCTTATCACCACCTGGGCCCATTCCCCATCTGATGTTGGGGGAAAAAAGAAAGCTTTGAGCATTGTATTTGTTTAAGTGTGCTTAGACAATGACTTGAATTAAATACTATCTTCTCTTTTTCCTCTTTTGTTAAACTAAAGGATCAAGTAGATATAGCTGTACAGGAACTCCTTCAGCTAAAGGCACAGTACAAGTCTTTGATAGGAGTAGAGTATAAGCCTGTGTCAGCCACTGGAGCTGAGGACAAAGATAAGAAGAAGAAAGAAAAAGAAAATAAATCTGAAAAGCAGAATAAGCCTCAGAAACAAAATGATGGCCAAAGGAAAGACCCTTCTAAAAACCAAGGAGGTGGGCTCTCATCAAGTGGAGCAGGAGAAGGGCAGGGGCCTAAGAAACAGACCAGGTAATGAATCGCAGAAACTTCATTTGAAGCAAAGCAGAGCTGTGAATGAATTCAACTCTTAATGTTTTTTAAAACAAATTTTGACTAGTTTAACCATCACATTAAGTTAGAGAACGCTAAAGCTATAATGTCAACAGATAGCATTTATTGATTTTCCATTTAGTTTTAAAAATAGGTAACACATTTGTTTGGTTCAAGAATCTCAGAATATAAGAAGTTCCTCTGCGTGTTTCCCACCTTTCCGGTTTTCCCCACCACCGTAATCAGTCGGTAGCTACTGTTAACAGTTTCTTCTGTATCTGTTGAACAATTTTCATTTATTATTCAAGTAAATACAGATACACACACACAGATACACACACACACACACACACCCCCCTACATACATATTTTCTCTCCTCCTTTTTAAACATGATTGGTAGCCTAATTATACACATTGTTTTGCACCTTAAGCAGATTTTTTTCAAATGAAGATCATCTGTGGGGACTAAGTGAGCGCTTCATTCTCAATTTAGAAATTGATAGTTTAAATATAAGACAAAACTGACTAAAGACAAAACAGTGGGATAGAGGGCTCTTTAAGGATCTTCCAATCTGTATGAATAATGTATGGTCATACACCACATAATGATGTGTCAATCAACAGTGGACTACATATATGACATTGGTCCATAAGATTATAATGGAGCATGTATGGAAACCTGATATATAGCACTTGATATTGGCATTGCAGATCAAGTGGGGGAAATTATTGATATTCAGTAATGTTGCTGGGATATTTGGTTTTCCATATAAAAATATACGTATATCATCTAGGTTTGTGTAAGTACAAGGTATGATGTTTGCACAATGATGAAATCACCTAACAACGTATTTCTCAAAATGTATTCATGTCATTAAGTGACGCATGATTGTAGTTTTTTTTCTGTTTCCACAATTAGAGTGAACTTTGTGATGGGTTTCCCTTAATGGCTTGATAAGAAGAAAAAGCTGTTACTGAGATACTTTGGTTTTACATTTGTTTAGCTGAGTATCAAATTTTGCTGCCTCTTAGCTCTCATGTCATATACACAGTGTCTCCTTAAACAAGAGAATGCAACAGTTATTTTTCTTTTTGACTATTAAACTGAATAACCAGAGTTATAGCAGGGTAGAAGAGAATGTAGAACTCACCTTTTACTTTCTTAGTGCTTGTGAAAGTGCTAGGTTTCATAGAGTTATTTTGTTGAGGTATGTCATAGTGAAACAATGGAGAATGCAAATGCAAATACATTAAAATTTTTAGCCAGTAAAACCTTGTTTCTAAACTCCAAACAGAGACCATACTCTATCCTGAGTAATTGTTGATGTTTCAAGAAAATTATTATTGTCTGAAATAGTTTTTTATTGCAGACCTAGTTTATTTTACAAGCATCTATCTCTGCAACTTTTATTCTAGTTAAAAGAAAAACTTGAGGCCAGGCGCGGTGGTTCACACCTGTAATGCCAACACTTTGGGAGGCTGGGGTGGGCGGATCGCTTGAGGTCAGGAGTTCGAGACCAGCCTGGCCAACATGTCAAAGCTCCGCCTCTACTAAAAATACAAAAAAATTAACCAGGCATGGTGGCACACACCTGTAATCCCAGCTGCTCGGGTGGGGGATGGGGGGCTGAGGCACGAGAATCGCTTAAACCTGGGAGGTGGAGGTTGCAGTGAGCCGAGATCGCACCAGTGCACTCCAGCCTGGGCGATGGGGTTAGACTATTTCAGAAAAAGAAAAAGAAAAACTTACATAAATTTGGCTAATATGCACACATAAGTACACACATATATGTGTGTGTATTTATAGCCATTGTTTTTATTACTTTTTAGGTGGTACTTTCACTGAAACGGTGATCTTACTATAATTTCAACTGGCATAAAATTTTTCTTTTTTAGTGGGAGAATAGGTGTGAACAGGCTCTGTCTCTATTACAAATACATTGCCTTAAAAAGAACCTTGTAAAAGAGATGTCTGCATAGAATCATAGCTTTTGTTACATTTGGCTTTCCTAGATTTTGTGGACAATATCTCTCAACTTTTTAAGAGATGTCTCTACTGTTTTTTTTTTGTTGTTGTTTTTTGTTTTTGCTTTTGAGATGGAGTTTCGCTCTTGTTGCCCAGGCTGGAGTGCAATGGCGCAATCTTGGCTCACTGCAGCCTCTACCTCCCAGGTTCAAGCGATTCATTCTTTTGCCTCAGCCTCCCAAGTAGCTGGGATTACAAGCATGCACCACCACACCTGGCTCATTTTGTATTTTTAGGAGAGACAGGGTTTCTCCAAGTTGATCAGGCTGGTCTCAAACTCCTGACCTCAGGTGATCTGCCCACCTCGGCCTCCCAAAGTGGTGGGATTACAGGCGTGAGCCACTGTGCCCGGCATTTCTACTGTTTTTTTAGGTTAAAACATTATCTTAGGGGCTAGGCATGGTGGTTCATGCCTGTAATCCCAGCACTCTGGGAGGCCGGAACAGGAGGATTGCATGAGGCCAGGAGTTCAAGACTGGCCTGGGCAACATAGCGAGACCCTGACTCTACCAAAAAATAAAAATAAAAAAATAAGCCAGATGTATGCACCTGTAGTCCTACCTACTTGGGAGGCTGAGGCAAGAGAATCTCTTGAGCTGAGGAGTCCGAGGTTGCAGTGAGACAGGATCAAACCACTGCGCTCCAGCCTGGGTGACAGAGTGAAACTCTGTCTCAAAAACAAAACAAGAAAACAACAACCTTATCTTGGGAATGAATATAGAAGACTTATAAATACAGAAATAACTCATACTGAAGAAAAACTAATCTATTTTGAACTTCAGAGGTTTATTTTCATTCGACATGAAAGCAGTTGCTGAATGAAGAGATTTATCTTTTACTTTTCATATCTGCAGGTTGGGTCTTGAGGCCAAAAAAGAAGAAAATCTTGCTGATTGGTATTCTCAGGTGAGTATGCATTCAGTTGATTTTTATGTTTTAAGTCTCTCAATGGCTGCTTTATGTTTAGATTCTAAAATACGGGCACAAAGGCAATAGTAATAATGTTGTATAATGCCTTTAATAATACATAGTGTAGTCATTTAACATGACACTATTTTTCAACATGTTAACATAAAGTCTTGAATTGAAAAGTAGTACCATGAGATAGTGATTGATTTTTTTTTATTTTTTTTTTTATGGTGAGGTAAAGGGATTAATTTAAAGCCACAAAGTTATAGTCAATAGCAGAGGCAGGATTGGAATTCAAGTTGTTTTTTTTTTTTTTCTTTTTTTGAGACGGAGTCTTGCTCTTTCGCCTAGGCCCGAGTGCAGTGGCACTATCTCGGCTCACTGCAAGCTCCGCCTCCCGGATTCACACCATTCTCCTGCCTCAGCCTCCCGAGTAGCTGGGACTACAGGCACCCACCACCACACCCGGCTAATTTTTTTTATTTTTAGTAGAGACAGGGTTTCACCGTGTTAGCCAGGATGGTCTCGATCTCCTGACCTCATGATCTGCCCGCCTCGGCCTCCCAAAGTGCTGGGATTACAGGTGTGAGCCACCGTGCCCGGCCTGTTTTTTTTTTTTTTTTGAGTTGGGAGTGTCACTCTGTTGCCTAGGCTGGTGTGCAGTGGTGCGATCTTGGCTCACTGCAACCTCCGCCTCCTGGGTTGAAGCAATTCTCCTGCCTCAGCCTCCTGAGTAGCTGGGACTACAGGCACACACCATCACGCCTGGCTAAGTTTTGTAGTTTTAGTAGAGACTGAGTTTCACCATATTGGTCAGGCTGGTCTCGAACTCCTGACTTCAGGCAATCCACCCACCTCGGCTTCCCAAAGTCCTGGGATTAGGCCTAAGCCACCATGCCTGGTTGAATTCAAGTTTTATGGAGAGTTTGGAACCCTGTTATATGTTGTTTTTCAGTATAGTCAGGTCTGTTTTGCTTCCATTATGACCTCCCACATTAAGGGGATGTATCAACAGTAGAAGCCTACAGATTTGAATTTTGGTTATCATACTCTTGCCACTTAACACTAGAATTTTGGTTCAATGTAAGCTTTAAAGACTATTTTTCTTTTAAAAAGGTCATCACAAAGTCAGAAATGATTGAATACCATGACGTAAGTGGCTGTTATATTCTTCGTCCCTGGGCCTATGCCATTTGGGAAGCCATCAAGGACTTTTTTGATGCTGAGATCAAGAAACTTGGTGTTGAAAACTGCTACTTCCCCATGTTTGTGTCTCAAAGTGCATTAGAGAAAGAGAAGACTCATATTGCTGACTTTGCCCCGGAGGTAAGTGAGCTTGCTTTTTATTTTTTGCAGTGTTCTCTGACAAACTCGAAAATATATTTTCAACTTTTGAGTTTAACAGCCAATTTTGAAAAATGTAAAGCCATTTTTGTTTAAAAGTTCTGTTTCTACCTTTATAGCAAGTAATGATTTTGTCACATTAATTAACTGACTTTTAATATTTAGAAGGTCAGTAACTGTGTACCTTTCCTCACAGTGAACAGCAGCGACTATTTTAACTTGCCTAAATTGATATAGCAAATATTAAAACAGAGGAAATTTGCCTGCATTTGTACTGTTGCTCCAAAATGCTGTTGAAAAAAAAAAATGTATGAAAAATGATTTTTTCTTACTAGGTTGCTTGGGTTACAAGATCTGGCAAAACCGAGTTGGCAGAACCAATTGCCATTCGTCCTACTAGTGAAACAGGTGAGAATAGGCCTTGGAGTGCAGGAGAATGCTCGCTGAATGATAGAGACAGCTTCTAGAGTTGAGTCTCAGCTTTTGCTTTGTGATAGGTATAATCTCTGTTGACAATATAAAATTTCATGAGTGTTGATAAAGATTGAATGCAGACTTAAGTTGTCTAGAGTTTTATTCTCTAATATTCATTGCAGAGCTCTTTATCATTAAATTATAGGATTTTTAATTTAAATACTCATTTTTATGCTGTAAATTTTTAGGACTTTTCAAGGAATTTTATTCTTAGTATAATTTTTATTGTTGGAATTGATTATAATATTGCAAATACAAATTTTTATGCCATAATTATTTTTAAATTTTAATAATATATTTAGATTTGCATTCATGTAGGGTGTTCATAGGTTGCTAAGTACTTTTACATCATCTCGTGTTATTCTTACAACAGTGTTGTGAGGAAGGCAGGGGCAGTTTTTGTGATTTCCATTTTGCAGGTAAAGAAAAGTCTCTGAAAGATTAAATGATTTTTCTAAAATGACGTATGGTAAATGGAAATGCTGTTGGAAAATTTGAGGTTTTGGGCTTTACAGTGTCTTTCAAAGTGATCATTCATCTGTAGAGTTCAGGATTGTCTGTTCTTATTGATATTTCTAGTGATACTTTTGTATAATACATTATTAATATTTTGATACCAGTTTTTTTCTCTCAGACTATTTGGCAAAGTTTTGTTTGTTTTGGTTTACTAATTATAGATCATAAGCAGGCTATTCTAAGACAGGTATCTTCACTTTGCACTTCATTGCAAGAGCTTTCATACTCTGAATAGATGCATCAGATATAAATTAATTCTGCTTCTCATACATAACTGCTGGATTCAGCAAATTGTTTAGCTTCTATAAACTCAGCTTTCCACATCTTTAAAACTGAGATTATGATACCTACTTATGCGTTGAGTGTGAGAATTGAACAGGTCAATGAATGCAGAGAACTTAACATAGGACATGATCTTTATTTGTGTTTTTAAAAACAAAACATGAAAATCATCAAAGTACATTAACTGTTATGTGAAGAATGTAAAATATGATCAAGTTTAGATTTGTATCCTTGAGTAATATACTTTATGAAATAGATAATACTATTCACTTATTATAAACATTGGAAATATAGTTACACAAACATACTTTTTTTTCAAATTTATTTATTACATTTTAATTCCTATTAATTATCTTGCTGGTTTAGCTTTTACAGCCTTAAAGGAGAAATAAAGCCTTAAATGACTGTCTCTATTTTCCCATGTCTTTCAGTAATGTATCCTGCGTATGCAAAATGGGTGCAGTCACACAGAGACCTGCCCATCAAGCTCAATCAGTGGTGCAATGTGGTGGTAGGTATTCACCCCCTCTTGTATTCTATTATTATTCATTTTCTTTTTTTTTTTTTAAAAAGCATATTTTATTTTCAAAGGCTTGGGAATATGGAACTGTTTTTGAAGTGTTTAAGATAAATTGTGATTTTTGAGTACTTATTATATAAAATGGTAATAAAAATTGGAAAGTGGCTGGGCGTGGCGGCTCATGCTTATAATCCCAGCACTTTGGGAGGTCGAGCAGACAGATCACATGAGCCCAGGATTTTGAGACCAGCCTGGGCAACATGGCAAAACCACATCTCTACTAAAAATGCAAAAATTAGCCAGCTGCGTTGGTGTGCACCTGTAGCCCAGCTACTTGGGAGGCTAAGGTAGGAGGATCATTTGAGCCTGGGAGGCAGAGGTTTCAGTGAGTCATGATTGCGCCACTGCACTCCAGCCTGGGGGACAGAGCTAGACCCTGTCTCCAAAAAAAAATTGAAAAGCTCTTTATAATGACTAAATTGTTTTCTTGCCTCTTCCAGCGTTGGGAATTCAAGCACCCTCAGCCTTTCCTACGTACTCGTGAATTTCTTTGGCAGGAAGGGCACAGTGCTTTTGCTACCATGGAAGAGGCAGCGGAAGAGGTATAAAAAGTTATTTTCCATATTAACTATGTTCCATTTTTTTTGTTCAGGCTCTGCAATTTTGTTATTTAAAATGTATGTAATACCTGTTAAAAGCAAAATCAAATTAATTCAGATGTTCATAGATTTAAGTAACTGCTTATTGGAATGTTATTAATAAGGGAAATAGGCTCTTTTAAATTTTTAGGTGAAAATACTTCTGAACTTTAATGTGTAGAAAAAATTATTTTTCAGGAAATTTTCATTTTAATACTGTATATCTTAACATTTATTTTCTCTTATATTCTAAACTTATATATACATTTTAAAAAGTTATTTGACTTCTTTTTACATTGCTTCGTTGAATATCTTTCTTAATAAGTTCACACTGGCTGCTTTAACCTTTTCATAAAAAGAGGTTTTTATTGTTCAGATTGCTTTTCCCACACAATTAGTCTTAAGTAGTGCAGTTTTATAGATCTTAATGAATAAATGTACCCTAAATTTGAACACATTTACATTTAAAATGTTACAGGTCTTGCAGATACTTGACTTATATGCTCAGGTATATGAAGAACTCCTGGCAATTCCTGTTGTAAAAGGAAGAAAGACGGAAAAGGAAAAATTTGCAGGAGGAGACTATACAACTACAATAGAAGCATTTATATCTGCTAGTGGAAGAGCTATCCAGGTATCAAACTACCACATAGGATTCATAGGTCACTGTAAGCACAGTCCATGGACAGATCCAATAATTTCTTCTGTCATCACAGAAGTAGACTCTTTTAAAAAATAAGTGTTTCATGTACTTTTGTATAATAATTTCAGACAAATCTATCCCATTCCTCTGTCTCCATGGTTCGTTAAGTCATGGTATGTATCCTGAACTACTACTAAAATATGAATTCCTTTTTAACTGTTGTAGGTAAAATTACTGCTATAAAAGGGGCTGCCCAGAGCAAAATGCTTGTAAATAGTATTTTTTGACTAATCTTAATCTCTTATTATGGTAATTATGCTTATAATTAAAAACCTTATTTAATGTAAAAAAAGGGAGAAAAAAAGTCTAGTGCCATTTTAAAGCATGTGACCTTATAGTAATCATTTTCAAGGGCATAATAGGTTATTAAAAATAAAGCTTATTTTTCTCTCTCTCATTTAGGGAGGAACATCACATCATTTAGGGCAGAATTTTTCCAAAATGTTTGAAATCGTTTTTGAAGATCCAAAGACACCAGGAGAGAAGCAATTTGCCTATCAAAACTCCTGGGGCCTGACAACTCGAACTATTGGTGTTATGACCATGGTTCATGGGGACAACATGGGTTTAGTATTACCACCCCGTGTAGCATGTGTTCAGGTAAGGAAAATACTCCTGTTTATCATTCATTTATAACAAGCCATATTTACTAAAGGAAATTTGAAAGGGTGATTTTCTGGATATCATTCAGGCAGATTTCTCTGATAGTAAAAACAACGTGGAATGCAGTCTGGATCCTAGTGTTTTGTAACTGTGTGTATCATTTATTTATTGTTTCTTACTCTTTTAATTTTTAAGCTACTTATATAAACATTTTTAGAAGTCATTTTTTAAAAACGGTTTATAATATGTTAAATCTTGGGCATGCAGGCTCACGCCTGTAATCCCAGCACTGTGGGACACCAAGGCGGGCAGATTGCTTGAGCCCAGGAGTTTGAGACTAAGCCTGGGCAACATGGCAAAATCTAGTCTACAAAAAATTAGCCAGGTGTGGTGGGATGCACTGATAGTCCCAGCTACTTGGGAGGCTGGGGGGGGAAAAAAAAAATATATATATATATATATATATGTAAAATAGATTAAGTGAAATATAGTAGGTCAGATGAAAATGCATTTAGCACAGATAAGTGATTTGCAGGTAATTAGTAGACATTATGTATAGATTAGAAATCACACAGCTGATTTGTGTTAATAATACAGCCACTGATAGGTTTCGACTTCTGAGAGCTCATTACTTCTATATCTGTTTCTTTGCATACATTTGGGACATTGTGCTGGATTCTAGGTGGTGATTATTCCTTGTGGCATTACCAATGCACTTTCTGAAGAAGACAAAGAAGCGCTGATTGCAAAATGCAATGATTATCGAAGGCGGTTACTCAGTGTTAACATCCGCGTTAGAGCTGATTTACGAGATAATTATTCTCCAGGTTGGAAATTCAATCACTGGGAGCTCAAGGTAAGTTCCTCAGTTTTATCTTTACCCCCAACATCTGCAATTTGAGTTTAGATTTTCCTCTGCATGTTTTTATAAAACTTGAGGTTTCTCATTACTTTCCTCTATTTTGATAGTTGTGAGTTTTTTTCTTCTTCACTTAAACTGTTGAGCACTGACACAGTTCATAGCTTTGCAATAGTGATACCTAAATTTAAAATAGTTTTTGTGGAAGCTTATTTTTATTATGTTAGAATAAAAACGATCTCGAGCCCTTGTGTATGATTACCCTCACGTAGCTGGTATACTAAAATGTTTGTGCCAGGAATTCATAAAATAAATAAATTATTTACATAGTAAGACCACCAGAATAACAGTACATGGACATCACTTAGCTGTCTTTGTTATAGCTAATAGTGAAACATCCGAGATTAATTTTATTCTTGAGTTTTCACACCACATTGTTTCATACTAGTTTGATTTTTATTTTGTTTATTAAAGCCAGTCTAAATTCTGCTTTATTGTTTGTAATATAACTTTCATTTATTGCACATTGTCATTAATAGATTATCTGTGCCCTTAATTTTGTTTTATAAACTTATAAACTGTTCTGAAATGATCTGAGATTCCTTATGCATACGTTATATTTCTTCTCCTCTGGGCATGAAGGTATTAGTCTAAATGACCAAAGAGTATAGTTGAGAAGTTTATTTTCATTTCTCTTGGTTCCAAGTGCTCTCAATAGCTCAGTGCTCCAGATATAACCCAAGAGTATGCAATTAGATTCTCCTGGGAGGCAGGGACCAACCCTTGCAGCTATGCAAGGGCAATCCTTTGTCAATTCAAAACTAGAAATGGTGAGAATGAAAACTGAGATTTGTTGCTCTGTGTGTCAAAACCAAAGCCTGAGTTCTTGGCAGATACATTTAACAATACTCTTTTAAGGATATTTTTCTTATCAAATACTTGCTATGCTAAATATTTTTGTTCAGTTGATTTATTTTTTCCTCAGTGTGTGGTACTTGTTGTTCTTCTGTGAATCTTTATTGTTCTTTTGATCTTGGGTTCATACTCCTCTACCCCCAGAATGGTATGATAAGTGATTATTTGAAATTAAAATACTTTTTTAAGTTAAAAAAAAAAAAAACTTGTAACATTTTTTCTTATGCTGAAAGAGGGAATCTTACTGGATCTAGAATTAGGAATCGAGACTATATAAACTGGTATTATAGGCGACAGGATGAGAGAATGTATTGAGATTGCAGCTGCATGCTTTCAAACTATGGAAGCTCAGCAATATTGGGAATATTAAGTATTTATACATCTAGGGTTCCCAAAGTTGCTAATATTTATCATCTTATTTGTTTCAAATGGCCCCTGAGGTCAATTTCCTGTGCTGAGGAATGGTAATTATATTGATAATTGTTTCCCTTTTATGTAATATACCAGCTTCTTTATATGCTCTCCTAAACATGAATTTTTTTTCCATGTCATTTCCTTTTTAATTGCACTCCTTTTTGCTTACTTATAAATAGCTATTGTGTGATGCTAGTAGCAGCTTCTCTAAACTAATTTCTACTTAACCTGGGCTATAAAATGTTAAAGGAGAAATTTATTGCTGGCTACTAGCGGGATTAAAAAGAAAAAACCATCCACGTTCATTCCTGAAATCTTTGTACCCTTTCCTCTTTTATTCATTTCTCATCCTTAGACTGACTTGGCTTTGTCTTTGTCACTCTTCTTTTAGTACCCTAGTGAGCTTATACTATGTTGGGGAGGTATTCTTAGTATGAGTTGGGTCTTCTACAGCTTCATTGTCTGTATTCCTCAGGCAAGAAAATAAAGCACCTAAGTTCTAAACTTGACGCCTCAAGTTAAAGAACATTGAGAAAGAGAGTTCACTATCTAGTGGAAGGTACTAGTTATACTTTTTAATGTCATTTTAATTCCATTTAGTCAAAGAATTTCTAAGGAAAAATATTTTAGGAGATCTGGATTTATATTTATTTGACAGCAATTGATCAAAGTGTGTGAGCTATGTATACACACATTTTGAAACTTATTCAGATTAATAAATAAGCTATAATATGGTTTGATTGTGAGGCCAGAATCCAGCAACTCCTGTAATTCTTCTTTGGTACCCCTTCCTATATTATGAAAGTATAAAGGGGAAAATAATCTGAGTGAATTAACTACTTTTCTTTTTACTGTGTGGAAGGAGTAAGATAATTCTGTGTTGCTGTTGAAACAAAACACAAATCTTTTAAAGTTAAATTTGTAACTAGTTTTAGAAAAAAACTATCAACAAAATATTTGCTTCCTCCATGATTTGGCTTCAGATTACCTTTTCAACTTTCACTTTTCATTATCCCCTTTCATATGCCCTTTTCTCTCTTGTTCACAGACAGCCTGTTTTTCCACCTCTGTGTCTTTACTTGTGCGATTTCTTCTACCTGGGTTGTAAAATTTTTTTATCATGCAACAGTCACAAACTTACAATAAAGCAAGTCCAATACAAATAATTAAATTTTCCTGCTTGAATCATTTGAAAATAAGATGCTAACCTAATGCTCCATCACCCTACAAACATACTCTCCTACATAATCACAGCACAACCAACATAGTACAACCAACATATTCTCCTACATAATACAACACAAATTAGTATAGTAATGTGCATACATTACTGTAGTCTTTCTAGACCCCCATTCAGCTTTCAGGAGCTGTCTGACTAGTGTTTCTTTATAGCAGAAGGACCTAGTTCAGAATTATGTGTTGCATGTAGTTATTATGTATCTTTAGTCTCTTTCAGTCTGCAGTCATTTCTCAGGTTTTCTTTGATTATCGTGATCTTGACACAGCACATTTTTTATTAGCCTTTCTATTAGCTAATTCATATTTTATGGATCCATGATTTCCAGTATTAAGCAGATTATAGAATCTGTTACTAAGGTTATTTGTTTTGATGCTCCAAGTGTCTCCGGCTTGACCATTACGATCCCTTAAAACTGGCTTTTGTGTCCTTTTGGCATTCTCCATCATTCTTTAAGCACTTCCTTGCTGCTTGGCACAAGATGTTGTAGGCTTATCTTATACTTTTTCTACCCTGGCCCAGGAATTAGCCATATCTCTAAGAAGCTCTGGTTCTTTTGAGTGGAGAATGGTATTTAGTGCTGGGTATGCTCGTTGCCTTTGAGCTATCACTTCTCCCGGGTCTTCTCAGTAGATGGAGCTACTGAATATTTATATATATGTAGATATCCATACACACATACAGATACGTGTACACTTTTACCACCATATTTCCGTATCTATTTATGTATGTTGAAAACCAAGAGTTTATATCTGTACTTTAAATTCCAATAAAAAACCACAGGGTGGACCTGGCATGGTGGCTCATGCCTATAATCCCAGCATCTTGGGAGGCTGAGGCAGGTGGATCATCTGAGGTCAGAATTTCGCCACCGGCCTGTCCAACATGGTGAAACCGTCTCTGCTAAAAATAGAAAAATTAGCTGGGCTTTGTGGTGGTGGGTGCCTGTAGTCCCAGCTACTCAGGGGGCTGAGGCAGGAGAATTGCTTGAACCTGGGAGGCGGAGGTTGCAGTGAGCCCAGATTGCACCATTGCACTCCTGCCTGGGTGACAAGAGCAAAACTCCGTCTCAACAAAAACCGCCACAGGATGCATTCTAGTTTTTCTCCATTTTGTGCTTGTAATTCCCTTTTCTGACAATGAAAAACCCAGCTCGAATTATCCTTAGTACATGAATTTATTAGATTAGTCACCCTGTATGCCACCAATCTCTCGTTGCCATTGCCACCCCCTCCTCTGCGTGAATGGGCTTCTTATCCCTCGTGGGCTCTGTCACTCTATACAAAGCTGTTCTCATGTGCAGATGCCCTCTTGCCTGACTCAGGCTCAGACACCCTGCTGTGGGCTACCAATGGCCCTCTCCTTTTTCAGTGTAGGATCCAGTCCTATTGCATTTTGCTGTCATGTCCTTTTAGTTTTCTTTAATCAGAAGTAGTTCCTCAGACTTTCATTGTCATTTGTGACACAGGCATTTTTGTAACTATAGGTCAGTTTTTTATAGAATATTCTTTAATTCGGATGAATAATTTACTTATTAATTTTTACCTTCTCCAGTAACTTTTCTTCTCTCTTCCAGCTGAGGAATATTCTCTCACTGCTGACTTTCTGTATTAATTTTTGTTGTTTATATGTGTGTCTTATTTACCCTACAAAGCATGAAGCTTCTTGAGGACAAGATGTATTTCTTATTCATCTTGTAAATCTCATTGCACTTAGCACTGTATCTTACAAATGCATGTAATACATCCAGTATAATACATTGGATAAATAACTAAAGCAATAAAATAATGTAATATTTAGCATACAACAGTTTGTTCCATTGTGGTTTTTTTTTTTAATATCATTTTATAAAATAAGTCTTCCCTAGGGGTAAATAAGGACTTCTAGAGTAATATTTAAAATTTTTCCTATGGCATTTTTGGGGTGACCACCCGGCATCTAAATTGTATATGGAAGCATGTAACTTAGGAAAATCCCAAGTTAATTTTAGAGGATTATTCATTCAAAAAAATTGCTTAAAATCTACTATTTATCAGATAAGGTTCTGGGCCCTAAAAATGTGGTGTTTCCCTAAGCCTTAAGGATTTTAATCCCCTTATGGGATACACATTCACAAGATTGAACATTCCCAAGTCATAAACTTGCATATAGTCCATCCTTAAGTTGCTTTGGAAAAACCAAAGAGTATAGGGGAGTGGTTCTTAAACTGTGGTCCTAGGACCAGCAGTGTCAGCGTCACTTGGAAACTTGTTAGAAATACAAACTCGTGGCCAAGTACGGTAGCTCACGTCTATAATCCCAGCAATTTGAGAGGCTGAGGCGGGCAGATCAGTTGAGGCCAGGTGTTGGACACCAGCCTGGTCAACGTGGTGAAACCCGTGTCTACTAAAAATACAAAAATTAGCCAGGCGTGGTGGTAGGTGCCTGTAATCCCAGCTACTCGGGAGGCTGAGGCATGAGAATCAATTGATCTTGGGAGGCAAAGGTTGTAGTGAGCCAAGATCATGCCACTGCACTCCAGTCTGGTCAACAGAGTGAGACTCTGTCTTCAAACAGACAAAAAAACAAATTCTCAGGTCCCATCCCCAACCTACTCTAATAAAAGACTCTGGAGGCAGGACCCCGAAATCTGTGCTTTAGCAATCCTTCCAGGTGAACATAATGCATGCTAAAGATAAGAGTATCCAGAATGAGGACTTTTCAACCAGAGAATACCACTGTATCAGGAATGAGTCAAAAATGTGTCATGTTACTGATCCCCTCAGTGGCCTGTAGCCTCAAAAAGTCTTCGTTTAACCCATTCCTGTGCAAATACGTTTTCTGCATGCTATTTTGTGAGAAAAGTTGGGAATGTTGATCTAGAAACTACTCTGTTTCTCCATGAAGAACTTCTGGGGTAGTAGATTTTTTTTTAGGTTTATGCCTTCTTACTGGAATAGGTTTCTACAGTATCTCAGCATTATTACCTGTTTTTTTTTTTCTCTTGTTTTTTTGGCTTTGCCTTTGTTTTTTGGGTTTTTTATAATTTATTGTAGATAAAGCCATGAATTACATCTGTATATTCAACTGGAGACATTCATATATCATTTTAACTGCCTTTTTTATCTTATAGGGAGTTCCCATTAGACTTGAAGTTGGGCCACGTGATATGAAGAGCTGTCAGTTTGTAGCTGTCAGACGAGATACTGGAGAAAAGCTGACAGTTGCTGAGAATGAGGCAGAGACTAAACTTCAAGCTATTTTGGAAGACATCCAGGTCACCCTTTTCACAAGGTAGTTTCTTAAAATTGCTTATGTCTCTCTCTCCAGATCTTCCACCACCTTTGAGATCTTTACCAAGGAATTTTTGGGGTTGCCCCAATTGGAAGCAATTGTTCCCTCCCTCTGAACCCCCATGCTACTTAATTTGCCACTCTCTAGGTTTTTTACTTGTATTATGGTTATTTTTCTAAGTGCCACCTGCTTCCTACTAGGTTTGCAACAATGAAGTTTCTGTCCCCTGGACTAATTTGGGTTAATTTAGATCTAGGCTTTTATGAGATATAAATGTGAGGGCTTCAGGCATTGACTGTCATCTGCTGGGTACACATTGGCAGCACCGGAGAAGCTTTAGTAAATACCAGTGCCTTCCTAGAGATACTAATTTAATTGGACTGGAGAGGGCCTGGAAACTATACTGTTAAAAGCTCCCCCAGGGTATTATAATATAGCCAAGGCTGAGAACCTCCTGACTGGGGTTGGGAATGAGGGATAGAGGAAGGCCTTAGGTCCACCCTCACCTAGGTAGAGAGTCTTTTAGAATCACAGATCTCAAGGCAGTCAAGGCAGAGGCACCAGAAGATTAGTGGCTTAGCGTGGCACCCTGTTTTCTTTCTCTGCCTACCTGGAGCAGAAAGCAGAGAGGAAGGCCCACTACCACTGAGGATAGAGGTGCGGTTTGGGAGAGGGTAATGCCTGCATCTTATATAAGGACACTTATATATTGATATGAGATATTATATCTATCTTTTATGTATATTTCCTCTGAATCTGGAAATATTTAAGACCAGGGAGGTTTAAAAAATAACACAGACTCCCATAGGTAATGTGTTAATGCCAGGAAAAGAATGTTGGTCATTAGAGATTTAACAGCAGTAACAAAAGTTATGATCACCTGTTGTGTGCTTAACACATTTCCCATGCATTTAAGGCTCACAATAGTGCAATGATAAGGTAACTCTGATATACTGATGGTCACTATGAGTAACAGACTTGAGATTCAAATTGAGTCCTTCTGACTCCCAGGTTGTCTTTTCATGAAATTGTGCTTATGTGTTTCATAAAACTTTGTCATATTTGTGAGAACAATTATGTATTGTTTTCTAATTTTGTTTGGTAGGGCTTCTGAAGACCTTAAGACTCATATGGTTGTGGCTAATACAATGGAAGACTTTCAGAAGATACTAGATTCTGGAAAGGTCAGAGAGTTTGGAAAACTTTTCAGTATAAAAATATTTCAGTAAATTGTATTTTAAGGCTCATTGAATTTATGCATGGTATTAATACCTTTTTAAGCCAGTCACATAAAAAGATAGTACGTTACTCAACATTTATATATATGTATAAATACATAATCTATATAGTCTTCATTTTATATTAATATATGTCATATAAATATATAATCTAAATATATAGTCTTTGTTTTATATTTATATATGTCTTATATATAAATATAGTGTGTGTGTATGTGTGTGTGTGTATATATATATATAGTCTTTGTTTTCTACTGGCTTTTTTCTAAAGCATTACAACATTGTACCATTTTGGGGGTAATACTTGTGAACTGATTATGTAAGTTTTTTTTCCCATGTTTGATATGCTACTTTCTAAAGAACATTAATTCTGTATGTCTCCTTATTTCTTCATTATTGAAAATCTGTGTTATTTCAGTTTCTTGTAAGTTCCTAAAGTAACCACTGTTCTAGCTTTAGAGCTGTCATATGTGGCTGCCTAAAACAAAGTGAAATGTCAGTTTCTTTCCATTCCCTGACCGTACACACTCAGCTCTCAATTGATTGAAATTTGTGAATAATGAGAAGAAAACTGTTGATTATTCTAAGCCTGTTTTTCATAATGAGGGGCTACCTGGCTCCTTAGAACTCCATAGGCTTTCCTAATTAGGTAGTTAATGGCTCTTTAAGATTTAATTGATTTTATATATTGGGTATATGCAGTTGTTTTGAGCTGAAACTTTAAAGTTTCATAAAGAAGAATTTCAGATTTGCAAAGTTATTTAATTATTGGAATGAATCACTTATGGACTTTAGTATTCTGGTATACATGTTTGAATATACAGCCAATCCTGTGTCCTCAGGTTACAAGTGAGAAAACCATGGGCCAGTGTCTAAATGAATACCCCAAACTATACAGAATTTAGATCACTCTTCTGACTAGGTTTAATGCATTTTCCTCTGTATCTTTTTTTGTGTTTTAAATTCATGCTGAGAATGAGCATGAATTTATGTAAAGCTTTAATTTTTATGCATAACGTATTAATATGTCTCTTATTTCTTGAGTTGGGAAAGTCTCTGGCTTTCATTTTACTATTCTGTAAAATGAGTACAAAATAGATAATATCAAAATCCTCTTTAGATCTATAATTCTTCAGTATTTAGCCTTCTGTCCTTATTGGGTTATTGCTTTTGTAATTTTTCACCTTTCTGGGTTCTGTAATTTTTCACTTGACTCAAACTTCCTACTTTTTCTTTTTTTTGGTACAGGGTCTTGCTTTGTTGCCCAGGCTGGAGTACAGTGGCGTGATCTCAGCTCACTGCAACCTCTGCCTCAAGGAGAGTTCAAGTGATTCTCCTGCCTCAGTCTTCCACGTGGCTGGGATTACAGGCGCCTGCCATGACACACAGCTAATTTTTGTATTTTTAGTAGAGATGGGGTTTTGCCATTTTGGCCAGGCTGGTCTTGAACTCTGACCTCAGGTGACCCACCTGCCGTGGCCTCCCAAAGTGCTGGGATTACAGGCGTGAGCCACCGCGCCTGGCCTCAAACTTCCTACTTTTAATAGAAGGCTAGACAGTGGTAGCCATCTGTAGCACTGTATTTTTTCTTTCACTCTAATTTATGATTTTTTTTGTTCTATTATTTAATTTAAAATTTTCCTTTATTGTAGAAATACTATAGTCATGTTTGCTAATACATTTTACTGAAGGAGCATAAGATACCTAGATAACTAACGCTTCATCACCCTGCATTAATGTTCACCTAATGAATTACTTGTTTTTCTGTAATTTCCTAATCTCTATTCACTTCTGAGAGATGTCTTTTGAAACATGTTAAAGCAAATCCCAAGTGCAAGGAAGGGTTTGCAGAAGGAACTCTTGAGTGTGGACTGCGTGGCTGAGAGTAGTTGATGAGAAGCTGCTGAAGAAGGTGGAAGCAGGTTGCTCTTACTGCCAATGTCTCTTGGGTCTCCACTTTCATAGATCTCTAGATTTTCAGCTGCTTTACACTGTATTTCTAATATGTGGAGATTATTCACAACTTTGCTATTCCCCTCATTAACTCTCCAGGAATATTTTATAGGGCTACTACATAATTGTTATTGAAGACAAACCTCATTTTGAAGTAGACATGCTTTAAAAATTAGCATTCACAACTAGGAGAAATTTTAATACTTGTTGGCCGGGCCCAGTGGCTCACACCTGTAATTCCAGCACTTTGGGAGGCTGAGGTGGGTGGACCACTTGAGGCCAGGAGTTTGAGACCAGCCTGGCCAACGTGGCGAAACCCTGTCTCTACTAAAATTACACAAATTAGCTGGGCATGGTGGCACACGCCTGTAATTCCACCTACACTAGGAGGCTGGGGCACAAGAATTGCTTGAACCCAAGAGGCAGAGGTTGCAATGAGCCAAGATTGTGCTACTGTACTCCATCCTGGGTGACAGAGTAAGACTGTGTCTCAAAAAAAAAAATTTTTTTTAATGCTTGTCTAGTCTAACATCCACAATTTATTAAAAGAAAACCCAGAGCTAGAGATTTTCAAACATGTGGCAAATTTCAAAATTAAAATAAAATCCTAAGTATCTTGATTCGGCCTTCGTTTTATGTAGTCTAAGAATGAAAAATTGAAAGGTTTTTTTTTTTTTCTTACACAAAATGATTTTAGGACTTTGAAAGTGATCCACTTACCTATATAACATGTTAGGAACATTGTGGCATAAAGTGAAATTTGCGTGATTGTTAATTGTTACTGTTAACAACACATTAAAAATCAGTTTGCTATTTTTGATGTTCCTTTTATCCTCCTGATAACTATTTAGATAGGTAGAGCAGGTGTAGTCCAGGTTTGAAATGAGGGAGATATAACTGGAGTTCAACTTCTTTTCAGCCACTGTGTTTTAGCCAGTTTATGGGGAGATTTGAGGGTACTGCAAAGATGTCTTTGTTGTGTCTTGATGTGCCGTGAGCGTGGGTTTTGGATAGTGGAAAAACATTCTTTCCTATCTTTTATAACTGAGCAAAGTTCCTAGTAGGTTTGCAAAGGTATCATAGCCTGAAAAAAGGTTGGGAGACCTATCCTTTTTGCTTGCCAGTTTAATATAGAACTCAAATGTTCCTTCTACAGAATAGAATTGAAGGAGTTATAAATACTGATTACTTTTCCTTTTCTTAATTAGATTGTTCAGATTCCATTCTGTGGGGAAATTGACTGTGAGGACTGGATCAAAAAGACCACTGCCAGGTAAACCTAATTAACTGACAAAACTTTTGAAATATTGCAATGGAAAGGAATAGCAATTTGCAGCATAAATGAGTGGAATTCTTATTTGTTACTAATTTCAGGGATCAAGATCTTGAACCTGGTGCTCCATCCATGGGAGCTAAAAGCCTTTGCATCCCCTTCAAACCACTCTGTGAACTGCAGCCTGGAGCCAAATGTGTCTGTGGCAAGAACCCTGCCAAGTACTACACCTTATTTGGTCGCAGCTACTGAGGGATGAACGAAACCCCCCTCTTCAACTCTTCTCACTTTTTAAAGCATTGATATTAGTATCTTCTCAGATACAGACCGTTTTATGAATTTTTAAAAAGTAAAAGTTCTAAAATGAAGTCATACAAGACAATTATTCTTATGCCTAAGTTAACAGTGGATAAAAGACTTTTCTGTAAACAACCCCAGTAATAAATATCATGAACTAATATGGTTTTTGTATTCGTTTCTGAAAAACCTGCATTATGTACTGTGAGGAAATTTCTACGAAGAGATAAAGACAATTGAAAGCCAGATGTCTGTTGTTGATCTAAGCACTCCCAACATGTCTAAGACCCTGAACCGCCAGTTATACCTTACGTTGATAGGTCTCGAAGCAGTTTCTTTCCATAGCTCCTAATACAGAATCTGAAATTGCCCTGAATCTTTCTGTTTCAAAAACAAAGCAAACCCACAAATGGAAAAAGCAACAATAATAAAGATTTCCCTTGAACTTCTGTCTTTTTCTAGTTACTATCAGGTCTTTGAAATAAGGGTTACAGTTTCTGTCTGAAAGAGTGATAAGCCCTCCTCCCTTCTTTTTTGCTTTCTACTTTTCCTCACCCTTCTGCCCCCACCATAGCACTGTTTTCACTGAGATCATGAAGGGTACTCCTGAGCAAAGCTCATGTTGACTTCTTAGTTTCATGTCTTACCATATCACCCTGTTGCATTTGATACTTTTTAAAAAAAATTATTCCTATGACCTGCCCTCCTACATCTCTGACCGTTTTTAGTTCCATGTCTTTCACTGACTTTTCTTCCTGGGTATGCCTCTTTGACATTGGTTTACTAAACTTCCATATTTGGCCATCTTCTCGTGCCTAATCAGCCTCATCTAATCCCACAGTTTCAAATAGCATTAATAGGCTAATGACTCCAATATTTTTATCTGTATGTCTGAGTTCTAGATCTTTTCCAACTGCATACTCAATTATCTTGAGTGTCCCATCAGCCATTCAGGTCAACATGTCCCAAAAAGCTCATTTCACTCTTTACCCCCAGACCTCCTCCTATAGTATTTCCTGCCCAGAAGATTAGCATTGCCAAAACGTTCGTCATAACCCAAACCAGAAACCTGAGAGCCCCCCCTGGGCTGTCCCTCCAACACCATCATCCATATTCACTTGGCCAGCAAAACATGTTGCTATTACCTCTAATTCCTCTTGGGTATTCCCTTTCAAAAACGTGTGGATTGCCTGCAGGCCTTGGTACCTCTTGTGCTGATTACTGCAATGGACTCCAGTCATTTCCAGTCCAGTCCACATTTTCACAGTGTTGTTTTTCTTTTTCCTAACAGTTTATTAAGAATTTTTTCTTCCCCTTAACACCTCTTTGTATTTCACCATCACTTAAAAGATAAAATTTAAACTAGCCCATCTAGTTTCCTTTTCAATCCAGCAAAGTCCTTTGCAACCTAACCATTTGGGGTTTCCTGTAAACAACGTGGGCTATTTCCTGCCTGTGCCCTTTGCTGGGAAAATGCCTTTCCTCCCTCATTTCTAGTCCACTTGGTCAATCTTTTACCAATATTTCCAGTCCACTTGGTAAATCTCTTCCAATATGCTTTTACACTTGGTAGTGATAAATACACCAGTAAAGGAAAATGCATCAGAAAGGACTTGCATTTAAAAAAAAAAGGACTTGCATTTTGAGCTGTGCTTTGAAGGATGAGTACAATTTCAATAGGTAGAGGAAGGAGGAAGGACATTCCAGGTAGAGGGAACAAGAGATGGAAAAGAACAAAAGTACACACTGTATGAGAAAGCAAGAACTGTTCTTAGCATTGGTAGGAAATTGTCAGTTGAAAGCAGACTAAATAGAGCATGCTTTCAAGACTCATGTCTTGAATATGTGCATTCATATACCTAAGTTAGTGAAATTGATTTCAATGGACTGAAATATATATAGTCACATTTTTATACTCAGAATCATAATTATGTATTCATTTATGGCAGTTCAGAATGCTTTGCCTTCTATCCTTAGTGTCTACATAAACTGCCTAAGTTCAGTTATAAAATGGAGAGAAGTCTAACAGCTATCTCAGTTACTCTACCTCATAGAGGAAGGCAGTTAAAACAATGCCCAGCACATAATAAATAGCTGTTGTTGGTTATGACCATTATGTAGGGTCAACTGGAAGTTGCTTCTAATATATAATTCTAGTTATAGTAGTTACTTCAGCTGCTAATTGTTTTTCTGCAAACCAACATAAATGCTTTTAGGGGACAAGGCTTTTTTTTTAACCAGTCCATGATAAAAGCCCAAAAAGTACATTAGAGATTATTCACATTTTTCCCTGAAGCCACTGGCCATTTTGGAGGAGGTGGCCATCTCTGGTGCAAAGACAAATCCTTAATATTACGTTTTGAAACTTCAGATGAGTAGCACTAACGACAGAAAAGCTTGAAGTTTGCTGCTTTAAAGGAAGTCACTATTTAAAGAAACTCTACATTAAGTACTTTTGTTAAGCAGGGAATCCTTTACTCAAAATGTACCTCTGGCACATTGGCCTTTTTTCATAAGTTGAGGTTCAGCTAAAGTATCAAAATATTTTCTTGAGTGTGCTTTTCAAAAGAGTACATGAACCTGAATGAAATGAACACGATTTTATTTGCAGGCGACAGCTGTAAACTAGATGTGTGACTGACAGTTTGTGATTATGCACCTCATGTTTATTGCAGCCAAAAGAAAGCAGGTCAAGGCATATTTACTACTGACTCCATTCACTGGGGCCAGTGTACTACATTACATCTTAGCAATTTCTAGTTCATCCATGAGAGTGTGTTTTTCATTATGCCAGTAAATCACATGAATCCTTAATGAGAATTGGACAATAATGGTTGGCTTGCCAGTGAAGAGGATTTAAGTCTTGATAATAGCAGCATCAGAACATTCATAAAGCAAGCAAGGAGGAAGGCATTTTGACCGGAGAGTGGACAGATCACCCTATTTATGTCTGACTCTAGTTATTAATATGAGTTATCTGCCATATAACTGTGGTGTTCAGGTGTTGCCAGTACCATCAAAAAGTTGGGGGAAGTAGCTACCACTACCCTGTTATTTTCAAACATAACTTTGGTCCTTTGCTTGTCACTTTTACTATGTCTAGAAAGTGCTAGCCGTTTAACAAATTTGAGTGCCTCTCTGTGCACAGTGCCAGAGGATACAGTAGTGAGTAAAGCGAAACATGATTTTTCTTTTTCTTGGCTGTATCTCCTTGCAGTAGTTCTGTTTGAGATGCCAAATTAGGCAATCACTCAGTGGTGGAAAGTGAGATGGGGCACTGAATTGGGTTGAGTGTTGTCAGTAAGAGGCCATAGTCTGGGTGACCCTGACTAAGAAGGTCTTATCTAATCATGAGATTATCCCCGTCACCAGTGGCAACACACTGAGAACTTTGTAGTTGAGATAATGCCTGGAAAATCACTCTGCCACACCATCAGGCTTAAAATAACAGGTAGAACCATATTCATCTTGTGGTCAGTAGGCAATTTTAAACCAATGTCTTTGTTCAATTTTACTGGAAAATTTATGAGTTTGGAACATCGAAAGTACTGAAATGATATAAAATATTTTATTAATATTTAAAAAGCATCATGTAATAAGGATATTTCAAAATACATTTGAAGTATGTCACCAAAACCAAATTTTGTGATGAAATATCTGTTGATGAGGAGGTTGAGGGATACAGGAGCTGGTGATGATGATAATATCAGTATTACTTTATATGTGGGTAAATATGTAATTGTACCATATTTCCCTCATTCATTCTCTCACTCTTCTAGACAATTATTTCATACCCTTCTCTCCTCAAATATGAATGCTTCCTTTTTTTGACTTTCAGTTGATCATCTTGATTTCTCTTTCACTGAGACGACAGAGGCAATAAGGATAGAACGTCTGGGACCTCCTACATCTACCCACCTACTCATGTCCATACATTTCACTTTCTCTGCTGTTTCAGGTGAACTGTCTGTTCTCAGAGTGGATGCCAGCCCCTCCATGTATGCACTAAATCTCATCCCCTCTTGCCTTCTCAGTCGTGGCACATCAGCAATTCTCCACTATGTATCATCAGGTTTTCTTTCTCTCCTGGTTCTTTCCATCAGCTTACAAACATGCTGTTATTTTTCCCAACCTAAAAATACCCTTTCTTGACTCCACATCCCTTTCAGTGTAGAGCAAAACTCATTGAAAGGATTCTCTACACTTGCCAGCTCCAATTTCTCTTCTCCATTCTCTTGAGCCCCCATCTCATTTACCCTCAGCACTTCCCTGAAACCACTCTTGTGAAGATCACCCAGGGCGTCCATAAGGTGCAATCCCATCGGCATTTCCAGCCCTCATTTTGCTTGCCCTCTCAGCACTTGACTCAGCTGATTCTCCCTCCTCTTTGAAACACATTCTTCCTTGGCCTTCAAAACACTATACTCCTATTTTTCCTTTTATCTCTCTAGTCCTTCCTTCTGACCTCTTCAAATTTTCTTCTCTTCACATTTTCTTGGTGGCCTCATCCGGTCTCATGGCTTTTAATATCATAAATTATCAACTCCTGAGTTCACCCTCCCCTGAACTCCAGGGTCATTCAACTCCCAACTAGCTTTCAACTTGGATATCTAATATCCCAAACTTAACATCATCTCCACCCCTCACCCCATGCTGCTCCTACAACAGTCAACTTTGTCTTACCTTCATCTCAGTTGCAACATCACTCTTCCAGCTCAGAACCCTAGTGCCATCTTTGTTGTTGTTGTTTTGGAGACAGAGTCTTACTCTCTTGCTGCCAGGCTGGAGTGCAGTGGTGTGATCTCGGCTCACTGCAACCTCCATCTTCCGAATTCAATCGATTCTTGTGCCTCAGCCTCCCGAGTAGCTGGGACTACAGGGGTACAACCATGCCCGGCTAATTTTTCCATTTTTTGTAGAGATAGGGGTTTCACCATGTTGCCCAGGCTGGTCTCGAACTCCTGGGTTCAAGCGATCCATCCACCTTGACCTCCCAAAGTGCTGAGATTACAGGTATGAGCTACCGTGCCCAGCCCCTAGTGCCATCTTGACTATTGCCTCTCTCCTACCTTATGTTTAATTACTCAGCACATGCTGTTGACTCTAATTTCAAAATCTCCTGGATACCAGCCAGCTTCATGTGTGTGTGACCTGAGCAGTTGCACCGGGCTCTGTGCTTGGTTTAGTGCTCTGCTGTTGCTGTCTTGAAATTATTAATAAGTTAAAAAAATTGGAGTATGGCAAAATACATGTAACATTTACTATCGTAACCATTTTTAAGTGTATAGTTCAGTAGTGTTAAGTATATCCACATAGTTGTGCAACCAGTCTCATCTTTTTTTATCCTTGCAAAACCAAAACTCTGTACCCATTAAACAACTGCCCCATGTCACCTTCCCTTCAGCCCCTGGCAACCATCATTCTCCCTTCCATTTTTGTGAATTTGAACTTGACTGGAGATGCCTCATATAAGTGGACTCACAATATTCATCTTTTTGTGGTTGGTTTATTCCACCTAGCAAATGTCCTCAAGGTTTATCTATGTTTTAGCATGTATTGGAATTTTCTTCCTTTTAAGGTGGAATAATATGTCCTTGTATGTATATAGACCCCATTAAAAAAATTCTTTCATCTGTTGATGGACACTTGGATTGCTTCTGCTTTTTGGCTATGTGAATGATGCTACAAATATGGGGTACACATACCTCTTCAGGGCCCTGCTGTCAAATTTTTTCAAGTTTTTATACACAGAAGTGGAATTGCTGGATCATACGGCAATTCTAGTTTTAAGTTTTAGAGAACTGCTATATTGTTTTCCATAGTGGTTGCACTGTTTTATTTATTATTTATTTATTTATTTTAAGAGAAACCACTCAGACTGCATCCTCTCCCTCTTACTCTCTTAGAGGAAGAGAGGAACAATCATCAATGGCAAATAGCAGTTGCAGTGAAGCAACACCAAGAGCCAACTTCACACTCAGGAGAGAATACTGAACCTCCTCCTTGTGGTTTCCGTGGCTGTGCCATTTAAAAACTCTTCTTCTTCCCTTTATTTGGGGGGTGGGGGGATAAAGTCTTTCTCTGTCACCCAGGCTGGAGTTTACGGGCACAATCATAGCTCACTGCAGCCTCAATCTTTTGGGCTCAAGCAATCCTCCCGTCTACTTGTCTCCCAAGTAACTGGGACAACAGGGAGCATGCCACCATGCCTGCCACCAGACCCTTGCTATGTTGCCCAGGCTGATCTTGAATTCTGGGCCTCAAGCGATCTTCCCACTTTGGCCTCCCAAAATGTTGAGGTTACAGGTGCACACCATCACGCCTGGCTTAAAAATTCTTGATAATTGGCTGGCCATGGTGGCTTACACCTGTAGTCGCAGCATTTTGAGAGGCCAAGGCAGGCAGATCACCTGAGGCCAGGAGTTCCAGACCAGCCTGGGCAACATGGTGGAACCCTGTGTCTGCTAAAAATACAAAAATTAGCTGGATGTGGTGGCTCATGCCTGTAGTCCCAGCTACTTGGGAGGCTGAGGCACAAGAATCACTTGAAACCAGGAGGTAGAGTTTGCAGTGAGCAGAGATTGTTTAACTGCACTCCAGACCGGGCGATAGAGCATGACTATCTCAACAAAATAAAACATTCTTGATAATTTTTGAACAATGGAACCTGCTTTTTTGTTTTGCAGTAGAACCCATGAAGTATGTAGCCACTCCTGCCTGGGTGTTTCCACTTTACACCTAGTCTAAACCACAGTCTCCTCTAGATTATTGCAGTAGCCTCCTAACTGGTCTCTCTGCTTTCCTGTAATCTCAAACACATCCAGTGATTCCTTTAAAACATATACAGGACCTCCTCATTCTTCTGCTCAATATTCTCCCATCTCCAGGCCCCACATGATCTGCCCCTGCTCCATCACTTCTCTGGCTTCATCTCCTCTTTCTCATCCCCAGCATTACTCCTCTCCAGCCCTGCTGACCTCTTTGGTGTCCCTTGAATTCCCATGCTCATTGTTCCTTCTGCCCAGAAAGATCTTCCTTCAGATGTCTGTGTGGTTTAGTTTCTTACCACCTTCAGATCTTTATTTGAAGAACATCTTAGTAAATTCTTCCCTGACCATTTTATTTAAAATTACAATCCATCCCTATCTCTTTCCCCTGCTTTATGTGTCTTCATCATACTTATCACCATTTAATATTCAATACATTTCATAATTTATTTTGTTAATCATTTATCTCCCCCCACCAGTCACTAGAATACAAGCTTCGTAAGGGCAGAGATTTTTGCCTGTTTTGTTGGCTGCTGTCTCTCTGGAGCCTAGAACTCTGTCCAGCATGTCAGCACTCAGTAAGTATTTGTGGCATGAATGGATGAATGAGCTAGTCTTAGAGCAATAATTTTCACAATATGGTTGTATTGGAAGTCTAACTGTCAGAATATTAACTGAATTGGAGATAATTTATGAGATACTATGGAAGCTGCTAGGGCTACTGTCTAAATTATCAGGTTTTAGTCAAAGTCAGACTATTAGCCAGTGTTCTCCAGAGAAACAGAACCAATGAGAATGTGTGTGCATGGTACGCAGATATATATATATATATATATATAGACAGAGAGAGAGAGAGAGAGATGTATTATAAAGAATTAGTTCACATGATTAAAAGGCTAAGAAGTCCCAAAATTGATGGTGAATCAGTAGGCAAGAGACCCAGGAGAGCCGATGGTGTAGCCCAAATCAAAGACCCACAGGCTCAAGACCCAGGAAGAGTCCATGTTTCAGTTTGAGTCTGAAGGCAGGAAAAAACAAACGTCCCAGGCTGAAGGCAGTCAGGCAGGAAGAGCTACCTCTTAGCCTTTTTGTTCTATTCAGGTTTCAGCTGATTGGAGGAGGCCCACCCACATTAGTGAGGGCAATCTCCTTCATTCACTCTGCTGATCCAACTGTTAATTTCATCCAGAAACACACTCACAGACAAAGCCAGAAAGTCTTGCATGTCATTGACCAAATGACCAGTCAAGTTGACATACAAAATTAACATCACATTTGGGAGAAAAATAGATTGTAATATCACTCTGTGTTTCTTTAAAAGATGGACAGTAGTCAGGCTGCTCACAATAGAGGCCACTGCTGTTTCAGTCATTTTGGAACTGATAAGCCTTTAAGGGCTATGAGTGACAGATAAGATTTTTTTTAAAATAAAAACAAAAACTTCCTTGCATCAGTGAAATCATTATTACTTGTCTGTCTTCCTGGAAACTAACTGGAATTATGTCTTCAGCTCTTCCAGTTTAAAGGTTTCCTGAATATGAGGAATATTTCTTTTGTCCTATAGAGAATGTTTGGAAGTAGGGTGACCCCTCGAATATTCCCTACTTCACACAGTAAATGACATTCAGAACTGCACACGAGGTGGACAAGATGTAATTGCTTATGTCAAATGACTTGCTTCACCTGAGCTGTTGCTGCACACATGGAGCATGGAAGCTGGAAAGGCCACCGCCACTGATGAGCTTCTACCTGACTCAAGGACACAGAAGCTCTTGACGTCTGTAATTAAACACACACATACACAAACAAAACAGTCTCTCAAGTCCATATCTGAAGCCAGTGTCTTTCCATAAATCCTGGCTCACGTGACATGTCTTGCTTAATTGCCCTTTAAACTGTTTTATGGCTTTATAGCAACCTATAAAAGGTGATTTCCAAATATGACAAGCGCCGGAGGGCTGAAGGGAAGAGTTACCCAGGAGTTGTAATCACTGAATCTATAGCTGCTCCCCTAGCAGCTCAGCCTTCCCAAGAAAGGGAGAGGAACTGCCAGGGCACCGAGCCGCCATGGGGCGATACTCCGGAAGAAGCTTCCGTTTAATCCTCATGTGCGTCGTTAGCATCCTCCTCTTTGTGATGGAACTAGTAATCGCTTACATTGGCAACTCCCTCTCCTTGGCCTCCGATGCTTTTGCCGTCCTTTCCCACTTTGTGTCCATGATCATAGGTTTTTTTGGTGTAAGGGCCAGCAACATAAAACAGCACAAGAAGAGCACTTACGGCTTTCTTCGGGCAGATGTTGTGGGAGCATTTGGGAACACCATTTTTGCGGTGGCACTGATGTTCAGCATCCTGGTTGAAGCCATCAAAAGGTACATCAATCCCCAGAAGACAGAGGAGCCGATACTGGTTCTCAGTGCTGGAATTATCGGTCTGTTCTTCAATGTTCTTAACTATGTCATCTTCTTGGACTGCTGTTACTGCGCAGCACCCAAGCCCCAGGGAGACATGGAAGCAGGTAAATAGCTACTCAGAGGGTGGCAGTAAATTTGGTGAGAGTCCTGGCGGGTGCTGTCTGAGGGGGCCTTTGTGGTGCTATCCAAAGGGGCCTGAGTCTTTGGGTCAGCCTCTTGTCCCTGTGATTTTACAATCGACCTTTCTCAGAAGAGTTGCCTTTAGTTTGAGGTTCCTTGTGAGTAGGGTAGCAGCAAGTTGCTTCAATGTTGGGAGGACTTCTTGAATTTTTACTCACAGGGAATGAAAAAGTGTCTTTAGGCAGGCAGAGATGAAGTAAAGGCACTAATTGTAGCCACAGAGAGAGCAATTGGAAAGACGGTGGATGTGGCAGTATCCTTTAAGTGATTTACTGTTGTTTACCCATATGTGACATGGCTATGTTTGAATTTTAAAAAAATTTAATGTCTTCATAAAATATGTTTAAAAGTACTGGGCTACATAACCAACTTATAAAGAGCACAGTATCAGACAATCAGGTACGCTGATTAACTGTTAGGAATATATTTGAGGAATGGTATGTAAAATGGAGAGAGAAAAAATAAAGAAGATAGTCCAGTAAATGTGGCTAGTTTTTGAAAGGAAAATTTGCACTTATTTATTGCATACATCTGTTCTGTTTGAGAAACAGGACAATTTGCATGTGAATCTTTAGGAGAGACTTAAGTGTGAGTACCAAACTTATTAGATTATCTGTCAAAAGAATGGAATTAAATCTTGGAAGAGAACAATATATCTAAAAGATGCTTATTTTTTTTAGATGGAATCATGTTTCTTTAATTTATTGCCACAAGAGGTGTTTGTAAGTATGTATGTATCAGAAAGTTCTTACAGTGCTTCTTTTATAAAAGAAGTCGTATAGCATGAATAGATTCAAATTATGGTTCTAGCACAGGGCAATAGTCAAGTTACTTCACCTAGCCTGTTTCCCTACCTGTAATATGGAGTTAATAAGGACTGAGAGAAATGCTAAGTAACTTATTTAGTATTTACTAGGCACTTGATAAATATAAATTATTTTCTAAATCACAATGCAAGCCTTTAAACTACATGGCAATCCAGTATTTAATTCTAATAGCTCATATGAATTTTTAAAAATTTCAAATATTTCCTTATTTGATGCTGAAGAGTTTTCTCTCAGTAGCTGGGCCATTATATAACTGAGTCTGGGAACCTCAGAGGCTCAGTGGCATTTTTTATTTGATTCCCTGTCTTTGATACCATTATAAATTATGTCAGTTGGAGCCGGTCCTTTATCCTACCTCTGTGTCAATTTTCCTATTGGTAGAACATATGTTATAAGAGTATCTGTAGGATGTGGTAAACATAAAAATAAATTAGAAACTAGAGTCTAGATTTTTATTTGAGTTAATGAATCACTGAACTTGGGCCTCATCTTTTGTAAAGGAAAATTCATTGTTAACTTGAGACTCTATGCTACGGCTACATCAATCATCATGTGAAAATTACTACTAGAGCTTCCAGATCATGAAATTCACATATTTGATATAAGACAAATGTATATTTTTTATTGCTAGGTATAAATTTAAGGCAAGAGAGATGATTTCAAATGATTAGTGTTGACATTACCATTATATTTTTGATTGTCACGTAACAGTTCTGATTTTGCCTTTATTCTTGACATACAATATTTACCTGCATGTAACAAAAGCAATTTAGGTAAATGGTCTGACTCTGACCAGTATGAAACTTGGTACACACCATAGTTCCATTTTTATAAAAGTGAATTATTACTGGATAGGTCTTAGTTAAGCTTTTGTTTGGGAAGTGGTATTTTCCAATGTGTATGTTTATGCTGAGATAACAAGAGGCTTAAGACAAATGTTTCACTCCAACCATATGGGTTTCTTTTTTTTCTTTTCTTCTTTTTTTTTTTTTTTAATTTTTATTTTTAGTAGAGACAGGGTTTCGCCATGTTGGCCAGGCTGGTCTCGAACTCTTGAGCCCAAGTGATCCATCCGCTTGGCCTCCCAAAGCACTGGGATTATAGATGTGTGCCACAGTGTCTGGTCCAGCCATATGGGTTTCTGCTGGCTTAATTCTAGAGTATCTAGCTTCTTTTGAAGTATTTGATGCTATATAGTGTTCTACTTTAAATAAGTGATAGGTACAATATACATGTGACTCACGCTTTAAGATCCATGTTCTATGTTACCATTATTATTTTGGCAGCTTTTGGTGTTGTTAAATTCTTCTATTAGAAATTTTAGGCTGCATACAGCAGCTCATGCCTGTAATCCTAGACTTGAGGAGACTGAGGCAGAAGGATCACTTGAGCCCAGAAGTTTGAGGCTGCAGTGAGCTATGATCACAGCACTGCATTTCAGCCAGGGTGACAGAGTGAGACCTTGTCACTAAAAAAGAAGAAAAAGAAAAAGAAAAGAAATTTTAGTGTTTAAACTTGCCAAGTTCCTTTAGGATAGCTGTTTGGCTTGTTAGCATTTATGTCTGCAGTTATGTATTTATCACCTTTTCTGAACCATACATTTTGGTATTCTTCCCATCATCTAAATTAGTTTAAAGAAAAGAATAAATATTGCATCAGATGAACCTCATAAATTGACATTAACTTGATATCAATTGCCTCACATTTTAAGAACAAATATGATTAATCCATCCATATTTATAAAAGGAGTTATAAACTATGAGAGGGAAAGACACTTTATTTCAAAAGATTCAACCTAAACTTAGGATAAAGAATTTCTATAAGTCTAGAACCCTAGCGTATAGCACATGGCAGTGCCTATAAAACAACTGCTGGTACTGCCTGGCTTCATGATCAGAATCCAGTAATGTATCACTTCTTTTGTGGAATCTCTAACTAGAGTTTTTTGCTTAACAAGCCTTCGATCTCCCCCAGGTTCTGTGGATCTTTTACTTGTTCTGCTTACCTATCGGGTGTAGAAATTGAATTCATAATATTTGATGTTTGAGATCATGGAAAGTAAAAAAAATCAAGACCATTAACTTTAAATTAAATACAATAGAACAAACTTTATATATAAGTAAGACTTTAAATATCCCTGGGATTCATGAAAAAAGTTATACTGGAGAATCAGACATACAGAACCAGAAAATTTTTAAAACCTGGGAGAAAAGAATGTCTGGAAGATTTAGCTGAGATGAGAAAACTTGAAAGTCTTAGATCCAGATCTAGCCGGTGGGAGGCCACCCCTGACTCTAAAAGGTGTGAGGAAGTTCAGGTGATGGTAGAGCCAGTATTTTTGGCTACAGTGAGAGGCAAAGTGAAAAAAGTAAAAAATACAAGCATTAAGTAAAAGACAAACAAACAAAATAGGGTTAAAGTCCACAATGGTCGATGGCTTTGTGTGTGCATATGTTTCGGGGAAGGGAGTAGGGGAAAGGTTGAAGGGGTGAAAACAACATGTAGGTCCAGATCGCAGGAGATACTTGTCACGAGCCAGTTTCTTTCTCTAGGCTTAGGGACTCAATGTGTTACGTTTATTCTTTTTCCTATTCCTTGCTTACTTTATTTGATTTTCCTGTTATCTTTCATGTTTAAGTCTTATTTTTAGTTATTTTTTCAGACCTGAGTTTTCTTTAGAATCAAGCTACTAAAACCCTCCATGACCTTGCCTTGTACTGTACGAATAACCTTGCTGTACAGTGGCCTTTCTTTTAAGCTAAAGGTAACCTTGTACAGCTCGCTTTTCTAGTAGGATGGCTTCTGTTCTATTTTGCATCTTTTTCTGTCTGGGATAGATTGGGCCTGCCATTTATATCATTTACAAATGATACATTTATAGCAGAAATATCTGTTAATTATTTTAAAGTTTTTTTTCTTAAAAAAAAAAATGCCTTTCCTTTGAAGTTTTGTTTGTTTTTTTTTGAGATGGAGTCTCACTCTGTTGCCCAGGCTAGAGTGCAGTGGTGTGATCTTGGCTCACTGCAACCTCCGCCTCCTGGGTTCAAGCAATTCTTGTGCCTCGGCCTCCCAAGTAACTGGGATTACAGGTGTGCACCACTATGCCCAGCTAATTTTTGTATTTTTAGTAGAAATGGGGTTTCACCATGTTGGCCAGGCTGGTCTCGAACTCCTGGCCTCAAGTGATCCACCCACCTCAGCCTCCCAAAGTGCTGGGATTACAGGTGTGAACCACCGTGCCTGGCTAAGTTTTGTTTTGATTCCAAATTGTGCTTGCTTTCCCTCTCTCTCCCTCTCTCATAATCACGGTTCTGGCATTATGTTTCTCCAACCAACTCGCTAGAGGCAGTGACAGCATAGCAACCAGCAAAGTGTATTGTTGCAGAAGGTTTTAACACACTGCTGAGTAGTTAGTTGCTCATGCAAGCTTCTAGTTAAGACTCAGTACTATAGCCTGACAGGGGCTTTTCATGTGGACAGTCCTGTAGACGCTGAAACAAGTCAGGTTTCCTTTTGTCATAGAGGAAATTTTATTCAGTGACAAGCAGAGTAGGCAAGGCCAAGAATTTTAGGAGAGGCAAAGGGGAATTTGCTGTCTCTCTACCAGTAGCAGGTACTATGGAGTAAATAAAATTTGAGGCTGGGCACGGTGGCTCACGCCTGTAATCCCAGCACTTTGGGAGGCCGAGGCGGGCAGATCATGAGGTCAGGAGATCGAGACCATCCTGGCTAACACGGTGAAACCCCGTCTCTACTAAACATACAAAAAATTAGCCGGGCGTGGTGGCAGGCACCTGTAGTCCCAGCTACTTGGGAGGCTGAGGCAGGAGAATGGTGTGAACCCGGAAGGTGGAGCTTGCAGTGAGCCAAGATCAGGCCACTGCACTCCAGCCTGGGCAACAGAGCAAGACTCTTTCTCAAAAATAAATAAAATAAAATAAAATAAAATAAAATAAAAAATAAAATAAAATAAAATGAGAAGCTGCATAATTGAAGGTAGCTTTTCTTTCTTTCTTTCTTTCTTTTTTTATTTTTTTTGAGACGGAGTCTCACTCTGTCACCCAGGCTGGAGTGCAGTGGCACAGTCTCGGGCTCACTATAACCTCTGCCTCCCTGGTCCAAGCGATTCTCCTGCTCCTGCCTCAGCCTCCCAAGTAGCTGGGGTTACAGGCCTGTGCCACCACACCCGGCTAATTTTTTGAATTTTTGGTAGAGACGGAGTTTCACCGTGTTAGCCAGGATGGTCTCGATCTCCTGACCTCATGATCTGCCCGCCTCAGCCTCCCAAAGTGCTGGAATTACAGGCATGAGCCACCGTGCCCAGCCTGAAGGTGGCTTTTCAAACTAGAAAAGGGAAGGTTTTCTAGGCATAGGTTACCTGAGTTCCCTTTCTAGATTGGAGGCAGAATGGTAGTGATTGGGAATTTGTGATAATTATTAAATAATTTAAAGAAACATGATGCTTAATTCCCACAAGCTTTACTTTGCATTTTGTCTATATCTGACAGTAACCATTGTTTTCCAAGCACCATCACAGCTGTTGATCAATTAACTTCCACATGAGGATTCGGTGATAAGAATGCACACACCACAGATCACAGTATCTATCTGTCCCATGGTAGAGGCCTAATAAATTCCCTCACAGCTCTTTTGCTACATTCCTGAGAGCTTGCCTAACCTCTCACTTCTCTTGTTGCCCCATGAAGGGGTCTGGATCAGTTACGGGGAGTAAATAAGAAAGATTAAAGGAAGATAGAAAAATAGGTGCTATTTCACATTTGTGAAACCAAATCCAACTGAAGAAAAAAAGAAGTTAAAGAGACCATCTCTTTGTTCTTAGTAAGTTTTTTTTTTTTCCCAATGTGCAGAGGCTGCTATGACTGATATCAGGTAAATTTTAATGAAAAATGAGTTTATATTGACATCTGTGCACTGTCAGTCTTTGTCAGAGTATAGAGAGAATAATTACAGCATCATATCACATACATTTGAAGAACTGTATGTTTTACAAAATAATTAGCTAGAGAGAATACTTGCTATTTATTTCCATTGTTTAGACAAGGAAAACAGGTTCAGAGACAAATCCACAATCATACAGCTAGTTAATAGTAGGGTACAAAGAAATTAAGTCTTTGAGTCCAGGCCCTTAATTAAAGACTCTACTCTACTTGTCTCCCCTCAGAGAGGAAAACAGTTATGGACTGTGGAAAGTTATTTGGCAATAATCACAAAAGGGCATATTAAAATGTGCAAATGAACATACCATAAATTGAATCCTAATTCCAGTAGCTAGATGACCTCCAAAAAGTCACTTAAACTTTCTAAACCTCAGTTTCTTCATCTGTAAAGCTGGTAATATCTGTCTCTTAGAGATGTTGCAAGAATGAAATTATATTATTTGTGTAAAGTGCTCAACACAGTACTTGGAATACACTGAACACTCAATAAATGGTAACATTGGTGGTGGTGGTGGTGGCTGGTAGTGATTGTCCAAGGGCTGAAGGAACGAGGAACTAATGAAATATTAGTAAGATCCCTTGGCAGACAAGGTCTCTGCTCTATTTCACATCCACAAACTGGCAGCCCACCTTATCCTTGCCAAGACTCTTATTATTGTTAATCATATATATAGTTACAGCAGATCCATCACTATTTCTACAAACCATACGAAATGTGTTGTTTTGATGATGGGTTAGTGGCATCTCTTGTGGGATGAACCAGAAGGAGCCTAGACCAGTAACAAAAATACATATTTCAGCTGGGCACAATGGTCATGCCTGTAATCCCAGCACTTTGGGAGGCCAACACAGGAGGATAGGTTGGACCCAGGAGTTTGAGGTTGCAAAGAGCTATGATAGCATGCCATTACACTCCAGCCTGGGTGACAGACCAAGTCCCTGTTTCTTTTCTTTTTTTTTGAGATGGAGTCTCACTCTGTCACCCAGGCTGGAGTGCAGTGGCGCGATCTTGGCTCACTGCAAGCTCTGCCTCTTGGGTTCACGCCATTCTCCTGCCTCAGCCTCCCGAGTAGCTGGGACTACAGGCACCCGCCACCACACCCGGCTAATTTTTTGTATTTTTAGTAGAGACGGGGTTTTACCATGTTAGCTAGGGTGGTCTCAATCTCCTGACCTCATGATTTGCCCGCCTCGGCCTCCCAAAGTGCTGGGATTACAGGCGTCAGCCACCGCGCCCGGCCCCCAAGTCCCTGTTTCTAAAAGTGAATAAATAACTACACAATAAATTAACTTAAAAAAAGAAAAATACATGTTCTGGAACGTCCTCCCTCATCCACTGGTTTTGACACTGGAAAAGATACTTAACCACTTTGAGCCTCATCTTAGGTATCATTACACCTATTTTAAAGACTCATTCTACAGCCAGGGGCGGTGGCTCACACCTGTAATTCCAGCACTTTGGGAGGCCGAGGTGGGTGGATTGCTTGAGCCCAGGAGTTTGAGACCAGCCTCGGCAACATAGCGAGGCCTCACCTCTACAAAAATAAGAAAAATTAGCCAGATGTGGTGGTGCATGCCTGTAGTTCCAGCTACTTGGGACTGGTGGGAGGATCACCTGAGCCTGAGGACAGATGCACCTTCTTATCAAGGCTGCAGTGAGCCATAAGAATCTGTTTTTCTTTTGACAAATAACAACACCTTCATGATGTGTTTTATTTATTTATTTATTTAGTTTTGAGATGGAGTTTTGCTCTTGTCACCTAGGTTGGAGTGCAATGGCATGATCTCAGCTCACTGCAACCTCTGCCTCCTAGGTTCAAACCATTCTCCTGCCTCAGCCTTCTGAGTAGCTGGGATTACAGGCACCCACCACCACGCCTGGCTAATTTTTGTGTTTTTTAGTAGAGATGGGGTTTCATGTTGGCTAGGCTGGTCTCAAACTCCTGACCTCAGGTGACCCACCTGTCTCAGCCTCCCAAAGTACCGGGATCACAGGCATGAGCCAACGCGCCCAGCCTATGTGTTATTTATTTATTTATTTTTAGACAGAGTCTCGCTCTGTTGCCCAGACTGGAGTGCAGTGGCATGATCTTGGCTCACTGTAAACTCTGCCTCCTGGGTTCACACCATTCTCCTGCCTCAGCCTCCCGAGTAGCTGGGACTACAGGCACCCGCCACCATGCTTGGCTAATTTTTTGTATTTTTAGTAGAGATGGGGTTTCACCGTGTTAGCCAGGATGGTCTCGATCTCCTGACCTCATGATCCACCCGCCTCAGCCTCCCAAAGTGCTGGGATTACAGGTGTGAGCCACCACGCCCAGCCAAATTTTTAAGAAGGCCCTTGTAAGTGTTAGCTTCCCCGTCTTTCAGTGCTCAAGATGGCATTTCATAGCAGGCCATTACTGGTACTTTTAAAACTATATATTTTAAACTGCTTTAATGGTAATACAATGTCAATATGTAGCTCATTGAAATAATGCAAATATGGCTCATATACTAGACTGTAATTTCCAAGTTACAGATGAAGAAACTGAGGCACCAACCGTTTTATGGCTAACCCAAAGTTGATGTTAGAACTGGACTTTGTATTACTGCACCTCTCTTCCGTCAACAGATGCTTTGCCTCTTGAACATTTTCCTGCAGTCCTGTCTAGTGAATAATGATACTCCCCATTTTCTTTGCTGAGAAGCTTAACTTTTCAGGAAGGTAGGGTGAAAGTAAGCTTATTATTTTGGTTTTCTTATTGGCCAGCTGTTTACAAGATGTAGACATTATATTTGTAATTTTTTGCCTCTTTCTTGTTCTTTTGATGGAGACGATAGTCATTGTGGCTTTTTGAAAACATCGTGTACAACTGTCTCTGATGATTATGAAATACACTAGTTTTTCATCTTTTAAATTTTTTTATTTTTATTTATTTATTTTTGAGATGGAGTTTCACTCTTATTGGTTGCCCAGGCTGGAGTGCAATGGCGCGATCTTGGCTCACTGCAACCTCTGCCCCCCTGGGTTCAAGTGATTCTCCTGCCTTGGCCTCCCAAGTAGCTGGGATTACAGGCGTGATTACAGGTGTGAGCCACCACACCCGGTCTCATCTTTTTTTAATGAGAGGCAATAATATCTGGAGATTCCTTATCTTTAGAATGTCTTCCATAGTCCATGTCCTGATATATATTGTCTACACCTGAATAGGTGTCTTTAGAGAATTTTGAGGAGGTAATTTTGTTTTAAGACAGGATCTTGCTCTGTCACCCAGGCCAGAGTGCAGTGGCAGGACCACAGCTCACAGCAGCCTCAACCTCCCAGGCTCAAGCGATCCTCCCATCTCAGCCTCTTAAGTAGCCAAGACCACAGGTGCCTGCCAACCATACCCGACCAATTTTTTTCATTTTTTTGTAGAGATGGGGGTCGTACCATGTTGCCCAAGCTGATCTCGAACTCCTGCCCTCAAGCAATCCTTCCACCTTGACCTCGCAAAATCCTAGGATCACAGGCATGAGCCACTGCACCCTGAGGATGTAGTTTTTGATAAAGTATGCCTATGCTCTTGTTCTTCATCTGCCATGACATCTTTAAAAATGTATCAGCTTAATAGGAAATAAAATAAAGATGATCCTTACATCAGGTCAATGGGAGCTAGGGGCTGGCTCCTTACAGAGCAACAGCAGAGAAGTCAGGTTGAAGGGGCAACTGGCTGAACGGACCATCTGTTTTCTGTAGAATTCTTTGCCTGAAGAAACTCTCTTAAGGTTATGAAGGAGAGGAAAGAGGAGAACTAGCAACTAGCTCCACACATGCTGACCAGAGCCAATTGAGCACATTGTTGGAACTTTTGGGGGCCAATAAACAACTTCATTCATAAATCTGGAACTACTTGAGAAATAAGGAATAAAAGTCCAATAGCAATGAAAATAGTAGCTCAGTGTTTGTTTGGTAAAAGCTGTTTTGGAGAGTGTAGCTTGGATGTCACAATTGGCTTCCTAATACTAATCCTGTAGAGTAAACTCACCTATCCTCTTACAAGCAGAGCACAATAACTGGAAGAGCAGGGGTGGGCCCAGGAACAGAGAGAATGTACATTCTCAGTGGGCAGGCAGTTGGAAGGAGGAAGCCCAGGAAGGGCTGAGCCAGGCTTAATCCATTTCTTCAACCTAACCCGCCAGTGAGAGAAGACCCTTCCACCCTCGGAGTGACTACTTACATGAGGATTGGGGAGGGAATGGAGGCTACACTGGTGGTCGTCTCATGGAAACACAAGACAAGAGGAATGGCAGTCTCCCCCAACACTCTCCAGATTTATGTTCCCTTCACTCCTGGCTCCCCTGGAAGGACTAGATGAACAGTTTATCAGGACTGTACTGCTGCATTTCCATAAAGCTTGTGCTCCCAATATCAACAACTGCTTCCTTTGGATTTCATCCTTTGGAACAGGTTTGGCAATTTAGATACCTTCAATGACTGAAATGGGTTAGAAGAGTAAGTATACTAGTTAAATTAACTCTGAGGACCCAAGTTGTTCAATATTGCTTATTGGCAATTATATAGTGACATAAAGTGATAGTATCAAGATATGCTAACAATTCAATGTCAGCAATATAAAAATGCCCCAAATTTTAGCAATATGAATCCCTTCCTAAATATCAAATTGTAACAGAAAATTAAATTTCAAAATTAAATATCTTTGAACTTATGCATTAATAGCCAAAGAAATCAAAACCACTGGTTATTAATCTAAAGGCAAGACCAAAGGCAAGTAAAACCATAAAACCCCCAAGCTTCCTCTTTTGGGCACAGTCTCAGTTTGAGTATAGTTTCATGCCTGGTGGAGTTGGAGTTCCTTCAGCAGTTTTAGTCTGGATTGTTTTCCACTAGAATGGATGCCATTCCTTCAGGGCATCCAAAGTTGCATAAGTTTAGCACCAAGACTTTCATGTTCTCCACCTTTTAAAGATCTTCTCTTTGTCTTTGATGTTCTTTAGTTTTGTAATCATATTTCCATATGTGGACTCTTTTTAAAAAAATCCCATCTGGGGATTAAATCTAAGCATTTATGTCTTTCATAAATTCCAGAAGATTTTTCAAACATTATCTCTTCTAGTTTTGGCTTTCCCCTGTTCCTTGTATTTTCTCCTTCTGCAATGGTAATTAGATAATATTTGATCTTATTCTGTCCTCCATGTTTTGTAACTTTTTTCACATTTTGCTATCTTTTTTGTTGTTCTGTGTTGCATTCTACGTGGTTTTTCAGATTTACCTTCCTTTATTTCTAGTCTTTGCTTTTTAACTTCAGTTCTCATTAACCTGCCCATTCAGTTTTTTAAAATTTTATTTTGAAATAACTTTATATTCTCAGTAAGTTACAAAAATAGTACATAGAGGTCTCAGGTACCCTTTGTCAAGTTTTCTCCAATGGAATGATAGTACAATTTCCAAACCAACAAATTTACATTCATACAATGAGTTATATAATTCTATGAGATTTTTGTCACAAGTGTAGTTCTGTAGAACCATCACCAAAATCATCATTACAAAAAATATCCCTCATGGTACCCTTTAGTAGTCATAGCCACCCTTCCTACCTTTACTCCCTATCTCTATGCCCTGGAAACTAATAATCTGTTTTCCATCTTTATAACATTTTTATTTCAAGAATGTTAAATAAATGGAATCATACATATGTGACCTTTGAAACGGGCTTTTTTTCTTTCAGCATAATGCTCTTAAGATTAATCCAACTTGTTGCATGTATCCGTTATCGTTTTTTATTGCTAAAAAGGACTCCATGGTATGGATATAGTTAGATATGTGTTTTAGCCACTCTGCCAATTTTCTGTCTTTTAACTGGTGTGTTTAGACCATTTACATTTACGCAATTATTGAAGGTTGGGGCTTGAAACTGCTATTTTACTTTTCATTTTCTGTTTGTTCCTTCTATTTTTTATTTCTCTGTTTTCTGTTTCCTGGCTTCCATGAACATTATTTAGAATTTCATTTTGATTTCCCTGTAGTGCTTTTGAGTATGTCTTTATAGAGCTTTGTTAGTAGTTGCTCTAGGTGTTAGATTGCACATACATAACTTATCACTGCCTAATGCTGTCAATACTTTGCTAGTTTGAATAAAATGTAGAAACCTTACCTCCCTTTATCCTTTCCTATTTATAATTGTTATAGTTACACAGGTCCCTGAGACTTACTTTATTCTATTTTCTCTCTTGTTGTTCAGATAGAATACTTTCTTTCCTCTGTCTTCCCATTTCTGCTACTGGGCCCATCCAGTTAGTTTAGTTTAGTTTTGTTTTGTTTTTTGTTTTTTGTTGCTTTTTTTTTTTGAGACAGAGTCTTACTCTGTCGCCCAGGCTGGAGTGCAGTGGTCCGATCTCGGCTCACTGCAAGCTCCGCCTCCCAGGTTCACACCATTCTCCTGCCTCAGCCTCCTGAGTAGCTGGGACTAAAGGCGCCCGCCACCATGCCCGGCTAATTTTTTGTATTTTTTAGTAGAGACGGGGTTTCACCGTGTTAGCCAAGATGGTCTCCATCTCCTGACCCCATGATCTGCCCGCCTTGGCCTCCCAAAGTGCTAGGATTATAGGTGTGAGCCGCCACGCCCGGCCAGTTTTTTTTTTTAATTTTTAAATTTTGTATCACTGCCAAGAGCCCCATTGAAGGTTTTTTTTTGGTTTGTTTGTTTGTTTGTTTTTTGAGATGAGTCTTACTCTGTCACCCTGGCTGGAGTGCAGTGGCACGATCTCGGCTCACTGCAAGCTCCGCCTCCTGGGTTCATGCCATTCTCCTACCTCAGCTTCCAGAGTAGCTGGGACTACAGGTGCCCACCACCACACCCTGCTAATTTTTTGTATTTTTTAGTAGAGACGGGGTTTCATCATGTTAGCCAGGATGGTCTCGATCTCCTGACCTTGTGATCCACCCACCTCGGCCTCCCAAAGTGCTGGGATTAGAGGCGTGAGCCACTGCGCCTGGCCTCCCATTGAGTTTTTATTTCAGTTATTGTAGTTTTCATTTTTAAAGTTTCTATTTCATTCTTCCTTTTATCTTCTATTTCTTTGCTGAGACTTTCTGTATTTTTGTTTCAAATGTATTTGTAATTGCTTGTTGAAGCATTTGTATGATGTCTACTTTAAAACTGCTTGCCAGAAAATTTGTAACATTTTTCTACCTCAATGTCAGTGTCTTTTTTCACACTCAGGTTAAAATTTTCCTGGCTTTGCTATGATGGTAGATTTTCTGCTGAATCCTGGACGTTCTGAGTTGAGGCTGTCGATCTTATTAAATTTTCTGTTAAGCAGGTCTCCTCTGACACTGAGCTGGTGGAAGGGGTGCTGCTTGTCATTTTAAGATGAGAATGGAAGTCCAGGTTTCCCACTTGGCCTCTGTTGACACCCTGAGATGGGGGGGGCTTCATTACTGCTGAGCAGGTGCGGGAGATCACGGTCTCCATTATGACTTCACTGATAGCATCCTGACTAGAAGGAGCAGGAGCGCCTTCTATTGAGTTTTTAATTTCAACGAATCTACTTTTCATTTATGATGACTTGTTCTTTACTTATACTTTCCAGTCCTTCCTTTATTCCCTTCTATTAAACACACTTAGTTTATATTATGTATCTGGTATTCTCAACATCTGCAATTTTTGCATGTCTGATTCTATTTATTATTTTTGCTGCTTCTCTCAAGGTGGTTTACCTTCTCACATTTTGTGTGTTTCATGATCATTTTTATTTTTATTTTTGAGACAGAGTCTTGCTCTGTCACTGAGGCTAGAGTGCAGTGGCATGATCTCAGCTCATTGAAACCTCTGCCTCCAAGGTTCAATTGATTCTTGTGCCTCACCATCCCAAGTAGCCGGGATTACAGGCCCCTGCCACCACACCTGGCAAATTTTTGTATTTTCAGTAGAGATGGGGTTTTATCTTGTTGGCCAGACTGATCTCAAACTCCTGACCTCAAGTGATCTTCCCTCTTCAGCCTCCCAGAGTGCTGGGATTCAGGCGTGAGCCACCTTGCCCAGCCATTTCATGATTTTTGATTGTGAATTAATGTTCAACAAAGCTTTCTCCGAGGGAATTCTTTGAAGAATAGATTGTTGGTACATTTTTCCAAGAAGATTTGCATTTGCTTCTGTCAAGTGCCTGAGGGCATTACCAACTTGTAAATACTTAAAAAATTATTTGCCTGAGTTATTATTATTACATACGTAGCATGACTTTAGACTGCATTACCACATGAAGACCACTTTATCGTTTCAACTTCCCATGGGAGGTAGTTTTCCCTATGTCCACAACCAAAGCTAACAGATTCAAGTTGCCTTGTTGTCACCTTTGGGGCAGTGGGTTTTTGTTTATTTGCTTTTTCATTTCGTTTTGGTTCAACCTTTGACCAAGGAGTCAAGCTTTGTAAAGGGATCTCTGGTCCAAATCTCCATCTCACATGGATCTCAGTTTTGTCTCTTATACCATCCATGATCATGTGGCTGTCAAAACTCAAGGCTAGAGCATTTGTCTTTATTGGACAGATGCTCTTAAGTCAGATTCTGACTTCAACTTACCTTTCTGGATTTTGACTTTTACTTCATTTTTGGCCTCTGAGTATGCTTTTTATTTTCTGCCACACTTTCTGAAGATTTCAAAAAGTCTGAAGCCTTATCCCAGAGCTAGAACACTTACAGGAAAATTTAGATTCCCAGAATTTAGCACTTACTATAAACCAGGCCATCTTTATTGCTTTTTATGGCCACAGCAGAGACTCAGAAAGGAAAGAAATCTTCTTGGTTTTTGCCTCTCAAAGATACCAGCCAGTATCTGCCATACCTGGCCAGGGCCAAGACCTGGGTACTAAGTTCCACTGGCAGAGCTTTCACAACAGGAGATCGATTATGGCACCAAGTTTTCCTATCTGGTAAACACATGGTATATTTTCCCAGTGAGTGACACTGAAAACATTCTTGCTTGCTTGCAGAGTTTAGATATGTGCAGCAGTGACATCCTGGGCTGCAGATTTTATTTGTTGTACATTTCCAATCAGCATGTGAAAGAGATGAGAGAGGGAGAAGGGGAGAGGGAGAGAGAGAGAGAGAAAGGAAGGGTGGAAGGAAAGGAGGGAGGGAGAGAAGGAAGGAAAGAAGGAAGGAAGGAAGGGAGAGAAGGTAGGGAAGAAGAGAGGAAGGCAGAGAGGAAGGGAGGGAGGAAGGAAGGAAGGGAAGGAAGGTCCTTAATTCCATTTCCACTTGGAGCCCCTGCTTTGGGCTCTGTCTACACTTGGGCACTGTCTACACTCACTGCTGCAACTGCCTGTAGCTCTAGGACTGCTTAGACCTGTGAATCCTGCTTCTAATCCTGCTGCTCCCTCATGCTCACATTTGTTTCCATCTGAAGTTCAGCCTTAGCAAACTCCTGAGCTGAAGCTGTTTTGAAGGCTTCAAGTTTGTCCTGTTGTTTCTGCTTTATGCGCCTCCAAACATTATCTTTCCACAGCATTTGAAGATTGCAAGCATATCATTCAACTGAATGTCTCATTCTGAAGTTTGGAACATGCTTCTCGTGTTTTATTTCCTTCTGTGTTCTCCTTCTCCTCTCAGGAAGGCTCAGTTAGGTTGCTAATGGTTTAATCAAGTTCGTAAGCTGGTCTCTTTCCTTCTCTACCTCTTGTAGGCTGGCGTTTTCACTGGACTTTCTTCCTTTTACTTTGTCATGGTTTTCTGGGTCAGATATTTATTATTCAAACAGATTTTTTTTCTACTCTCAGTGAGAGAAATGAAGTCAGGGTTTTATGGGTCTGCCAAAGGCAACTGTTGTCCAAACAAATCTGATCAACCCTCACCTCTCTGAGTTAGATAGTCTCACTTGAAAGGCATTTTCCAATTAAACCAAAAATCGACTCAGGCCTGGACTCAAACTATTATTGTCCTGCCTAGATCCCATTCAGTATGTCTCGGCCTTCCTGTGCCTGTCAGGAGAATCCTACCTCTGTCTGTTTTTTAATCTGTTCGCTCAGGACATGGGAAAACCCTGCCCCACAATAACTGTTTTGTTTTGAAGCTCATCTAATAATACCCTAAATATTCCATGCCGATATCCATTGTCTTCTCCTCTCTTATAGTTCCAAACTTTATAGACCCTTTGTACGGCTTCCCAGTCTTTCACATGGTGGTTCTCTCTTCCAGTTACTGTATAACAAACCATCCCAAATGTACTGGCATAAAATAACAATTGTTTTATGAACCCAGGGGTTCAGTGGGCTAGAATTTGGAAAGCACACAGTGGGAACAGGCTGTGTGCTTCCACGATGTCTGAGGCCTCAGCTGGGAAGATTCAAAGGCTAGGGGTGACTTGATGGCTTGAGGCTGCAGTCACTTGAAGGCTCATTCACTTATAGGTCTGGCATCCGGGCTGGAAGGTCTCAATGTATAGGACTGCTGGCTGGACCACCTACACGTGACTGCTCCTTGTGTCTTGGCTTCCTCGCACTAGGGTGGTCTCAGGACATTGGGTGTGGTGGCTCAGGGTTTCAAGCATGAGTGCTCCATCAAACAAGGTAGAAGCTCCATTGCCTTTTCTGATTCAACCTTAGAGTCTATGGATTGCAAGCAAATGACAAGATGGAACGATTGTCAAGCACATAGAGTCGGCCTTTGAATGGAAGGCGTATCAAGGTCACCCTGTAGAAGAACATGTGGACTAGGAGAACGTGGAGTAGAGATATGATTATGGCCATCTTTAGAAAAAACAATCTGCCCGGTTTGCCCCTTGGCTATGATTCTCATCACCTCCACATGCAAAAGACTCTCACTCCTCCCCAAGATCCCTAAAATCTCAGTCCTTGTGGCATGAGCTCCAAGTCTAGGATCTTGTCACCTTGAATGGGTCCATGGTTAAAGAGGCTCTTCTGGGACAATTCCTCAGGTACAGATCCTTGAGTTATCTCCCTCTTGATTTGAAAATCTGCGATGTAAAGAAACAAATGGGCCAGGCATGGTGGCTCACACCTGTAATCCCAGCACTTTGGCTGGCCGAGGTGGGTGGATCATGAAGTCAGGAGTTCAAGACCAGCCTGGCCAAGATGGTGAAACCCCCTCTCTACTAAAAATACAAAAATCAGCTGGGCGCAGTGGCAGTCACCTGTAATCCCAGCTACTTGGGAGGCTGAGGCAGGAGAATCACTTGAACCCAGGAGGTGGAGGTTGCAGCGATCCAAGATCATGGCCACTGTACTCCAGCCTGGGCAACAGAGTGAGACTTGGTCTCAAAAAAAAAAAAAAAAAAGAAAGAAAAAAAAGAAACACATGACCTGCCCTCCACACACCGAACATATAGTGATAGGACAGGCATGGAATAACTGTTGTATTCCCCAATTGCATTTGTTTTGGATGGCATTCACAGCTTTGAGAGGGTAGCTTTTAATAGCTGCCTGGATCTGTATCCCACTGATGGTAGAGGTGCATTCCAAATCCCAGGCAACTATCTGAAATATTGCCTTGCTGCTTCTGAAAGATTTATTTGGTTGCTAGTCCCCAGTCTCATCTAATTCATCCTCCTCTTAAGAGTATTTAGATATGTGGGTATTTTTCTTTTTTGTATATTTCTAGCCCCAAGAAAGCTCTCCAATCCTCTAGCTTAGTCTGCCTGTTGTTTCTGAGAGCAAATTACTCTCTCTCATTTTCTTTGCACAGTAATACTGCAGCGTGTAATAAAAATTGGTCTTAAAAACTCATGCTCACTAAGGTCTGTTAAAATAGCCCCACAGCTACGACAGTAGCATTCTTCTGTAGGCAATAAGCTGCTGTGACCTGCCAAGGTTGAAATACTGCCTGACTGCCTGACTCACTCTTACTGAAGCATTAAAACCTGGCAGCTGCTTACCACAGGCTCAATCTCCATGGGTTACTTTGGCCTCTAGATACTCATCTTTATCTTTCTCAAGGTTCCTGCCAACTTACCAATATGTTAGGGCTTCAGGGACACATAAATAATACCCATTTCTTACTCTCCTAGGTTTGGAAGCAATTGATAACATAATATGTGGATGACAGTTGAACATAAAATATTAACCTGATTACTGATATTGAAGGATATGGCTTAGACGTGTAGTGGCAAAGAGCTTCCTAATCATCCACCCCAGAATTAAACTTCCTCGCCCAGTCCCAGGCCTCCCTCCACTGGGAAAAACCTGCCCCAGTTAGCTTCTCTCATGTAGCAGGATTGCAGGTCCCTGGGGAAGGCAAATTTGAAAAAGAAGTCCCAGAAGAGGATAGCTGAGCATGCTGCACTCTTTCTCCCAAGCTTACTGGACAGAGAAGCGATCCTGCCTCTGCGAAAAGTAGAGGAGTGGTAGAAAGATGTCTAGAGTGATGGTCCTTTGGAGGTGCCCTCATGCAAATGTGAAGCTTGGGGGAATGGAGTGTTCCCCTAACACAAATCAAAAACTGCACTGGGCAGCTCCATTGTGAGCCATGTAGACCATCTCCAGAGTGACTTATCCTGATGGGAAGAAGCATATTTGGTTCCCTCCCTCAACTCCTTCCCCTACTGTTAGCAGATTTGGATATAAGTGCCCCACTCAAAGATGTATGATAATCAGCAAAGATCCAACATGGTAACTATATAGAGATATTACAAAGAAAAAGTTAAAAATGGAACCAGCAAAAAAGGCAGAAGAAAAAATACATTGAAGAACAATAATAATTACCCCAGGTGACAGAAGAAATTTTCAGATAAAACAATGAACATGAACTGTCAGAACTCTGGTGGCCAGGGAAAAGATAACAAACATTACAGAAATGAAACTCATATAGGAAGCAGTGAGGCATAAAATAAGCACCATTGAAAACCATCAATGATCTAGAAGACAGGGTGGAGAAATTGATTAAGGAATTATTCTAGTTTTTTGAGACTAAGTCTTGCTCTGTCACCCAGGCTGGAGTTCAGTGTCGTGAGCTCAGTTCGCTGCAACCTCCACCTCCAGGTTCAAGTGATTCTTGTGCCTCAGCCTCCCAAGTAGCTAGGATTAAAGGCACACACCAGCACGCCTGACTAATTTTTGTATTTTTGGTAGAGATGAGGTTTTGCCACGTTGGCCAGGCTGGTCTTGAACTCCACACCTCAAGTGATCCGCCCGCCTCGGCCTCCCAAAGTGTTGGGATTACAGGCGTGAGCCACCGCGCCTGGCCTCATCAAGGAATTTAAAGCAACTAGAAGAAAGATAATAGATATGGAAAACAAAGAGCGGACATGCGGCATATACACACTAGGTGTTTCCTGATGTAGAAAGCAGACAAGTGCCCCAAGAAAGAAATTCAAAGATATAATAGAAGATTTTTTTTCTGAACTAAATGAAGATAAAAATTTGCATACAAAAAGGGAAAACTGATATGGAAAAATTCATACATACATTCTGGAGAAGTTGCTAAATATCAAAAATAAAGGAAGAATACCACAGGCATCTAGGCAGAAAAAGCCTGAGGACAAATACCAGGCTGTATTCAGATTTTTCCACAGTGACATGCAATGTCAAGATACAATGATGAGATGTCTATACAGTTCTCAGAAATAAAATAAAACACGAACCTATGAATTTCATACCCATCTAATCTAAGTTTTGCTCATTTATGAATGGCAACATAATGACATTAACAAATATATATATGTAGATAACCCAAGAGCTCTTCTTTTTTTAAAAAAAGATGAGATGAAATCCAGTCAACCAAAATGTGAATCAAGAGCTGCTCAGAAATCGGAAAGCCATGGTACGAAAAGACTTTTGGTGAACATCAAATCAATTTAAATATAGAACTGTGGCTAAGGCACTTTCAGAATTATAGGTACACAATAGAATGTAAGTGTTTCGGAAACTGCCATTGAAATATAAGGAAAACCAGGAAGGTGCAGCATTCAAAAGTCAAATTAGGAGCGTAATTGAAGAAGAAAAGCAAAGATTCTCTACCACTGCCTCTCAGCTCTTTCTGCTTCCTCTCCTATTGCAGTTTGAAGGGTATCGGAAAGAAGCAGGGGAAGACACGATTACCAGGGGCTCCATATCACATCCTCATGTTTAATGACCAGACAAGAAATGAAACCTCTCTCCCAGGTTCATTTGAAAAGTTCCGAAAGAAGAACTCTGGCCCATCTTGGGTCAGGTGCCCATCTCTTGAACCAAGCATTGTGACCAGGGCATGAGGGACTGTGATTGGCTTACATGCCTACCTCTGTATCCAAGGGGACAAAGGGGACAGGATATCTTACCACAAGAAAGCAGGGAGGGGTTCAGGGAGGGGTCCGGGCAATCTGAAACTTAAGCTGACCCATTTAAATACTGGTGGCCACAAATACAGTGCTTACTTTCTAGAACTCATGTTGGTTGTGGGTCCATGGCTTCATAATTACAGCAATAATGCCTTTTATTTTTCTATATATTTGTACCTTCATTATCTTTTTTGATATTCAAACCAACTAGATACAATAAGTAGTATGAGGCTGTTCTTTGCATTTTATAGATTAGGAAACTAAGGCTCAGAAATTCTGTAACTGGTCCAAGTTGTACAATAACTTCATGTCAGAGGTCAAGAATCTTAGTTCTCTTCCAGACCTCATTTCAATATTCAAAACAGCCTCTCATTTTGTGATAGTAATAGTGTCTCCCAGTCCAGATACCCTGATTCTCTCTACTCTTCTGTCACATGACTAGCAAGTAGGTCATGATGGCAAAAGAAGGATGTCAGTGATAAAACTAGGGGGTTTGGGTTTAGATTTACAGAAGATTTTATTTTAAATATTTTTATATTTGTAACATTATTAATCAATATTTTATATTCATATAATATTTTATTAGTCAATGGCTAATTTGTTTTAAGATAATTAGCTAAGTAGATTATTTGGATTAAGGGGACATACATGACTTTATAAAAAGTAGGATACTCTAGATAACTATGAAGGAGATTCCACAACTGGAAGTCAACAATAGTTTTGGGTATGACGACAGCCAGAAATCAAAGGAAGGAGCCAATGTTTGTTGATTATCCACTAAAGGAACTATACAAGACCCTTCACATAAGCTTTTTCATTTGATTCTCATAACTACTGTTTGAGGGAGTGATACCTCTATATCTAGCTTAGAAATGAAAACATAGAGGCTCAGAAATTGAGTGACTTGCTCACTTGCGAAGAGCTGATAGAAGCAAGATTGGATTTTAGATGTGCATGGCTCCAAAGCCTATGTTCTCCCACTACATATTTAACCAGTGCATTTGGCAAATAAAGTTAAGGACATTTATTAATATGTTTGGTTTTGACCCTCTCTCCCCTTCACACAAAATTATTTCCACAATTTCTTGGGCAAATGGCTTTTTTCATGTTCATATAGTCTAAAAATTAAGGCGAAATCTAGCAGTGAAGAAGGTTGCCATCTGTATTGGATTGTTTCTGATGGCACCAAAGAACACATAGGAAATCTTGTTGTAACTTACGAAATAACACAATTTAACTTACAGTTAAAACAATTAGGTCTAGAATCAACATCAAGGGGGAGTTTTTCTCTATTTCTTGCAACTTGTAGTTCTTTTTGCTTCCATTTGAATTGGAAATAGTCTAAAAGCTGATATTTCCCCCTCACTATTCACCCATCACGAGGATTCAGACCCCAAATGATATCAGTAAATGATGATGAACTTTGAATGAAAAGTGTTTCTTAAACTGCCAGTTCTGCCTTTAACCCTTTCCCGTATTCCTCCTAAATAGCCATAACCCCTTTCATTTTTGTGTTTTCATTTACCCTCGCCCCCTTGACAAACCCCAAGCACAGGGTTTTTCTATGAGTGCGTCTGTGGGGTTGTCCTTGTGACCTGGAGATGGTAAGAAACACAGAGAGCAGTGCTACAGTGTCAATGACAAGCTGATCCCAGATATCACAGTTGGCCTCTTTGCTCTCAAATGAATCTAATAGCCCAAGGAAGTATTTCTCCTTTATCAGCAGCCCATTCAAAGTGATGTTAACCATTACCCAGCTTTTATCATTCCATATCTCATGGAAAAATAATAGCGTTCACCTCAAGTCAAGAATCTCTTAAATTTAATGCATTCTGAAATACTTCGAGAAAAAAAGGCATCATCCTGGTGTTATATAAAAATTTATGTCATCTTTTTACATCCATGCGTTCAACAGATGGTAACTTCGGTTCCTATATTTTGTATATGTGGAACTACTGTCTTTCAAACTATACTTTTCTTCTTTTTTTTTTGAGATGGAGTCTTACTTTTGTCACCCAGGCTGGAGTGCAATGACATGATCTCAGCTCACTGCAACCTCCGCCTCCCAGGTTCAAGCAATTTTCTTGCCTCAGCCTCCTGAGTAGCTGGGATTACAGGCACCTGCTACCATGCCCGGCTAAATTTTTTGGTTTTTTTTTTTTTTTTTTTGTGAGACAGAGTCTTGCTCTATTGCACAGGCTAGAGTACAGTGGCGCGATCTCGGCTCACTGCCAGCATCACCTCCTGGGTTCACGCCATTCTCCTGCCTCAGCCTCCCGAGTAGCTGGGACTACAGGTGCCCGCCACCATACCTGGCTAAATTTTTGTATTTTTAGTACAGACGAGGTTTCACCGTGTTAGCCAAGATGGTCTCGATCTCCTGACCTCATGATTCACCCGCCTCGGCCTCCCAAAGTGCTGGGATTACAGGCGTGAGCCACCACACCCGGCCTTTATTTGGTATTTTTAGTAGAGATGGCATTTCACCAAGTTGGCCAGGCTGGTCTTGAACTCCTGACCTCAGGTGATCCGCCTGCCTCGGCCCCACAAAGTGCTGGGATTACAGGCGTGAGTCACTGCGCCTGGCCCGTACTTCTTTTCTAATTGCAGAAACTTAAACATGTTTTATCTTATGTCTTCATAAATTTCACTGCTCCCAAGATGGAGCTGTAAACAAATCTTTAAATGTATATTTTCTCTAAAAGTAATCCTTAGCGAATCCTTTGGTGAAGGAAAATATTCTGCTCTTTCTCTAAATGTGGATTTAAAACCCCAGGTGATGGTTATTTTTTGTTAATATTCACTGAGCCTTTCTTATGAACCTGGCACTATCCTAAGCAATTTATATACCTTTTCCCACTTAAGTCTCATGACAACCTCATGAGGTAGATACTATTATTATCCCTATTTCACAGGTGAGGAAAGAGAAGGTTTAGTAAGGAACGTGCCCCCCCAGGTCACAAGAGCAGTAGCAAGTGAGAAGCACAGCCCAGATTTATTTCTAAATCTGTCCGACTCCAAAGCTCAAATTATTAACTGCAGCGCTATTCTGCCTTTTAAGTTTTCTCAAAGTGAGTGCAAAATTAAAATATTTAGAGTCTGGTATTTTCTCAGTAAGTAGGTGGTATCATGTGATGCTATGCTCATGCTCCTAACACTTCCTGGGCCAGGGCTATTAGGAGACATACTCTTTCGTTGCAAGAACAAGTGGCATTTTGAAGAAACCGTGGAGGTGGCGTTTGGGTGAGGACACTGCAGGCTGATGGGCACAGCTTTATATTCATATTAGAGCTGCTTCCTTCTAGGTGGGCTGCAAATCACAACTCCCTTATAAATATAGCCCACTCAAATTAGTATTGACCACTACCTCATTTTTCTTTTTTCTTTTTTTTTTTTTTTAGACGGAGTTTTGCTCTTGTTGTCCAGGCTGGAGTGCAATGGCACGATCTCGGCTCACTGCAACCTCTGCCTCCCAGGTGCAAGCGATTCTCCTGCTTCAGCCTCCCAAGTAGCTGGGATTACAGGCGTGTGCCACTATACCCAGTTAATTTTGTATTTTTAGTAGAGACGGGGTTTCTCCATGTTGGTCAGGCTGGTCTCAAACTCCTGACCTAAGGTGATGCACCTGCCTCAGCCTCCCAAAGTGCTGGGATTACAGGCATGAGCCACCTTGCCTGGCCTCACTACCTCATTTTTAATCTTTTGCACATCTCATGCCTCCATCACTAAAAAAAAAAAAAAAAAAAAAAAAAAAGAATGGTTACTCAAGAATCTCTTAAGTTTAATGGATTCTAAAAAACTTGGAGGGTCAATATGCATACTTTTGGGGTACAAAAATTACCTTTGTACAAAGGGTTACAGACGTACACATATAAATTCACCAATGAGGAGCTGACTTCATCCACAATAAGAATTTGGTGCTTTGGAAAGATGTCCATTCTCTTCTCCAAAGGCAATGTCATCTCTTGTCAAGTACAACTAAAAACAAAAACAGATGCTTTTACGTTTCTAAAAAAAACTAATTGTTAATTTCTGGTCAAATACCAGCATAAAAATAATTTTTAGTGTCATAATCTCTGAATTTATGAATTGTAGCATATCAAATTTTGCACCAATACTAAGAGAACTTTTAAAAACCATTTCATTTGTTTAGAACAAAAGAAGCATTAAAGGCCAGGAGCAGTGGGTCATGCCCCATCTCCACTAAAAATACAAAAATTAGCTGGGTGTGGTGGCAGGTGCCTATAATCCCAGCTACTTAGGAGGCTGAGCCTGGAGAACTGCTTGAACCTGGGAGGCGGAGTGTGCAATGAGCTGAGATCACGCTATTGCACTCCAGCCTGGGTGAAAAGAGCGAGACTCCATCCCAAAAAAAAAAAAAAAAAAAAAAAAAGATTGAGTTAGTATAATCTGGAAGCAAAGGGTATAAGCTCTAGAGTTTGATGCCTAGTTCAGATCTCAAATCTATCAATCATTTATAGCTTGTGTGATCTTGGGTAAATTACTTAAAATCTCAGGTTCTTTCCTATAAAATAGTACTTGTTTTATGGGGCTGTGATGAGGATGAAATGAGATGATGCTTATAAAACTCTCAGCACAGGGCTGGGCAGAGTAAGAGATCAATAAACAAAAGCTATTTAAACCTCACAATTTGCTGTTAAGTATAAAATGCTGGCCAGGTGTGGTGGCTCACGCCTATAATACCAGCACTTTAGGAGGTCAAGGAGGGCAGATCATTTGAGGCCGGGAGCTCGAGACCAGCCTGGCCAACGTGGTGAAGCCCTATCTCTACTAAAGGTACAAAAATTAGCAGGGTGTGGTGGTGCACACTTGTAGTCCCAGCTACTCGGGAGGCTGAGGCAGGAGAATCAGTTGAACCCAGGGGGCAGAGGTTGTGGTGAGCTGAGATTGGGCCACTGCATTTCAGGCTGGGTGACAGAGTAGACTCTGTCTTAAAAAAAATAAGAATAAGATGCAGCCTATATTTTTATCAATCAACTTTAGATTATATATACTCTGTGTGTGTGTGTGTGTGTGTGTGTATGTAGTTTTAGTACAAACATTTTTCTACAGTGCCTTTTATTGACACCATCTGGCAACACTTACCCTTTCTTAAAGTCAGGAATGGGGCCCCCGGGCGGGCTGCCTCTGCCGCTTCCAGCTCCTCCAGCTTCCTCAACCACTGGCTTTCTGGTTCCATCCACTGCACTTCTGGGGCAGTGACACAATTCTTATCTGCCTTTGGTTAGGAAAATAATTGGGCAATTTGCTCCAGTGATACATTTCTGCTGATTTCAGGTTTTCTTTCAGTGGTGAATGACAAAGAAATGCAATTAGCAAGGAATGCTTTAGTTTGTCAAGTTTAGTTCCACAAGGCTTCCCTCACTTATTTTGACTATTTTGCTTGCTGTCATATTAAATGTTTCAGAAGCTTTACAGTTTGAAGACAGTCTAGGCCAGAAACTGTAATGGGTACAGTACTCTGATACATCTCTTTTGTTTATTAGAGTGTGTCATCTGTTGTTCAATAGTAATTCCATCACACATGTGCTGTAGTATTAATACTATTGACAAAAATAATAGAACATTTATTGAGTGCTTACTGTGTACCAGGCACTATTTTCAGCATTTTACACATATTAACTCATTTAATCTTCCCTATACTATTATTATTCCCATTTTACACTAGTGAAAAATACTGTAGTCTATATCTTCTTACCTCTACATTATTAATTATTTTTATATTGATTTTTAGAAAATACTTCCAATGATCAATTTTCTCTAATTCTCAGTATAAGGATATTTTCCTGGAGGTGCGAATATTTAATAAGCCCTCTGAGTTTGGAGGCTTATCTGGTGTAAGGTGGGACTTGGATGAAGGATGCTTTAGCATGGCTGTTATGGACCTCAGAGATACTGAAAGACAAGGTTATGTTTTACAAGGCTAAGGACAATGAACAGGCCTAGAGGTTAGGATGTTCTGTGGTTGGGGGGAGGTGGGGATGAGACAGGGCCTTGCTATGTCACCCAGGCTGGAGTGCAGTGGCACTATCACAACTCACTGCAGCCTCGACTTCTTGCATTCAAGCCTTCCTCCCACTTTAGCCTTCTGAATAGGTGGGACCATAGGCACACACGCCTGGCTAATTTTTTTTTTTATTTTTATTTTTTGTAGAGATGGGGTTTCCCTATGTTGCCCAGGCTGATCTCGAACTCCTGGGTTCAAGTGATCCTCCCACCTTGGTCTTCCAAAGTGTTGAAATTACAGGGGTAAGCCACCACGCCTGGCCTGTGTTTTTTTGTTTGTTTTTTGTTGTTTTTGGAATAAGACGTTTTTATTCATTTTCAAGCCAAAACTACATGCGTGTTTTTCAGGAATGGTTAAAGTTCAGGGGCTGGGGATGGGGTAGGAGAATAGAGATGACCAGACTGCACCTTCAAATCCTCTATGGGATGAGATAATGAGATAACAAAAGAAACCAACAAAGAAACCTAGGAGCCAGGCCTCCCAAACCTCCACAGCAGGAAGAGACCACCAGCAGACACCCTTCTTCAAGGGTCCCTTCCTCAGCCTCTTCCAGAGTCCTGGAGACAGTTACCTTATGGATAACTTTTATTTGGAACAGAGCCTGTTGTCAATAGAAGAGTCTTGGCCAGGCGCAGTGGCTCACGCCTGTAATCCCAGCACTTTAGGAGGCTGAGGTGGGCAGATCACTCGAGGTCAGGAGTTCGAGACCAGCCTGGCCAACATGGTGAAACCCTGTCTCTACTAGAAATACAAAAAATAAAAAATTAGCCAGGCATGGTGCCTGTAATCCCAGCTATTCTGGAGGCTGAGGCAGGAGAATCGCTTGAACCCGAGAGGCGGAGGTTGCAGTGAGCCGAGATGGCGCCACTGCACTCCAGCCTGGGCAACAAGAACGAAACTCGGTCTCAAAAAAAGAGTCTTTATTTGGAATAAACCTTCATGTAGGTCAGTCGATTGTACTGCGTATCAGGTCATGCTGTCAGGGACACATGGGGGTGAGTAGAATATTCTCTTCAATGAAGAATGAGACAAGTACACAGAGGAGGTCAGCCCTGGTTTCTTTGGCGGCCAAGGGACTTGTGTCTACCACAGAGTAGACCAGCCTTCGAGTGCTAGGCAGGAGTGCATGCTTACAGAAGTGGGGTCTGCTCTCCTGAGGGCTGCCTGCGATTCACCCAGGGAAGGAAGCCTTGACAGCGAAGATTCTGAAGGGGAACGGGGACGATCTTGTACCATGAGTGGGTAATAGGAACGATCCTGCACCGTTTATGATGGCTGTGAAGAACAAGAGAGGATCAAATAGCTTTATCCTGGGGTTAGTGGAGTGAGGGTGGAGGGCTGAGTGGGGAATGAGGTCACATTTCACGAAATGAAAAGCAGAAAGCACCCTCAAGGGCAAGTTGCCCCAAGCCTGTGCTCCGAGGCCTTGCACCTGATTAATATGGAATCTGCACCGCAAGGTGCCTACGGGCACGTACGCGAAGGTGTCCCAGTCCACCGCAGCGAACACACCCCACAGCAGCCAACACACCCCACAGCAGCCAAGGACCTTATGACTGAGTCAACAGGACACTGGCGACCCTGACGGCCAGGAGAAGCGGGGTGTCTGGGTGAATCCCACCTCTGCATGGGGAGGGAGTCTGTGAAGATTGACATCCAGACACGCCCCCTCTCCTCCGCAGCGCCCCTCTCTGCACAGTCCTGTCCCACAAAGAGAGACATCGGCTCGTGGCCACCTGCCAAGTCAGGCCCAGGCCGCGAGGGAGGGGAAAAGGGCCACGGGAGGCGGTGCACGGGCTGTTCAGATACTGCCCCCGCCACTCCTTTAGACTCTGGACGTGCGGGGACTGGCGGCGCTCGGCCTCGCGTTATAAAAAGCGGCAGGGCAGGGCCGGCGAGACAATCTGGGAGGCGGGTACCGGGCCTCACGGATCCACGCCGCGCCCCGCACCTGTGGCTGCGCGCGTGGTGGGCTGCGCTCCCCTGGGCGGCGCCGGGCGCCCGGGGCTGGTGGCAAGATGGGCCGCTACTCAGGCAAGACGTGCCGGTTGCTCTTCATGCTGGTGCTCACCGTCGCCTTCTTCGTGGCGGAGCTGGTCTCCGGCTACCTGGGCAACTCCATCGCGCTGCTCTCCGACTCCTTCAACATGCTCTCCGACCTGATCTCGCTGTGCGTGGGCCTGAGCGCCGGCTACATCGCCCGGCGCCCCACCGGGGGCTTCAGCGCCACCTACGGCTACGCCCGCGCCGAGGTGGTGGGCGCGCTGAGCAACGCAGTCTTCCTCACCGCGCTCTGCTTCACCATCTTCGTGGAGGCCGTGCTGCGCCTGGCCCGGCCCGAGCGCATCGATGACCCCGAGCTGGTGCTCATCGTCGGCGTCCTGGGGCTGTTGGTCAACGTGGTGGGGCTGCTCATCTTCCAGGACTGCGCCGCCTGGTTCGCGTGCTGCCTCCGGGGACGCAGTCGCCGCCTGCAGCAGCCGCAGCAGCTGGCGGAGGGCTGCGCCCCCGGCGCTTTCGGGGGGCCTCAGGGCGCGGAGGACCCGCGGCCCGCGGCAGCCCCGACAGCCCCAGGCTCGGACTCGGCCGTAACCCTCCGGGGGACCTCGGTGGAAAGGAAGCGGGAGAAGGGGGCGACCGTGTTCTCAAACGTAGCAGGTGCCTTTCGGTTGCATCCTTTCGACCGCTTGGCCCTTCCTTCCTCCTCCCACCGGTCCCTTTCTTCTCACTCCACGCCCTCTTTTCCTTCTGCATGCTTTTTTTCTTTTTCTTTCCTTCTTTCCTTCCTTCCTTCCTTTTCTTTTTTTAATAAATCCATTCCCTTTACAATCCCGCTTTACTTCTCTTCTGCCAATTTAACATATTCCCCATCCTTTCTTTTTTCTCCTGGATCCTCGGGTAGCCCTGGCCTCTTTTCCATTACCCTATTCTCTGTATATGAGTATTGATTTTCTTGGAAATCAGTCATTATTATTGGGCAACAGGCAGCACTCTCCAACCCCTCCTCCGTCTCATTACTTGCTGTCTGAATTTTGTTGTTCTCCCCGCCTCTTTGCCCATCCGTTTGTCTTCCTGGGTGTTACGGGTTTAGGGGCTGCAGGTGGGCTCCCATTCGCCCTCTTTTTGTTTTAACTTGAAAGGATGTGTGAATGAAGTCCAAAGGTGGATCACAAGGCTATTTCAAGGCCAAAATGTACTGTTCTGAGCTGTGGGTGTGCAGAAGAAGGGTCTCCCTTAAGCTAGTAGAAATTTAAAATAACAAAACTTTATTTTGAGTCCATTGGTTTTTTTTTGTTTGTTTGTAGAACTTATACACAACACAAGGTTTCTTCTTTGAATGCAGGTGATTCCTTCAACACCCAGAATGAGCCAGAAGAGATGATGAAAAAAGAGAAAAAGTCTGAAGCTCTGAATATCAGAGGTAGGATTGACTTTGGGCCTATTTGAAATCCCTATGACACACATGGACTGTGTTGTTTATTTCTGTTTGACTTTTAATAAGGCAAAGGTGTGTTTGAAAGTAGGCCAGTTACATGCATAGACTATGACCCAACTCTCTTTCGTAATCACTGCATTGATCCTGAGGGAGAAACTGGTTGCTAATGATTTATCTTAGCTCCACTTAGACCCATGCTAATACTGCCTGCTCCAGAACTGCACATATTAATGTTGTGTTACTACTTTACTTGGTTTTACTGGTCCGTGGATATTGCTAACAAATCATGCAACCCATTTTAATTGAATTGATTTTGATAAAGGTAGGAAAACAGTAGGTGAGCTGCTATCCAAGGTTGTGCCCTATCTCGCATTGCTGAGTGACCCTATTGCATCAGCTATTTCTGCCAGAAATCTGCTTTTGTGAAGGGACTGTTGGCTCACTAAAACCTCCACTCCCAGGACCACAGGGAGTGTTCTGGTGAGGCCCAAGGCAAGCACCTAGCTAGCCTCTCACCATGTGGTCAAGGTCGGAAGCACTGGACTAAGGTCAGCCCAGGGCTTTTTGAGATGTGTTTCTCGCTGGACACCATTGTAGCCAACATCTCTCCTTTCCAACTTCTTGGGCATAGACTTTGCTTCAGAGTGATTCCAGAAGGGGTTAATCCCCAATCTCGACTTTGAGAATTCCAACAAGGATTAAGCAACCCTCTACTTTCCTGTGGTTTGGGGAAAGCCTGTAAGTGGGGCTTTGATGGAAATAATATAATGAAAAATTAATAATTCAGGAGATACCTTCACTTTGAGTGTCTCCCATCTGTTTTACAAAGGAATTCTCAGAGTGAACCTATAGGGAAAATCCAGAAGATAACAACAATAACATATGAGCTCCTAAAAATTTCTAAATTAATCAAACAAATTTAAAGGCAACAGGGGAATTTGCTCTCTGAAAGAGCTTAGTGGCGAGCTTTTAAAAGAGAATCTGTAATGAAAAAAAAATCATCATCCATTATCTCTCTTTTTTAAGGTCCAGTTTAAAAATACATACATTGGGGTGGGCGCGGTGGCTCACGCCTGTAATCCCAGCACTTTGGGGGGCTGAGGTGGGCAGATCACCTGAGGTCAGGAGTTCGAGACCAGCCTGGCCAACATGGCGAAACCCCATCTGTAGTAAAAATACAAAAACTAGCCAGGCATGGTGGTGGGCGCCTGTAATCCCAGCTACTCGGGAGGCTGAGGCAGGAGAATTGCTTGAACCCCGGAGGTGGAGGTTGCAGTGAGCCGAGATTGCACCACTGCACTCCAGCCTGGGAGACTGAGCTAGATTCTGTCTCAAAAAAGAAAAAAAAAAAAATATATATATATATATATATGTACACACACACGTACATAATTTTTAAGGTGGAGTTCACCATCAGAGACTTTAACTTTTCAAAGCCTGTTCTGTTAAGTATCATCATTATTTTTCTTCTTTGAGATGGAGTCCTGCTCTGTCTCCCAGGCTGGAGTGCAGTGGTGCCATCTCTGCTCACTGCAACCTCTGCCTAGCAGGTTCAAGTGATCCTTGTGCCTCAGCCTCCCAAGTAGCTGGGATTACAGGTGCACACCACCACGCCTGGCTGATTTTTGTATTTTTAGCAGAAACGGGGTTTCACCATGTTGGCCAGGCTGGTCTCGAACTCCTGACCTCAGGCAATCTGCCCGCCTCGGCTGCCCAAAGTGCTGGGATTACAGGCGTGAGCCACTGCACCCGGCCAACTATCCTCATTCTTATGTTACAAAGTTGAGAAAGAGAATAGGTAGGTGGATTGAAGCAAAGAAGAAGAAGAGTAGGCCCTCATAGTTATAGTGATCTTGTTTGGGAAACTTATATGAACTTGCCAAATTTTAGTCCTAAGCTATTGAAGTTTCTTGGTAGAAAAATGTCAGTAGTAGAATGCCTTGCTATACCTGGCTGGGCCTTTGGTTTACAGGGACTGACAGCAGTGCACCTTTAGCTTCTGATAGAGGTGAATAGTGCAGTGGCTGAAAGGTTGGGATTTGGCTTCAAACTGCCTGAGTGTGAATCATAGCTCTGCCACTTAAAAACCATGTGACTTCGGGCAAGTTATTGAACCTCTCTAAGCCTCCAATCCCCTCATCTTTAAAAAGAGGATAATAACAGTACCCACCTTATGGGATTGCTTTGAAATAAATGAAACATATAAAGTGTTTAGGCTTATAGTAGGAAAACTAGCTAACAGTTTTATTGAGTACGTACTTTGTCCCTGGTACCATTCATGAATGAGTGAACTGGTAGTCACAACAATCTTACTGGGTGGATACAATTATCGTTTAATTAGTGGGTGGAATTGCTGGGCTCAACCCACAGTGCTTCCGTGTTAGCTGAGATCATTCCTGCTGCTTTTGACGAGTGCCTGTGCTGTGGCTAATAGGAGCCTTTCCATATTCCCGGCTAAGTGTGAGGCTGGCCTCCCCTGTGGTGCTGTGTTCTTATCTTGGAGCCGCAGTTCAGGGAAGGATCACAGAAAGTTAGAAGTGGAAGGACCTTAGGGAAAATGGACTTCAACCTTTCACTTCACAGATGAGGAAGCAGGGTGCGGAGAGTTTGATGACTTCCCCAAGTCACCCCATCTCATAGCAGAGACCAGGCTGGAATCCTGGGCTCCTACATCACATTTCTGGCTCTTTCCATGATCACACATTGCCTCTAGACTCCAGACAGAGAGGGCTTGCTTCTCTAGTACACAGTCCACTGAATGGTTATATTGCTAACATTTAAGCAACTGCTTTAGAAAGCAGGACTGTGTCCCACTCTCCAGATCTGCAGAGGAAACAGCCTACGGGGGTCTCTGTGAACAAAAACAATTTCTTCACTTTCTTTACTGTTTCTCTTATTCCAATGGGAATTTAAAAAATGAGTTTTTTTTTGTTTTGTTTTTTGAGATGAAGTCTCACTCTGTAGCCCAGGCTGGAGTGCAGTGTCGTGATATCGACTCACCGCAAACTGCCTCCCAGGCTCAAGCGATTCTCCTGCCTCAGCCTACAGAGTAGCTGGGATTACAGGCGCGCGCCACTGCACCCGGCTAATTTTTTTTTGTATTTTTAGTACAGACGGGGTTTCGCCATGTTGGCCAGGTTAGTCTTGAACTCCCAACCTCAGGTAATCTGCTGGCCTCTGCCTCCCAAAGTGCTAGGATTATAGGTGTGAGCCACAGTGCCTGGCAAAAAAATGAGTTCTAAGGAACACATTTTGTCTTCTACGGTAAAGTATGGTAAAAACACAATCCTCTTAAAATTCTCATCAATGTGCTTTGTAGTGGTCAATTTTATTTAATAGGATCAAACATCATGTATTAAAAATGTTGTAGCAATATGTCAGTAAGACAATTACCTTTTTAAAGTTTGGTATAAACATAAATAGATGAATAGCCATCTTGACATCCCTTGAAAATAAATCCCCTTTGATGAGATGTTTCTTTGTAATTCTTACTTTTTCCCAATAAGAAAGATCTCATTTTTTCATTACCATTTGCCTAGTGCAAATGCACTATTTCCAGTCATTCAACAAATTCAACAGCACTGATGGCTTTCCTAATTGCTGGGACACATCAGATTTCAACTTGTGTCAAATTGCCAATTTATGTTATATGCCAGTTTTTTTGGGGTTTCGTTTTAATCTAAAGGCAGCAAGTGAGGGCCAAGTACAGAGGTTTGCTGTCTTTGCAAAGCTACCTTGAGAGCATTGTAACTCAGCAGCTGATTGAGTTGTCTACTAAGTGGTGCTCTTTGTGTCTCAGATAATGCTGCCAGATTTATCTTTCTGAATCATAGATGTGATCACATCGGAGTCTGCTCAAAGCCTTTGCCGCATACAGGATATGGTCTAAACACTGCTGACATTCAGAGCTTGCTGTTCCGGTGCCAATACTCCTTTCTAGACATTTCTGCCCTTCTCTTCACCCCTTCATGGCCTCACGTCCCCCATCAGCTCTTCACTGTCTCCCTGCATACCCGTCAACATTTAATGTACATCTGTAGTGAGGTGAGAAGCGCTTAGACCCTGTGATCAGGCAGATCTGGTTTGAGTTCTGCCTCTCCCTTTTCCTAGCTAGGTGACCTTGGGCAAGGAACTTCATCTCTTTAATGTTCAGTCCCCTCATCTATATAATGGAGATAATAGGACCAACACCACCGTGTTGTGCGGATCACATGGGTGGTTAGAATAGCACAGAGGACCCACTCAACAAATGGTGCCTGTTATCATCATCATCACCTCTTGGTCATTCTCGGAGGGTTTTCAGACATTTTTTTACATACTCTACAGAGCTAGCCTCTGAGGGAGGTGAGGCAGATATTATTACTACCCCATTTCACAGATGAGAATCTTGCTCCTCAAAGAGGCTGACTCTCATAATAAGGTCCTTGGTTCATAGCAACAGCGTCAGGGTCTGTGAATCCAAATTTAGCGCGTCAGCCTCCAGCGTTGCCCCATGAGCACGTCCCCCATCTTCGGTTTCCCACGAGTCTCCCGCGAGGTGTTTCTGTTTGAAATGCCTTCTCCTGTGGTTGCCTGTTGAAGTCTGCCTCCTCTCCAGAGTCCTGCCCAAATTACCTACCTCTCAACAAGACTGTCCTGAGATTTCTCATCACAGGAGACTCTTTTCCTCCTTGAGGAGGTTATCGATGTATTTATCTCAGAATCTTCCATTTTGAGAGGCTGAGGCAAGAGGATTACTTGAGGCCAGGAGTTTGAGACCAGCCCGGGTAACATAGCAAACCCCTGTCTCTGCAAAAAAAAAAAAAAAAAAAAAAGGTAAAAAAATTATTTTAAACAGTAAAAAAGTTAACCGGTGCAGTGGCACACATCTGTAGTCCTAGATACTTGGGAGGCTGAGATGGGAGGATCATTTGAGCCCAAGAGTTCGAAGTTGGAGTGAGCTATGATTGTACCACTGTACTCCAGCCTGGGTGACAGAGGGAGACCCCATTTTTTCTCTGTCTCTGTCTCTCTCTCTCGGTCTCTCTCTCTCTCTCTCTCTCAGTCTCTCTCTCTCTCACACACACACACACACTCACAGACACCCCACAGAATTTTGCCATTGCCCTGTAGTTAATGGTCATGACCAGGCCTTCTTCATCTTTGCCTGGGCAGCTAGAAGACACATTGCATTATTAAATGTCAGGAATTGAGTGGGATACTGCTTTAAACAGTTTTTCAAACTGAAGGCTGCGACAATTTGGGCCCTAGAATTAGTTTAGTAGAAAATTAATTATAATTGAATGAAATAGAATAGATAATATTAAGAAGTCATATATAAGGATGTTTTGCTTTACCATGAATTATTTGTTTCAATTTGTATCTCTGTGCTAGGATGCAAAACATAATTCTTACTGTGGATTATGGGAAAAACAAGTTTGAAAGTTACTATTTTATGTAATTCTTAGGGAGTAATAGTGGAATTTCTCAGAAGGAAAAGCTGAAATTGAATTTTAGAACTTACATGAGGTAGGATGCACAGTAGATCTCTGGTCAGACCACCCAGATTGATATCCCCAGTTAACACTTTTTAGTTGTGTGATTTTGGACAAGTTACTTATGTATTCTGTGCCTCAGTTTCCTCATTTGTAAAATGAAGGGAGCACCAGCCAGAAATAATCAAAAGGGTCAGATTCCAGTTTTCCAGAGTTTATTCAAGTGAAAAGCTGGCAATGGCCATTCCGGGACTCATCACTCCAGAGAAATGGGGATACGGTTCCAAAGTTAAAAGCTAAATTCTTGCTTATATATAAGACAAAGAAATTTAGCAGGGTTACAACATTTTGTATACAAGCCTGGTTTAGGAGTTTAAAAAATTAGTTACAATTTGTTTTCTTTTCCATGCGGCTTGTTTTCTTTATAGCCGGTTTTCATTTCCTTTCCAACTTAAAAGAGTGTATTTAACATTCCATATTAAAGGACTGTGATAGCCATGATGTCTTGTATGAAAAAGGTAAGAGGGAGAATGAAAATCAACAGTAAGAGAGAAGGGGGTCTTCCCTGGGGCCCTTTGCCATTTACAACATTTTACAGAGCAACGCAGGTAAGGAAAAAGACTGAATTCAGACATACAACAGCTTACAGCTGCCTGTCACGTAGCTCAGGCCCTGTAATTCACATTCCTTGAAGGCTCAAAATACTTTCGAGTTCCAACAGCTTAGATTTTGCGTTACTTATTTTCACAAGGGTAACCACCTTACAGTCCTTAAAAGGACTTAATGGGTAAGTGTAACATGCTTAAAACAATGCCTGGAGCATATGTGTTAGTTAGCATAATAATAATAATAGTTATTACTATTAAAGACAAGAGTTACTGTATGCCATAGGAGTTATGACAGTCAACCAGAAGCTACTGTTTTATTGAATGCCCACATTGCTATTATATAAACGAAGACAATTTGGAGTATGACCCTGATCCTCATGTTACTTACGGAGGAAATGGATCTAACATGTATGAGACAATCAGAGAATAACAGACTGTCTCACGCAGTAAACATGACATCGCATGTGTATAGGAAATATTAGGCTTTCATATTTTTATGGTAGCATTTTGTACTGTCCTGAAGCAAGTTAAAGCTTCGATTCTTAGCTCCTTGTAGAGGAACAAAGTATTTTTGAGTTTCCCCTCAGTGGTTCAGGACAGGGACTGGGGAGTTAAAAGCTCCTTTGGGGGTGGGGTATTGGGAGAAAGGAGCACAGCATTAGAAAATGGGAATGTTAATGTATATATTGAATCAAGATCTTATTATCATAAGTAAACACTCAGTCAAAAGGAAATATGGGAATTCTGTTTATTCCTGTATTTTTTTGGGGAAAATTTGAGGCAATTGCCTCAAATTACATTCAGTGTTCACATGCCATTTTACCTATGATGTTATTTAGAATTGTGGAGGTGTTGCCAAGAGGAGGACTTAGCTCAATTACAGCACCTTCCAAGTGAGACTGTTTAGTCTTAGCCTTGAGTAAGTTGTTAGTAATTTGGATTATTATTAATTCTACTGCATAAGTCTGTGGAATACATGGAGAGACAAAGCAGACCTTTCTTAATATATATGCTTTCTTCTAGAGCAGTGCTTTGGAAACTTGTATGTGCATTCCAATCATCTGGGCATTTTTTTTTTTTTTTTTTTTTGAGACAGAGTTTCACTCTTATTGCCCAGGCTGGAGTACAATGGCACTATCTCGGCTCACTGCAACCTCCGCTTCCTGGGTTCAAGCGATTCTCCTGCCTCAGCCTCCTGAGTAGCTGGGATTACAGATGCCCCCACAATGCCCAGCTAATTTTTCGTATTTTTAGTAGAGATAGGGTTTCACCATATTGGCCAGACTGGTCTTGAACTCCTGACTACAGATTATCTACCCGCCTTGGCCTCCCAAAGTGCTGAGATTACAGGAGTGAGCCACCACGCCCGGCCTCATCTGGGCATCTTTTTAAAATGCAGGTTCAGATTCTACAGATCTGAGGTGGGTCCTGAGATGCATCATTTCTAACAAGCTCCTAGGTGATGTTGATGCTGCTGGTTTGCAAACTATATTTTGAATTGCAAGATTCTGATGTTGTGTTCTGTAAAAAACAAACAAAATCCCCCAAAACCAAAACCCAAAACCTTGTGTTTATATTTTATAATTTTTCTGACCAAATTTTTACCTAATTTACTTACTAAATCCCAATTTAGTCTTTGGCTAACAATTGGGCACTCAAATCTTTGCTGAGGAATGCATGTATTCTATATCATAATCAGTATCTTTAGAAACAATTCCCTTAATTAAAGGCACCCACAATTTTTAGTATTATCTGTAGAATTTTAATTTAATTTAATTTTGATAAATGGCTCTTTATGCAATGGAAATGTTGCCAGAGTCCCTGTTCTTGGGCACCTCTTAAACCAAATGCCATTTAAATGACCACAGACTAAATACAAAGTAGGTAAATGCTTACAAGGAAAGGCGAAAGTGGATCAAGGTAGAAAAAAGACAATTTGTTTTAAACACTCTTAATACAACTTGTTCTCTCTCCCCTTAAGCATGTTTAAAACAACGTAAAGCATAGATGCTTGTCTGAAAGAAAAAGAAATCATTTGCACAGCCTCTGTTTTCCAGCTTGGTGCCCTTTGATGGGTGGTGAGTGGTAGCGATGTGGCCCAGTGAGATGGCACAGTCACTCTTCCTGCAGGTCAGAATCTTCCTAGGCTGTTGCTCTTCCAAGGTACTCTGAGTCCTGAGATGGTGGCCTGGGGTTTTGTTTCCTAAGAAGTAGTTGCCATTATTTTGATTCATCCTACTGTTCTAACCAAAACAAAAACCAAAAAACTCCAAATGGTAACAGATATTCATATACCTGGAAATCCAAGTCAGTGAGTGTCACGTGGCTTCCAGATTTGCACTGTGCTGCAGTAGTCTTTCTTTATTCCCGGCAGGTGTACTTTTGCATGTGATGGGAGATGCCCTGGGGTCTGTGGTTGTGGTAATCACAGCCATCATATTCTATGTGCTTCCCCTGAAGAGTGAGGACCCGTGTAACTGGCAGTGTTACATTGACCCCAGCCTGACTGTCCTCATGGTCATCATCATTTTGTCATCTGCCTTCCCGCTCATCAAGGAGACCGCTGCCATTCTGCTACAGATGGTCCCAAAAGGAGTCAACATGGAAGAGCTGAGTAAGTAGACTGAATTTTGATCCAGAACCACTCTCAATTTAATGTTATTCAGGCCAAAGGACAAGCATTATTTAAGAGCAGTGTTTGAGTTATGTATTCTGAAATACCTTAAATCACCAGGTGGTAGAGACGTCATCATATGTTTTATAGCCTGTTAAGATGACTCAGCTCCAAGTACCAAAGGTCCTTTGCAATCCGTGATTCTCTGACTCAACTGCAAATTTTTAAGAATGCAATACTTGGTCTGGGCGCAGTGGCTCATGCCTGTAATCCTGGCACTCTGGGAGGCCGAGGCGGGTGAGTCACCTGAGGTCAGGAGTTCAAGACCAGCCTGACCAACATGGTGATACCCTGTCTCTACTAAACATACAAAAAATTAGCCAGGCGTGGTAGCATGCACCTGTAATCCCAACTACTCGGGAGGCTGAGGCAGGAGAATTGCTTGAACCCAGGAGGCGGAGGTTGCAGGGAGCCGAGATTGCACCACTGCACTGCAGACTGGATGACAGAGGGAGACTCTGACTCAAAAAAAAAAAAAAAAAAAAAAAAGGAAAGGAAAAAAAGAAAGGAATGCAATGCTTGGATAATACCTATTCCTGGGCTACTTACTTTCATGTCAAAGATTTATTTTAATTCAAATAAGGCCATTTCTGCCAAGAAATTTATTTTATTCTCCTTATTCTAAAAACACAAATCATTCATATTCTAGACCCTGCTTTCTAGTTAATGCGGGCATGCAAGTCACTGTGTCTCTCACAACACTGCCCAGAGCTGCAGGCAGAGCAGGTGGTGGGAGAGGGAAGGAGACAGAAGAGCAGACATACAGCATTGCCTTTGCCTTCCCAGGAGCTAGTTCGTTTCCCAATAGAGGAAATAAGATAAACATATACAAAGAAATTTGTGATACATACTGGATATGTTTTTAGTAAAGTAATGTATTTAAAAACAGATATTTTTTTTAAATAGAGGGCTACTTTTTGTGACTCATGCCTGTAATCTCACCACTTTGGGAGGCTGAAGTGGAAGGATTGCATAAGGCCAGGAGTTCAAGACCAGCCTGGGCAACATAGTGAGACCTCATTTTTAGAAAAATAAAAAAAATTACTTTTTATAAATAAATAAAAAAGTAAAGTTTGTAGTGTATGCCTGTGGTCCCAGCTACTCAGTAGGTTGAGGTGGGAGGATCACTGGAGCCCTGGAGTTTGAGGCTGTAGAGAGCCATAAATATGCCACTGCACTCCAGCCTGGGAGACAGGGCAAGACTCTGTCTCTAAAAAAAAAAACAAAAAAAAAACTCCACTTTTTTTTTGTTATTACTATAAGATAGTAATAACAATAGCAATATTTTCATAGCATTTATTGCATGCTGGAAATGTAAGTCTTCTAAGTGCTTTACTTATAATAATGCATTTTAATCCTTAAAATAATACAAAAAGGTACTATTATCATTTCTATTATACAGATAAGGAAACTGAGGCACAGAGAGGTTAGGTAATTGCCTAACGTCATGCAGTTAGTAAATGTCTAAACTAGGATTCAAACTAGCTGACTGCAGAGCCTTTGCTCAAATCAGTATTGAATACCATCTCTCTAAATACATACTCATTTTCGAAAGTATAGAAAATACACAGGAGCCTAAATGAGAAAATAGAAATCTTTCATAATTTGACCGTGGAAACTACCACTGTTAATATTTTCTGCTATATGCGGTGTAAAAAGAAAGATCATACCATATACACAGTTTAGCAATTTGCTTTTTCACTTAAAAATACCTTATGTACATTTTCTCATATTCTTAAATATGCAACTTACTTTTAAACAACTATATCCTATTCCATTACATAATTGACTTAACTATTTCCTTGTTGTTTCCATCTTCTTAATGAACACAAGGAGCATTGTCCAAACCACTCTTGTACATACATATTTGGTTATTTCTTTTAGGTTAAACTTTTAGTACTAGAATTGCTAGTAAAGGTTTTTTTTGATCCATGTTGCCAAATCATCCCTTTTAAGAAAAGGCATTGCACTTTATACTACTATGGGAAGTTCATTCAAGTGTCCATTCCCTTGTATACTCAGCAACCCTGGGAATTTTTTCTTGTCATTGTTAGACTTACTTTCTTAAATGACTTTGTGTGGGCTAGCAATGTGTGGAGAAAGAAGGTTAAGGGCAAATGTACCCATAGAGGTAGAACTAATTTCTTCCTGCTGTTCTTAGTAAGTATGCAGCCATTTTGGTGAGAATGCTTAACGGGACCATATCCCTCCTGTAGTTCCATGTTTCAAATGCAGCGCTCACCTTGGCTTTTGTTTGCTCTTCTCTGTTATAGTGAGTAAACTCTCTGCTGTGCCTGGAATTAGCAGTGTACATGAAGTGCACATCTGGGAACTTGTAAGTGGAAAGATTATTGCCACTCTGCACATCAAGTATCCTAAGGACAGGGGATATCAAGATGCCAGCACAAAAATTCGAGAAATCTTCCACAGTGCAGGAATCCACAATGTGACCATCCAGTTTGAAAATGTGGACTTGAAGGAACCCCTGGAGCAGAAGGACTTACTGTTGCTCTGCAACTCACCCTGCATCTCCAAGGGCTGTGCTAAGCAGCTGTGTTGTCCCCCCGGGGCACTGCCTCTGGCCCACGTCAATGGCTGTGCTGAGCACAATGGTGGGCCCTCTCTAGACACATATGGAAGTGATGGCCTCAGTAGAAGAGACGCAAGAGAAGTGGCTATTGAAGTGTCTTTGGATGGTTGTCTGAGTGACCACAGACAAACTCTTAACACAACTCAGGAGGACCAATGTTATGTCAACAGCACGCATTTTTAATCTGGTACCCACATAATCAGACCATATAGATGAGGCACTTTGGAACCACAAGCTTGGCTCACAAAAAGAGCTTTCCGTGTTGTAGGCCCAGACCAGACTTGCAGCGTGCATGCTCTGTGTTCACTAGGGGTTGGCTGTTTGGGATTTTAGTTAAACGTGTCTGTGAATTTTTATGTAACTAACTCCTTTCCATTCCCCTGGGTGTCTCATGCTGCTCTTTGACTGTTTCAGCTTGAACATGCATTTTCTAAAGCAAACTGCACTAGTGTATATATCGGGGACATTGAAGTCTGGGACTGGGGCTCAATAGCTGCGGATACAGTGTTCAAAGAAGTTCTTGTTTCTAAACTGATTAGAACTTCTAGCTAATGCTCAGGTGAGATCATAGCTTAAATACATTGAAAAAACTAAAGTACCACAACAGCTGTATGTTTCCCAATCCCCTTAACGATCATAAAAGAGGCAAGTTAAGTATTTCTGGCACTGAAGACATATTTTTTTCTTTGATTCATTTTTGAATAAATATAAAATGAATAACTATTAAGGTAGAAAATATTCTCAGAACATTCTAGAGGAGGTAAAGGTTAGTAGGAGGGCGTTGGCCATCTCTATATTTTGTGAGGTGAGAGAAAACTAATGTTTACTTTCTGCTGTGAACTGAACTGCAACTATAGAATGTTTCAAATGCTTAAATATATAATACTTTTTTTTCACATGGAAGTGAGGGAATATTTCAGCTTCTTTAAGTATGACACAGATATTCATATGCTGTCTTTTAGAGTCAGTATAGTTGGAGCTGTTTTCATTTAGTGCTTTGATAATGATTTACTTATTTTTCCAAATTTCCTTTGACTTTTCTTTCATACGATTGCATTGATCTATGCAGCATTTACCAGAAAAGAGTATTCCTGGGATAGCAGAATGCATAACACTGAGTGTTAATTCTTGTGAAATAAATAAGCTAGATTGCCTTCTCTTTAATTAGACATATTTTAAAGTATTTATTATAGTTGTCAACTAGTAACTCAATGAAAAAGTTGATGTCCAAGGGAGAAATGAGAATTAGCTTAATTGCTGCCTTTAATGTGTTTTTGAGGAACTTAAAATTTTCTTTCATGTCTCTGATCCATATTACCAAGTTCAAATAAAATTTTTATAATCGGATTCAGACCCATAACCAAACTATGTTGGTAGTAGAGAAGCATCTGTCATGTATTTAACACATTGCTCGGACATCGGTATTTAAATCAGAACAGTCTCACAGGTATGAGAAAATGGGAGGTGCCTCACTAGACAACTAGTATCATCTCTGGTAGACTGCAAGATTGTCTGAAAATAACCAGCTCTTAGTGTGTAAAGTCCTGTTTAGAATCTGCACAGGATTTATCAGAGGTGCTAGGTCGATAATGAAGGCAGCATCCACAATTTTTTAGAACAAACATCATATTTAAACGATTTATCTTAGTCCTAAATTTGAAGGCTAAAATAAATAAGCAGCTATGATCAGTAAGATAGGAAATTATTATTTTTTTCTTTTTTGTAGAGACAGGGTCTTGCTATGTTGCCCAGGCTGGCCTTGAACTCCTAGCCTCAAGTGACTCTCCTGCCTTGGCCTCCCAAAGCACTGGGAGAACAGGCATGAGCCACTGCACCTGGCCAGGAAATTCTTTATTCCTTGAAAATGTACTTATCTGAGTTTAAATTGGCTGTGAAGTAGGTAAATAGAAAAATGCCTAAAAATGTTTTTATTTCTAGGAGCTTATTGGGCTAGGTTATTTGCACTTTATAAGCTCAAAGGGGTTAATAAGTAAGAATTTCTATTTTTAGTATTAAAAGTGTGGCATGTACTCACACAAAACAGTGGATCCTCTTAAGAAACTCAGCATGGCCGGGCGCGGTGGCTCACGCCTGTAATCCCAGCACTTTGGGAGGCCGAGGCGGGCGGATCACAAGGTCAGGAGATCGAGACCACGGTGAAACCCCGTCTCTACTAAAAATACAAAAAGTTAGCCGGGCGTAGTGGCGGGCGCCTGTAGTCCCAGCTACTTGGGAGGCTGAGGCAGGAGAATGGCGTGAACCCAGGAGGCGGAGCTTGCAGTGAGCCGAAATCGCGCCACTGCACTCCAGCCTGGGCGACAGAGCGAGACTCCGTCTCAAAAAAAAAAAAAAAAAAAAAAAAAAAGAAACTCAGCATGGAGATCAGTGGGCCAGATTCTCCTACATAAACATTGGTTGAAATTCCTTAGAGCCAAAAAAGAAATTTTTCTCTGACTTCCAAATCTGAAGGTCTAATTTGATTTCACATCATTCTGCCTTTATTAAAAGGGAAAATTATAATTTCACAGTTTTTGTGCAACTGGCTGAAGGAATGGATATTAGTTTGCATTTAAACACTGTTCTTTAATCTCTAAAATATTTTTCTGGGTAAGAAAAGGCACTTAATTCCACTATAATTAAACCTAACTTCAGAAAAGTATCTTGATAGACAGTTATACCAGATTATGGCCTGGAGTCAATATGAAATAATACCTTTTTAAGACAGTTTGGCTGACTGCATTTAATAACGTCCAATCATGCTAAGTGCAATAATTTTGTATTGGGTTGAGTGGCTTGCATTTGCCACCTGTGGCACGGTGATGCCTGCTGTATGCTATTTTCACTTGGGTTTCACTCTCTCTTTAATTGTCCTGCCTTTTGATTCTCCCAAGGAACTACAAGAGTTTTCTTTTTCCCTTTAAATCAGCCGTGCTTGGTGGCAGTAGCAGCTGATAAATAGATTTAAAACAGCACTGTTTTCCTTTAAGATTAGAAAAACACTGGCACTCAGTTTGGTGCTCCTGTATACTTAGGTTATTTACAGAAAATCCCCTCCCCACCCTGCCTTTTTTTAAAGAACTGACATAACTTTTTGTTTTTGTTTTTGTTTGTTTGTTTTTTTGAGACGGAGTCTTGCTCTGTCGCCCAGGCTGGAGTGCAGTGGCGCTATCTCGGCTCACTGCAAGCTCTGCCTCCTGGGTTCATGCCATTCTCCTGCCTCAGCCTCCCGAGTAGCTGGGACTACAGGTGCCCGCCACCACGCCCAGCTAATTTTTTGTATTTTTAATAGAGACGGGGTTTCACCATGTTAGCCAGGATGGTCTCGATCTCCTGACCTCATGATCCGCCCGCCTCAGCCTCCCAAAGGGCCGGGATTACAGAGGTGAGCCACTGCTCCCGGCCAGAACTGACATAATTTTTAAAGTCTATGACATATTTTGTGTGTCAGGTCAGGGACCAGTTGTCCTGTGTGCTAACCTGTCCTTCTACACGGCCCTACTGCACTTCTGTTTCTATAGAAACAGTCCTTTCCACATTATTTTAGCACTGACCATAGGAAATACTATGTCTGCTTCATTTTCTGACTCTCAACATTGTTTTTGAAAATATAATTAATTTTTTTTCATGATATTGGGCCATTATGAATACCCACAGATAGGCTCCATTGTTGGCAGAAAATAAAATTACTCTCTAACTTCCTGATAAAATATCAATAAAGTAGGGAGATATTATTTGAGGAACAATTAAGAATATTCTCCATATTTAGTTCTTTTTTTTTTTTTTGTGCCATTGGCAGAGCAAATTCCAGTGGTGGTAAATCAAGAACTCTAAAGTTCAGTAGAAAGAGGTATTTTGAATGTTAAGGAAATCACTGAGGTAGATTTGGGATTACAGTAAGACAGCTGCCCTGTGAGGTCGTAAGAGCTTTTGTGAGGCTTACTCCAGGGGTTCTCAGTCTTGGCACTACTGATGTTTTGAATTGGACGTGTTCTTGCTCCTGATGTGTGGGATGTGTATTGTAGGATGTTTAGCAGCACCCCTGACCTCTATTCATAAATGCCAGTACTGTCCCCCCAAGTTGTGACAACCAATGTCTCCAGACATTGCCACATATAACCTGGGAAAAAAAAATTGCCCCAAGTTCTGAGCCACTGGGTAGAACTAAGGGTAGTTTAGGGACAATGTTAATGAAAGCCTCTCCAAAGTCCCATAGTCTTTTTAGTAATTAATTCTGCAGAATTTGCTCTTTAAAAACATATTTTTAAAGGCAAGACCAGCCTATCCATAAAAATGGCAGTTGTTTCCATATAGGAACTTTGGATATTTAAAGAAAAATGTAATTTGAAATGAAAAGCCCTTATAAATCCCTTTATACATATTAGTCATTATAACAGTAAATGAAATGAAGAAAAAGCCTTTGGTCTCACTCTTCTGTGCTGATCTCTTTAACTCCTGAATATCCTCAATTTGATGAGCCCACTATCAAATGAGACTGGATAGTTATCAGCACAATTGATTCATGGGGTTAAGATGTTTAAATCTCCTTCATATTTAAAATGATCAATTTTAAACTTGATGATGTTTCTTCTTCTTAGTTCCTGGTAAGCAACTCATCTTAGTGCTAATGACAAGTTCCGATGTTAAAAAAATCTTTATCATTTATGGCTAATTTTATCCTTTGCCAAATCATATCTATTTTCTTTAAGAGAGCAAAATACATTTCCTGATTTTAAAGTATTCTGCTTTTAAATATATCTTCACATCCCTGTAGTAAAAGACTGCAAAAAATAAAAATAAAAAACTAAAAACTGATGTAGAAAAAATGAAGAAACATGACCTGATTTGACTTTTGAATTTGGATGAATGATCATGGACTGCATGCCTGCTCTATAGATGTCATGCACCTGATAAAGTGTCGCATATTTGTCCTTCTTAGTTTATTTACCCTCAAGTCGCCACAGGTAGAAATGAGGTTGTCAAACCAGGAATTTAGTTTCTCAAGTGGAAATTGCATTGAATGATACTCCTCAATGTAATCTGCGTGTTCTTACCCATCTGGAGTTTAGATAATGCAGACGAGTCATTTTCTGGTGCTTCTCTTTTCATGTGTTTTATTTCGTACCTTTTTGTTTACATGGAACTTTCTTGAATGTTTGCTAGATGATCAACTGTCACCTCTTAGTACAAAGCCATGCCAGACACTGAACCTACTCTGCACTCTAATGAGAACAATCCGGAAAGGATGATTTTCAAGGGAGAGTGACCTCTTCCTGGAGATCTGAGGTTATGTTACAGTATTGTGGAGTTTTGTTGCTTAAAATTCTCCTCCTGTCCTCACAGGCAATTTTGCTAGAGTTGCAGTCCTCACATTTGAGAGAACTGTCAAAACTCTAAGACATAAATTTTAAATAACTCATTAATAATTGCATGTGAATCCTCCAGTAATGTATGTACATGAGCATACTTTCAAAGATGTTCAATGGTGCTGTAAATAAAATTTTTTTAAAAAATAAAAACATGACTGAGATATGTCTGTGGCAATTAAACAGATAACTCAAAGTAGCAGAACTCATTTTGTCTTTGTCACTTACACTGGTAAGTTTATTATTCAGTAACTCCTTGGATTGGTTTTAATAATTTGGTCCTATTTCTGTTTTTCTGTTTTGCTAGTCTGCTTCACACCCCTTCTTCTGTCACTGAGGCTGGAGTGCAGTGGCACCATCTGGGCTTACTGCCACCTCCACCTCCCAGATACAAGCGACTCTCCCGCCTAAGCCTCCTGAGTAGCTGGGATTACAGGCGCCCGCCACCATGCCCGCCTAATTTTTTATTTTTAGTAGAGACGGGGTTTCACCATGTTGGCTAGGCTGGTCTTGAACTCCTGACCTCAAGTGATCCACCCTCCTCAGACTCCCAAAGTGCTGGAATTACAGGCATGAGCCACCACAGCCCCGCCCTGATTTGGTTTTCTAGAAAGACCGATTTGGCCCTGGGCTCTGAGCGATTTGGCTCAGTAGGCTTCGTGTAGAAGGGAAAGCTGTTTGGATTCAAGGAAGATAGAGAGGCCTGGCTTATTTTGGAGAGGGTCTCTGGATTTGAAATCTCTCCAATGGGTTGACTGTAATCTTTATAAATGTTGGATTAGAGGAACAGTCTTCCAGTTTTTTCAATTGCTTTAATCAATTAATTGATTTATCAGCATACACTTATTACAAAGTGTGCAAGTGATTCTTGTCTTCAAGGAGTTTATAGTCCACATGTGAAGTTAAGTAAGGCCATGCAACTTAGTGGGAGTTTAAGGGGAGCTATGTATAGCCTGTGATTGCTGAGATAACCTTGTGCTGGATGCGTTCTGGCGCTCAAATGTGCACATTCCAAACCCTGGGTAGTGTCTGCAATAAAAGGGGGCTACACGACATTTCATGACCATCAGTTTCTTTCAACAATAAGAGTCTGTAGCATGAAGCAGAGGACTGAACCCAGGAGTTACAGTACAGACTCTCTATTCCACAGAGAATCCCACCTACCCTCTGTCTCCTATCCTGCAGAATATTTTTTTCATACCACTATTATGTTGTAACATTAAGTTATGCATTTACTTATTTTCAGTCTCTCTCACTAGATAAGGCTTTATATGATCCACCACTGTGTTCTTCAGCCCCTATCACAGCACTTGGAACAGTACCTGGCGCATAGTGGTAGCTCCATAAATATTTACTGAATGAATGAATGAATGAATGAATGAATGAAACAAACACAAGAATGAAGGAAAATTTCAACTCTTGGTGTTAGTTGTTACAGGCTTTGAACAAGTTCTATAACTTCATTGAGCTTCAGTTTTCTTATTTATAAATGAGGCTAATGATGAAAACCTGTGGTACCTACCACAGGGTTGTAGGAATTAAAGGAGATGATGCATATGAGAACAGATTTAAATGTCAGTGGATCTTATTCTTTCACACTTTCAATCTGGCATTCATATTTTTCCTGTTCTTATCCTGCCTCCTGCCATCTAGGTAACTCCATTTTGTCAATTAATTAAACATCAATGCTAAACAGCACTAGATGGTAGTATAAGCAACATGGGTGAAAGTGAAGAAGAAAGAATGAAGAGTCAAGGACAGTTTCACAGAAGCCTTGAAATCAGCCTTGAAATCAGCCTTGGAGTGGTTCAGCGAGTGGAGAAAAAAGGAAAGGACCTTCCGAATTGAGAGCTTAGTTTTAATTCTTTAGGCAATCGCCCTTAAAGCGTTGGTGGGAGGAGTGTGAGAGGGCAAATTGGGGAAATGCCAAGAATAGAATATTTTCAGAAGACAATTTTCTCCAAAAATCTTCCTCAGCTGCTCTATGTTGCTCTGTACAGAGCGTTTCACCTGACACGCACGGAGCCAGTAGCATCTCCAGTCCTGCCCAGGATGCTGAGCTCCATCAGTGAAGGACTCACTGTTGTTAAGTCAAGTTTAGCCTAAAGCTGCCTCCTTACATATTTAACTTCGGCCTAAAGGTTTCTCTGTACATCATGAACTATAGCTACTGGAAGTGGAACCAGATTGTAGCCCACACTTGGGCCAGTCACTGAGTTTTGGCCAATCAAATGTGGCTCTGTTCCCAGGCTGCACTGCAGTGCAGTGGCCCAATCTTGGCTCATTGCAACTTTCGCCTCCCAGGTTCAAGCCATTCTCCTGCCTCAGCCTCCCAAGTAGTTGGGACTACAGGGACAGGCCACCATGCCAGGCTGTTTTTTGTATTTTTAGTAGAGACAGGGTTTCACCATGTTGGCCCGATGGTCTTGAACTCCTGATCTCAGGTGATCCACCCACCTTGGCCTCCCAAAGTGTGATTACAGGTGTGAGCCGCCGCGCCCGGCCTATCCTAATTTTAAAATCAGCTTTCCTTGACTCTTCTCTGTTCCCTTCAGTGGGAGCATGCTGCCCCAGATTCCCCATTACCCCCTGGCTTATCCCCACAAACCAGCTCAAACCTTGCAGCCATGTTTAATGCTGCCTTTACTCTTATCCTATGTCTAACTTATCATTATGCTCAACTGATGCTCCCCGCAAAGTACTACTCATGTCAGCACCTCCTTTCCATTCCTGCGTGTTCCTCAGGTTCAGCTGTATCACCTCAGCCTGTACTGTTGCAGGAGCCTCTCGGCCAGCTCCCAGCCACCCCTAAACTTCCTCTTGTCAACCCTCTTGCTTCCCTCTGCTCCAGGAGGAGGGACAAACTCCCTCAGCCTGTCACTGTGGTTTCCTTCTCACCCTAGCACCCCCCAGGGTTTATCTTCTTTAGCAGACAAACAGAGCACAAAGATACCTAAGGAAGTTAGAATGTGAGAGGGTGCAAGGATGCTTTTTCTCTGTAGGCTAGAGAGTTCTGTAAGAGCTGGGGAGAGAGTATTATAGAGTAGTCTGTTTCTTCTATGCCAAAAGTCTTTCTTCTTTTTTTTTTTTCTTTTTGATTTTTACATTACACTTACCAAGTTATTTCTTTTCTGGTTTCTCTTTCTGGCTGACTTCCTTTTCTATGTGAGTGTGTCATTTTGCCCCAAAGCTGACTTCCTGTGGATGACCAACTGCAACCTTCCTTGACTAGTGTCCTGATTCCAGAGCACACTCTGATATTGACATATCCCATGAGCGTAAGCAGAGCCATGGCCTCTCTCATCTTGTGTGAGGCAAAAAAATAGGGTGGACTTTCTTTTGTCTCATATTTTCACCACATGGTCACATATGTGGCTGTGACATAATAATGAACTCCAATATACAGCCAAAATATGTGGCACATTGCACGATTCTTTTAGGCTTGAAGATGCAAGAGTAAATTTGCATGGGATTTATAACCACAGGGCTGGGTGGGGACGAGGTGAAGGTGGGGGAGCAAATTGTCCCAGTGGCTAAGGTCGATAGAGGCTTGCAGTGGTGCTGATAACAACCAGGTCTCCTATCTGCCTCAGAAAACTGGGACCAAAAGAAGACCACGAGTCTGCAGATGTCATCTGATGCCCAAAAGCATTCAGAAAAAAAAACTGTTGACTCTTCTGGAAGGCGTGATGGTTGAGAATGTTTTATAGTATTTACTTTCCATTGTTAAAAATTGCACTATTGGCTGGGCACTGTGGCTCACGCCAGTAATCCTAGCACTTTGAGAAGCCAAGGCGGGTGGATCACTTGAGGTCAGGAGTTCAAGACCAGCCTGGCCAACATGGTGAAACCTCATCTGTACTAAAAATAAAAAAATTATCCAGGCGTGGTGGTGGGCACCTATAATCCCAGCCATTCGGGAGGCTGAGGCAGGAGAATCGCTTGAGCCTGGGTTGCGGAGGTTGCAGTGAGCTGAGCTGGCACCACTGCACTCCAGCCTGGGTGTCAGAGAGAGACGCTGTCTCAAAAACAAAAACAAAAACAAAAACAAAAAAATTGCACTTTATAACACTTCCTGAATGGGGAGACATGACTTGACCCATGGTATGACTAATCTTAAGTTATAGGAAAGTGTTTACAGAGAGATTTTGTTATAAAAATCAATATATGCTATGAACTATAGTTTAAGGTTTAAACATTCTGGTCTTGAAATCTGCCTGCTTTCAAATCCTAGCTCTACTATTTGTTAGTTATTTGACCTGTGAAAGTAAATTGCCAGAAAATTTAAAAAGTTCTCTGGGCCTCATTTGTGCCATGTATGGAATGGAGGCAATTAGAGTTCCTGCCTCATGAGATTGTCGTGCAGACTAAAGGAAATGACCCGTGCGGAACGCTCAACACAGAGCCTGGGTCTCTAAATGCTCTATGAATACTATTAACAAATCTTCTTTAAATGCCAACTTTAATTAATAAGTAAAATTTGAGCCAGAGTTATTCCAATTGTTAACTCACTACACGGGAAATGTCAAAAATATATGGTGTAGATTAGCCTGAGTGTCAGCACCCAGTTAGATTTGAAATGGCAGAGGCTGTATTACATGACTTTACCAAAGAACTATACAGACCTGGACGCAGAACCCTGCATCTCCACCCCCAAATTCCAAGGGCCCTTACTTCTAAGAAAACACAATTCAATGCTGAAGGGCTTCATCAAAATACCAGGGCTTGATACAACAGGACCTCACCTCCCAGCCATACACAGGTGGCATCTCGAACAGTAATGTCACTGCTAGAGGGCTACTGAGTCCAGAGTTCCAGTCAGAGGCAGCGAAGGCTTCAGCTGACTCTGGGTGAACCTCCATTCTGTCAACGCCTTCCAGCTAGAGACGAACACACCTGTGGTTGAATGAGTTGGGTTTAATAATTGATGCCAAGAGGAGAAGGTACACCATGGGGAACTATGGGGCATATCAGCAAGAGGGCGTTCACAAACTTATTTGAGGATTTGGGTTCATGTTAGGTGATTATGGGGGAGGATTAAAGGAAATGAGGCTTTGCTTTGGATTGGATGCCGTCAGCAAGTGGGGATAACTCTGACTAGGTATCTTAATAAATCCTATCTTTAACGGAGGCAGGGAGGAATGAAGCAAGGCTCAAGTTTTAATTGGAAGCAGTTGTCACTTTTTTTTTTTTTTTTGAGACAGAGTCTAGCTCTGTTGCTTAGGCTAGAGTGCAGCGGCAGGCCCATAGCTCACTGCAGCCTTGACCTCCTGGGCTCAGGTGAGCCTCCCACCTCAGCCTCCTGAGTAGCTGGGACTACAGGATTGGACTACCACTCTTGGCTAGTTTTTTTGATTTTTTTTTTTTTGAGACAAGGTCTTGCTATGTTGCCAGGCTGGTCTTGAACTCCTGAGCTCAAGTGATCTTCCTGCTTCTGCCTCCCTCTGCAGTGGCTCACACCTGTAATCCCAGCACTTTGGTAGGCTGAGGCTGCTGTCACTCATTTTATCCAGGGTGGGGTCTGGTATTTTAGTGATTTGCGCAGTGCTCTTGTTTTTGTCTGTGCTTAGACAGTATTACAGAGTGATCTTGTTTCTCACCCCACTTCATCACGGTCACAGTGGCCTCTTGTCTGGCGCTGGTGTTCTGAGAGATGGTTTGTGCTCCACAGGAGAATACAATGGCTTAGCTGTGAGAGCCAGGCCAGTCCCACCAACACCAAAGTCTTGTATAGTATCAGTTTCCAGATGCCAGGGGTGTACTTTTCTTTTTATTATGTTCTTAGTACTTAATATATTTGTGGTGCATTTTAATGAAGCAGGCTATGTGCATTGAAATCCTGGCTGAAAGGACACTTAGAAGCAGTGTGACCCTGGAAAGTTACTTCACCTTTTGAGGCATCAGTATCCTCCACGTTTTATATGTGAGGTCTATACCTGGCCTCCCAGGGATGCTGTGAAGATTAAATGAGATAATGCATGTTCCTGACTAATAGTGATTGAAAAACTTAGCTATTTTTGTTGAGTCCTTCTGTATAGTTTGGCCTCCATGGCTTTCTGATTTTAAGACATGGATCAAATGCATTCTCCCTCTCTCTCTTTTTTTTTTTTTTTTTGAGACGAATTCTTGCTCTGTTGCCCAGGCTGGAATGCAATGGCATGATCTCGGCTCACTGAAACCTCCGCCTCCCAGGTTCAAGTGATTCTCCTGCCTCAGCCTCCTCCGAGTAGCCGGGACTACAGGCACGAGCCACCATGCCCGGCTAATTTTGGCATTTTTAGTGGAGATGGGATTTCACCATATTGGCCAGGCTGGTTTCAAACTCCTGACCTCAAGTGATCTACCTGCCTAGGCCTCCCAAAGTGCTGGGATTACAGGCGTGAGCTACCGCATGCAGCCTGCATTCTCTCATTTTACTTCATTTTATTTCCTTGCATCATGTGAGTTTTTTTTTTTTAAGTTTTAAGTATCATGATCAGAAGGCCTGCCAGATGCATAAGGTTATTTCTTTCTTTGTATTGACTTCTAGGAAATAATCTTATGTTACTGCAGCCATTACTGTCGTGGTTACTGCTATGACGATGTCAAACAACAGAGCCAGAGAGGGTCCAGCCACAGTGCGCATCATAGCACGGGAGCTCACACCGCTTGTGAGGGACCGGGTGATCATCCTGGCTATCTGCTCATCAATGAATGTTTGTTGAACACATTGAATGTTGTTGAATTCATTGAATGAATGAATGAATGAATGAATGTAAACAGTGAAGCTTAGTTTACTTCTCATCTCACATTCCATCAAGCAGGTATTTTCTTTATTCTTCGATATCAACATTCCACTGGGGTTTTGCTGCACAGTTATTGAGTGATGCTCAACACTTCAGTGGAAAGAATGCTACAAGTGAGTTATCTGTGGTTCCCAAGAGGTGACAGCACATAGCAGGGCAGGCCTCCTATCTCCCCTTTACGTGGCCCGGGACTCAGGCTACCACACCCACATCCATTTCAGGCCATCACATTTGGAACAGATGTTTTTAGCCTCTTTGCTCATTGATAAGAAAGGATTCTTTGTTTTATTTTGGGGCTCCGTGATATCTCCTGCTTTCCTTTGTCACCTCCCTTTATATGTTCTTTTTGCCTTTCTTAGATCTTTTTTTATTACTAAGTGGCAATAGAATGAAAGAGTGCAGGAGCAAGTAAAGTGAGAGAAAGCCAAATCTCAGAGGAAAACATGTTTAACAAAATAACCACATATGGTTTGTTCTTCAACTTGCTTTTAAAAATTAACAATATATTCTGGTGATCTTTCCCAGACAAGACATAAAGATTTACCTCATTTTTAGTAACAGTTATATAGTATTCCATTATGCAGCCATATCAACTTAAATATCTACTCTCTTGTTGATAAATTTTACTTCCTTTAGAAAATCCTATAAGCTTTAAGTACCATTGGCATAACTCTGACACTTTCTGGTATTAGGTATGTGTGGATTTTGTCTTAATGTCCTTAAAACACTTCTTCTTTATGCTTTTTGCTCTCTCTGTCCCCAGTTTCCTATAATGAGTATATACTACTTATATAATATCATGAAAAAGTTATTTAAAAATAGTATTAATCTCATAAATATTTTCTTGAGTTCTGATTCCAATGGCACTTATTGCTATTACTAATCCATTTAATATTTGATTATATGTTTGATATCTTCAAATAAATAGCTTTTTTCTTGAGAATACAAAATATATAAATAATAATAAAAATAACAATAACATTGACTCAGTACCTCTATGTGGGAGGTACTTGACTTGTACATATGATCTCATTTAATCCTCACAAAACCCCTGAAGAGTCGGTTCCCTTTTTACTAATGAGGAAAATAAAGCTCAGAGAGCTTATTTTATTTTATTTTATTTTATTTTGAGACAGGGTTTCCCTCTGTCACCCAGGCTGGAGTGCAGTGGCGTAATCTTGGCTCACTGCAACTCTGCCTCCTGGGTTTAAGCTATTCACCTGTCTCAGCCTGCCAAGTAGCTGGGATTACAGACATGTGCCACCATGCCCAACTAATTTTTGTATTTTTAGTAGAGACAGGGTTTCACCATGTTGGCCAGGCTGGTCTCAAACTCCTGACCTCAGGTGATCTGCCTACCTCGGCCTCCCAAAGTGCTGGGATTATAGGCGTGAGCCACTGCGCCCAGCCAGCTCAGAAAATTTAAATGCATTGTTCAACTCAGTTACAGTGGAGCCAGGATTAGAACCAAGCTGTTTTTGATTCCAGTGCCTCTGCCCTTTTCACTATTTTGTGATGCCCTCCACTTCAGAATCTACTGAAGTCCCCAACACAGGGATGGACACACAACTTATGTTTAATTAAAACGTGTTGGTTTAACTATTACTGAGGACAATAACTTTCTCTATAGTCATAACCTGGTCAGCATACCCAAGCCAGTCTTCTCAAAGACCAATGCTATATGACATGTCGTGACCGGTGATGCTTCTTTTTTTATATTATTAGCCACTGGATTCTCTTCAGCGTTTGGCCTTGACACATCATGACACGGAAGGAGAAAAGCAAACTGGGGAAAAGGTGAAGTGGTTTCTTGAAGCAGTAACGTATGGTGGAAGACAGAGGCCGAAGCTCAGTAGATCCAAGGGAATGATTCCTACAGAGCTGAGGCTATTGATTGGTATTGAAATGTGGGGTGCCTATTCGTTGTCACCCTTATCTAAAAGTTGTTCATTAGAATTCATAATTGCCTTGTCATAAAAGAGGGCTTGCATTTTGAACTGCTGGGCAAGCGAAAACTCTGGACTTTTTAATGTTTTTGAACAGCCTACTCCTTATGAAAGCAACCACACCTCATGGCGATCTCATCAGGTCTCTGGAAGGCAAGTCATGCATTTAGAGGCAGGTCACGCAGCAGAGACGTGGTCTTCCCTCTTTCTCCACAGTGCTCTTCTCTATGACAGCTCTAAGTACTTTAGATATATAGTAAATCCGTCCTTAACTACAAGTTCTTACTCCACTAAATTCTAACATAAGAAGATTTACTTCTGTATACCTTTTCAATAGCTGGGAGAATTTGGATTCTAGAACATGCAAATTGCGTGTCAACTCCCGCGAGGGTAATTTGGAAGAACAGGGAGCTAGGTATTTGGAATAGAGACAAGGATATAGTTGACAGAGCAGAATTAGAGCCCTTTGCATGGACTTCTTAGGAAAGATAAAAGCAAATGAGGGAAATGAAACTTTGGCCTTGGGACTGCATGTGCGTCAGAGGAGCCAGGAATAGCAAGGTCAGGGACTTTGAAATGCGGAGACCAGGAGAGGGGCTAAGGGGATAGAAGGCTAGATGTGTGGCCTGGGGTGAGACTGAATGGTGAGTCCTGGAAGTTAAGGGGTTAACACAGCCATGTGTTAACCTTGGAGAAGCATTCAACATTTGGCTCAGAAAAAAAGCACATTGCAATATGAGGACTATCTGTTTAAGAAAACAACTCAAAATGGACCAACAACTTATTTTCAAAATTAGGGAGATCATGGACCTTTTCTAGCAAGCAAGTGATGATAGCATGAAAAAACATGGCACCTTTATTAATTATTTACAATGTATAACTATTATTACTATCGCTTACATTTTGCACTTTCTTTGTAGATTTATTTTCGTGGATGTATAATATTTACTAGGCCTTTCATTCTCACCTTTGCCTTCAATTGAAATTTCACAAATAAGGTTTTAAGTCCTCTTCTAGTCCCACATTGGAAAGTTCTCCTATCCGGGAACTTTTTAGATACCCAACACCATTGTTCAGGGAGAGTGTTCTGTTTTATGAATGACTAGTAATAACATCAAAGGATGCAAAAACGACAACAAAAAATAGGCATGGGTACAAAAGAATAACCAAAAATGCATATTTGCCATATTAACTTCATTTAAAGACGTTCTGAGGATGCAGCCCTCACTTGAATGAAAAGGTAGTTTGCACTGAGCTGAAACATTTAACTATAACAAAATTTGTTGTTGGGCTACTTAGATCCCATTCTCAATTCCCTTTTCTCCTGCCTGCCTCCACTGTAAAGGCTGGAAATGCCACCTGCTTACTGTCCCAGCTTCACGTGCAGTTCGGGATTCCCATATGGCAGTTTTGGCTGATGGCGAGAATGCAGGAGTTTTTAGGTTTTGGAAAGAAAGAGTGCTGGGGAGGCTTTCATTTTTTTTGTTCACAAAAAGAAGAGATATAACTCTCATTTCCCTTTCTCTCTTCTTTTTCACTTGAATGCAGATTACATGCACAGAGCTATGATAACCATCTTGTGACCAAAAGAAAGGAAAAGACAAAAAAAAAAAAAAAAAAAAGAAATTGATCACAGGAATACAGTTTGCGATGTTGCTGGGCTGTGTAACCACAGTCAGCAGCTGCTGATCTCTAGGCTTCTTTTCAAAGGAGAAGAGTAAACTTGTACTCTTTTAAATACATTGTTAGAAAGTCTTCTGTTACTTGCAGCTAGAAGCATTCCTAACTGATTCATAGTATTGTAATTTTTGTATTTCCTCATTGGCAAACATGAGTCTGTTCATGGAATTGTATTACCAATTGATAGAGCCTGTGGGGAGTGTATATTGTTCCAGCCTTGTCTTTAATTCTTACGGATTCCCAAGTCATATTTCTTTTTTCTTTTCTTTTCTTGAGACAGAGTCTTGCTCTGTCACCCAGGCTGTAGTGCAGTGGCATGACCTCAGCTCACTGCAACTTCTGCCCCCTGTCTCAGCTTCCCAAGTAGCTGGGAATTCAGGTGCACGCCACCATGCCTGGCTAATTTTTGTATTTTTAGTAAGACGGGTTTTCACCATGTTGCCCAGGCTGGTCTCGAATGCCTGACCTTAAGTGATCCACCCACCTTGGCCTCCCAAAGTGCTGGGATTACAGGCCCAAGTCATATTTCAAGAATCACAATATTTTAAATTGATATCCATATTATAGGCTGTTTTATCTATCTAAAATCATTTCTCTGTGTTTTATATTGAAGGAGACAGAGATATTTTGTGAAAGTCAGGGAAAAATCTATCTATGTTCAAGAGTTTTTATAGCCTCATTAATACTTGGGGCTAAACAGCATACATTGTCATGTCATACTAAAACTCTGATGCAAGGTGGCGGGCCGAGTTCCATCCACTTTACAGGTGGAGAAATGGACTTAAATAGATTAAAACTATTATGCAAAATTTTACTGCAAATCAGGCTTGAGGGGAATAACAGAACATTTGCATTATATTAGGAAGCCTCAAGTATTTTCTTAATTTTCTAAGTTCTTAACAAGTGCCACAAGCCCTGGATTTATTTTGCCTACTTAATACATCTTTTACCATGTGGCCCTATGTCATCTCCTCCCTTTCTGCCTCCCTCCCTTCCTGTCTTCCTGCCTTCCTGCCTTCCTTCCTCCCTCTTTCCCTCCTTCCCTCCCTCCCCACTCCCTCCCTCCCTCTCTTCCTCCCTTCCTTCCTTTCTCCCTCCCCCCACCCTTCCTTCCTCCCCCCCCACCTTCCTTCCTTCCTTCCTTCCTATTTTAATTCCATCCTTTCAACTTTTGTGTAGCCTGTTTTCAATCAAGTTTATTGTAAATCCCATTTTTTTTTGAGAAGTAAAAACTTAAAAAGAAGATTAAATGATTGTCTCTTTGAGAATCAGGTCTTGAGTTTCTCTCACCCATTTAGGCGACTTCTCCTTTTTCTTCAGATGAAACAATGAATTTCTATTTTGCTGTCACATTTTGGATGTGGAATCTGACTTTAGAGAAAGAACCCCTGGTTTTTGAGTCTTGGGCATGTCTTTTCAGCCTGGGCCTTCTTTTCTCCCTGTCAAATAAGGAAAGTGGGCTGAATGATCTCCTTTCCAGCACGTCCACCCTAGGATTCCATGGTTCATGCTGTGAGTTTCCTGGCCTTATTCTTGAGAGTCTTGAGTGTTTCTTGCTCTTCTGCTGTGTTATCCTTCTCTGTTTGTACAGCTGTGGCACATGATGAGTGTTTTGATTTTATTCTTGGCTAACTGTATTTCCCTTTAGCTTCCTGCTGATTTGTTTGTTTGTCTAAAGATTTTTTTCTCTTACATTCTTTGCCTGTGTTCTTGCATTGATTCTTTCTGGACTCGTATCCCAATTTTAGTTCCATCACACAGGACCTGTTTGTGCCCCCACTGTCAGGAGATAGGCCTAAGGTCTGTTTTGAAGGCTACTTGTGTTCTTTCAGGACCTGCTCTTCCCACGAGATAGCTGGGTCCATGGAAACAGGAACCTTGCCCAAACTGGTTTTTCTTTCCTTTGCTAAATGGTTTTGGAATCTGTTCCATTGTATTCCATTTCTCCTCTTTGGTTTTCTTTCCTTTTTCTCATTTTGCGTAAATCTAGTAAGCTTGTAACTACTATCTATGGATTACCTTTAAGCTTTAAATATCCAACATTCTATATTCTCTCTACTGGTAGAAAACAGTCTAGTGTGGGGTTATATTCTCAAAACAGAACCTGTGTATGAGAGATGAGTTTTAGGTGATACCTGACTGAATATCTTTTCTTTGAATATTACATACTTATTTTAATGTTTACGGAAATATAGCTATCACATCAAACTTGTAATTTCATAGTTACATAGTTAAACCTCCCCCCTTTAATACATTTACTGACATAGCAAAAGCCTAATTTAAAAGAAATTCTGAAATAATGCTAATTAGCATGGATTGAACACTTACTACAGTGCATGCATTACACATATTAATTCATTTAATCCTCAAAACAACCCTGAGGTAGGTACTACTGTTTACCCCCATTTTAAACATAAGGAAACAGGCATAGGTCAAGTCAGTTGGCCAAGGTCACAAAGCTAGTAAGAGGCAGCACTGGGACTGGAACTTAGCAGGGGTGACTTCGGAACTACATTCTACCCACTAAACTCTGATCCCTCTTAAAAAATCCTGTATGTGGTACATGATTTTGGAACAAATAATGAAGATAGTATTTGAATGATTGAAATTTAGAAATAACTTATGTAACGGAAAGCACATGGGCTTTGAACTTAGACAAACCTTAAATGCTAGATCTGTTAACTGGTCAATTATGTGTTTCTAGACACATCACTTAACCTCTATTAAAATGCCCATCCCAAGTTTTTTTTTGTTTGTTTTTTGTTTTTCTGAGACGGAATCTTGCTCTGTCACCCAGGCTGGAGTGCATTAGTGCAATATCGGCTCACTGCAACCTCTGCCTCCCAGGTTTTAGCAATTCTCTGTCCCAGCCTACTGAGTAGCTGAGGCTACAGGCACATGCCACCCACCTGGTTAACTTTTGTATTTTGAGTAGAGATGGGGTTTCACCATGTTGGCTAGGCTGGTCTTGAACTCCAGAACTCAAGTAAGGCTCCCACCTCAGCCTCCCAAAGTGCTGGATGGTTTTTTTTTTTTTTTTTTTTGAGCTGGAATCTCACTTACTCTGTCACCCAGGTAGAGTACAGTGGCACAATCTTGGCTCACTGCAAACTCTGCCTTGTGGGTTCAAGCGGTTCTCCTGCCTCAGCCTTCAGAGTAGCTGGGATTACAGGCACATGCCACTATGCCAGGCTAATTTTTGTATTTTTAGTGGAGAAGGGGTTTTACCATGTTGGCCAGGCTGGTCTTGAACTCCTGACCTCAAGTGACCCACCTACCTCTGCCTCCCAAAGTGCTGGGATTATAGGCAGGAGCCACCGTGTCCGGCCCCTATCGTAAGTTTTAACACATATGAATTCTCTCTTCTTTCTGTGAATCTCAGTCTTTTCATCTGTTAAAAAATCAGGATCCGTGACTATTGAGAGGTTTAGAAAAAGTTATGGTTGTCAATATATAGTAGGTGTCTACCAAAAATACACATGAATGCCTTCCATTTTGCTGGCCTCTTATCATTCGTACTTTGGCATTTAGGATCTCCAAGTGCTTTAAGAAAAGATCTCTCTCTCCTATTCCCCTGTTTTGTGACCAAAACAGGGTCAGCCTGGTGAATTTCTTTGATGCCAGTTTCCCCACTGTGGGGAAGAGCACAAAGTACCGAATAAGCATAGCCAGGAAGAGAGCACATTTCTTGTGTGGAGCTGAACTGATAGGAAGGGGGTTGTATCTCTATTAGAAAAGAAACGGGGGTGGGTTACCTTTTAGGGTTCACGTGGATAGCTTCTGAATTGGTTTGGTCACTATGTGGGTCATCATAAAGAGGTTGTGACCTGCAAGATGTGACTGTGGGTGAGGACAGCTGTGGTTCAAAATGGGAAATGCCTACAGCAGCATTCTAGTGGTAAAACATTTCCAGATTTTACAACTTTGAACTTATTATCCTATAAAGAATAATATAAATGGCTCCAGACTGTTTACCCAAAAGTGATTACAATGGCGTTTGATAAAGATAAGGCTGTTTCATTCTTCACAAATGATTAAACCTCTGTGACGAATACATGGTCAATTGCATTTTAAATACAGGGGTTGATTAGTTAAGAATTTTGAAAATAGCCAGATGCCCTGATACGATAACTGAAAATAACATTTCATGCATCTTAGTTGAAAGGGCTTTTTTATAAGCCCATCTCCTCCTCCATGAATGTATGTGCCAGTTTTTTTTTTTTTTTTTTTTAATAATTCCACATTCTTCTTGACTTCTTCCATGATGTAGGGAATGCAGAATTAGTGTCCAAAGCTCTACACTCAAGTTTGTGCCCTTCCATTTAAGGCTGCTGGGTGACTTTGGGTATTTATGAAACCATTCTGGACCTGAGTTTTTTAATAAATAAATGGAAGGGGTGAGATCTGCCCCTGCCTGCCTTCCAGGTTAAGGTGGGGGTTATCAGGTAAGATACTGTATGTGAAAGTGTTTTTAAAAGCTGCGAAGGGCCATAACATGCAGTGTTTTTATTCTCTATGTCTTCTAACCAGATGCCAGGTCATTTTCCCCTTCCAAGTTCCATGTGCCTTTCCTGATCTCTTCTCTGAAGCTTATCTCCAAAATCTTACAGGAGTTAGAGTCTGGGAGATTCTGCTGTCCAGTTTAAGCCTTGATGGCTCCTTGTTTGTTTATTTTTTGTTTTGTTTTGTAAACACAACATGAAACCTCATTAATTTTGGGGCAAGCTAGTAAAAATCTACAGGGAAAAAAGGGTAATTCAAAATGCTGGCACACTGTCTCATTATGTTTTTCCATTATAGCAAGAGTTTTAAGTGCCCGTCATATGTACTCACCGATGTTAGATGAAATGCAAAAGAAACCTTCAGAGGATCTTTAGTCCACTGTGTATATGTGTATGTATGTTGGTGGTGGTGGGAGTGGGGTGGGGAGGAGAGATGCTCAAAATGCATGAAGGAAAACTGGAACAGACACTCTTACCTGAGAGTTCATGGGCTTCATAAGGGGTCCACAGATGGTCTTTCAGGGGGTCCTTGAAAGCATATGTCCAGATTTGTGCATACGTGCATGTATATATTTTCTGCAGAAAGGACCCATAGCTTTCATCAGGTTCTCAAAGGATCTATAATTTAAAACAATAACAACTTAAGAACCAAGACAGAGAACATGGCCAAGCTGCAGATAGTCTGACTAAATGGCATGTAGATTATTTATATGGTGAGCTTAGTCAGAAAAAGCTTTTCAAAGAATAATTAAGTCAGGTCCTGAGTCAAGAAAAGTTTCTGCTGGATCTGCTTGTATGTGTAGATATGACTAATTTATTAAATACAACAAATGATTACAGTAAGAAGCTGTAACATCTGGCACTTCACTAATTGGGAAAGCTTTATAAAATTGCATTGGAGGCCAGGTGCAGTGGCTCATGCCTATAATCCCAGCACTTTGGGAGGTCAAGGTAGGTGGATCGCTTGAGCTCAGGACTTCAGCCTGGGCAACATCAGCTATTATGTCTTCAAGTATTGCTTCTTTTCCATTCTCCTTCTTCTTTCCTTCTAGGTATATTCATATGTTAAATCTTCTCACTGTGCCTTTCATGTACCCTATCATCTGTTTCCCATCTCTTTATCTTTCCATGCTTTATTTTGAATATTTTCTTATGATTTATCTTCCAACTCATTACTAATCTTTTTAAGTGTATGTAAAAGCTGTTATACTCTGTCATCAAGTTTTCACTTTTAATTATTTTACTTTTTAGTTTTTCAATTTTCATTTGTTTCTTCAGGTACGTGCATATATATTTTTCTCAGTTCTCTGCTGAAGTTTTCATGCTTTTATCTTCTTGAACTTGTGAAATTATTTATTTTGAAGACTGTCTCTGAAACTATAATAACTGAAGTCCTTGTTGATATTTATATACTCTAGTTTTTTCCTTCTTGGTTTTTATTCATGTCACATTGTCTTCTCGTTTGTCTGCTTATTTTTGATTGTATGCTTCTTAATGTTTGGCAAAATTTTTTTGTATAAATAATTTGAGGCTAGACTGATGTTATTTTATCGCAGAAAGGATACCATTTTGCTTTTCCCAGTTATCCAGGGGGCACTAACAATGCTGGATCATCTCAATCCAATGTTACAGACTGAGAGGATTCTAGCTGAATTGCTCTTCTGTAAGGATCTATTTACATCTGGTTTACATTTACTTCTAAATGGATCCTGTCAAGATTCTATCTAATGCAAGTGATGTTTATCAGGTTCACCTGTTGTCAAACTCTCACTCCAGTACCTGTCTCCCTAAAACTGCAAGAATTTCCAAAGTGACACGAAACTTCCCAGGAGTTCTTAGGGACAAGCAATCCCAAACATTGGGCTTACTTTCCTGCACCTTCTCATCCCGTATCTCCTAAACTGGTAATTCTGCATTTGCTTGATAGTTCTCTATTGCCTCTAAGCAGATTTAAATTTCCACTTTTCTAGTTGTCCTCAGCAGAATAGTTGGCCTGAATGTCCTGGTTTGCGTTTGCCGGAAGCAAAGGTCCTCTTAGACATTTACATTATATCTTAAGGCACGCTCCTTCTCTCACGCTTTCCCTACTACTGGAAGTTAGATATTGCCTTTCAAAATGTTCCTGAACTGCAGTTGTCTGTGAAAGTGTTTGCTCGTAATCTGTTTAGAAAATTGACTTGGCTATTCTTGAATCTTTATACTATCAAATAAATTTTTGAATCTGTTTATAGGTTTTCATACACAAAGATATCCTGTGGGGTTTTGATAGAAATGGCATTGAATTTTCATAATGTGAATGGGAGATGGCAGATTGGCTTTCTGAAAACATGGCTGAGACAGAGATCGCTTTGTAGCAAGGTTCTATGCTGCAGTTGTAGATTTTCTTGGAAGCCCCAGTCTAGGGCTCTTTCTTGAGCCCTTCTATTGATTCTGTGAACAGCTTTCACTCTTTTTTGTTTTGCATATTTGTATATTTGCCTTTTATTCCTATGAAATAAGAAAGAAATAAAAATTATTTAAATTACCATATCAGTTTAGATTAAGAATTCTTATCTGTTAGTATAAATACATGTCACCCAACTATTATTGCTTATGTGGAAATCATTTTAATTTTTTAAATTGTAGTAAGAATACTTAACATGACATCTACCCTTTCAACAAATATTTAAGTGTACAATACAGTATAGATAACTATAGGCATGATGCTGTACAACAGATATCCAGAACTCAATCATCTTGCATAACAAACTTTATACCTGTTGCAGAGCAACTCTATTTCTCTCTCACCCAGTCCTTGACAACTGCCATTCTGTTCTCTGTTTCTAAGTGTTTGACTATTTTTAGATACCCCATATTAGTGGAATCATGAAGTATTTGTTCTTCTGTGACTGGTTTATTTCACTTAGCATATATAATGTCCTCAAGGTTCATCCATGTTGTTGCATGTGGCAGAATTTCTTTCCTTTTTAAGGGTGAATACTACGACCTTGTATGTGTAGATCACATTTTAAAAATCCATTCATTCATCCATTTACGTTTAGGTTGTTTCCACGTCTTGGCCATTCTGAATAATGCTGCAATAAACGTGGGAGTGCAAATATCTCTTTGAGATCTTGATTTCAGTTCTTTTGGATAAATACCCAGAAGTGATTGCTGAATCATATAGTAGTTGTATTTTTATTTTTTTGAGAAACCTCTATACTATTTTCCATGGCAGCTGCATCATTTTATATTCCTACCAACAAAATGCAAGGGTTCCAATTTCTCTATGCCCTCATCAATGCGTGTTATTTATTTATTTATTTTTAAATGGCCATTCTAATGGCTGTGAGGTGATACCTACTGTGATTTGAATTTCTCTGATGATTAGTGATGTTGAGTATCCTTTCATGTAGGTATTGGCCGTTTGTATGTCTTTTTTTGAGAAATGTTCATTTTTAAATTGAGTGTTTTTTTTTCTTTTTTTTTTGCTAGAATTGAAGGAGTTCCTTATATATTTTGAATATTAACCCCTCATCAGATATATGGCTTGCAAATATTTTCTCCCATTCTGTAGATTGTATTTCACTCTGTTAATGTCCCCTTTGCTGTGCAGAAACTTTTTAGTTCGATGTAACTCATCTTGTCTATTTTTGCTTTTGTTGTGTGTACTTTTAATGTTACATCCAAGAAATCATTGTCAAGACCACTGTCATGAGGTTTTCCCCTATATTTTCTTATAGGGGTTTTACTTTTTTAGATATTACATTTAATTTTTTTAATCTACTTTGAATTGATTCTTGTGTATGGTGTGAATTAAGGTTCCAGTTTTATTCTTTTGCATGTGGATATTCGGTTTTCCCAACACCATTTATTTATTTGAGACAGGCTCTTGCTCTATCACCCAGACTGAAGTGTGGTGGTGCAAACATGGCTAAGTGCAGCCTTTACTTCCCAGGCTCAAGCCAATCCTCCCATCTCAACGTCCTGAGTAGCTTGGATCACAGGCGTGTGCCACCACATCTGGCTAACTTTTGCAATTTTTGTAGAGACAGGGTCTCGCCATGTTGCCCAGACTGGTCTTGAACTCCTGGGTTCAAGTGATCCATCAGCCTCAGCCTCCCAAAGTCCTGGGAACACAGGCGTGAACCACTGTGCCTGGCCCCGAAACCATTTGTTGAAGATACTATTCTTTTCCCATTGTGTATTCTTGGCATGGTCAATTGATCATAAATGAATGGATTTATTTCCAGGCTCTGTATTTACTTCTAGGCTCTGTATTCTGTTCCATTGGCCTATGTGCCTGTGTTTATGCCACTATCATCCTTTTTTATATTACTGTAGCTTTATAATATATTTTTGAAATAAAAAAGCATGATGCTTCCAGCTTTGCTCTTTTTCAAGATTGTTCTGGCTATCTGGAGTCCTTTGTGGTTCCATATGAGTTAGGATTGTTTTTTCTATTTCAAAATGCCACTGGCATTTTGATAAGGATTGCATTGAATCTGTAGGTCACTTTGGATAGTATGGCCATTTTAACAATATTAAGTTTCCAGTCCATGAACTAGGCATGTTTTTCCATTTATTTGTGTCTTCTTTTATTTCTTTTATCGTTGTTTTGTAGCTTTCAGTGTTCAAATCTTTCACTTTCTTTGTTAAGCTGTTAAGTTTATTTTACTCTTTTTGATGCTATTATAAATAGGATTATTTTCTTAATTTCCTTTTTACATAGTTCATTATTAGTGTGTAGAATGCAACCGACTTTTATATGTCGATATTGTATCTTGCAACTTTACTGAATTTGTCTTAATTCTTTTTTTCTCATAGAATTTTTTTTATTATACTTTAAATTTTAGGGTACATGTGCACAACGTGCAGGTTAGTTACATATGTATACATGTGCCACGTTGGTGTGCTGCACCCATTAACTCATCATTTAACATTAGGTATATCTCCTAATGCTATCCCTCCCCACTTCCCCAACCCCACAACAGGCCCCGGTGTGTGATGTTCCCCTTCCTGTGTCCATGTGTTCTCATTGTTCAATTCCCACCTATGAGTGAGAACATGCAGTGTTTGGTTTTTTGTCCTTGCAATAGTTTGCTCAGAATGATGGTTTTCAGCTTCATCCATGTCCCTGCAAAGGACATGAACTCATCATTTTTTATGGCTGCATAGTATTCCATGGTGTATCTGTGCCACATTTTCTTAATCCAGTCTATCATTGTTGGACATTTGAGTTGGTTCCCAGTCTTTGCTATTGTGAATAGTGCCGCAATAAACATACCTGTGCGTGTGTCTTTATAGCAGCATGTTTTATAATCCTTTGGGTATATACTCAGTAATGGGATGGCTGGGTCAAATGGTATTTCTAGCTCTAGATCCCTGAGGAATCACCACATTGACTTCCACAATGGTTGAACTAGTTTACAGTCCCACCAACAGTGTAAAAATGTTCCTATTTCTCCACATCCTCTCGAGCACCTGTTGTTTCCTGACTTTTTAATGATCGCCATTCTAACTGGTGTGAGATGGTACCTCACTGTGGTTTTGATTTGCATTTCTCTGATGGCCAGTGATGATGAGAGCACTTTTTCATGTGTCTTTTGGCTGCATAAATGTCTTCTTTTGAGAAGTGTCTGTTCATGTCCTTCACCCACTTTTTGATGGGGTTGTTTGTTTTTTTCTTGTAAATTTGTTTGAGTTCTTTGTAGATTCTGGATATTAGCCCTTTGTCCAATGAGTAGATTGCAAAAATTTTCTCCCATTCTGTAGGTTGCCTGTTCACTCTGATGGTAGTTTCTTTTGCTGTGCAGGAGCTCTTGAGTTTAATTAGATCCCATTTGTCAATTTTGGCTTTTGTTGCCATTGCTTTTGGTGTTTTAGACATGAAGTCCTTGCCCATGCCTATGTCCTGAATGGTATTGCCTAGGTTTTCTTCTAGGGTTTTTATGGGTTTAGGCCTAACATTTAAGTCTTTAATCCATCTTGAATTAATTTTTGTATAAGGTGTAAGGAAGGGATCCAGTTTCAGCTTTCTACATATGGCTAGCCAGTTTTCCCAGCACCATTTATTAAATACGGAATCCTTTCCCCATTGCTTGTTTTTCTCAGGTTTGTCAAAGATCAGATGGTTGTAGATATGCGGCGTTATTTCTGAGGGCTCTGTTCTGTTCCATTGGTGTATATCTCTGTTTTGGTACCAGTACCATGCTGTTTTGGTTACTGTAGCCTTGTAGTATAGTTTGAAGTCAGGTAGCATGATGCCTCCAGCTTTGTTCTTTTGGCTTAGGATTGACTTGGCGATGCGGGCTCTTTTTTGGTTCCATATGAACTTTAAAGTAGTTTTTTCCAATTCTGTGAAGAAAGTCCTTGGTAGCTTGATGGGGATAGCATTGAATCTATAAATTACCTTGGGCAGTATGGCCATTTTCATGATATTGATTCTTCCTACCCATGAGCATGGAATGTTCTTCCATTTGTTTGTATCCTCTTTTATTTCCTTGAGCAGTGGTTTGTAGTTCTCCTTGAAGAGGTCCTTCACGTCCCTTGTAAGTTGGATTCCTAAGTATTTTATTCTTTTTGAAGCAATTGTGAATGAGAGTTCACTCATGATTTGGCTCTCTGTTTGTCTGCTATTGGTGTATAAGAATGCTTGTGATTTTTGCACGTTGATTTTGTATCCTGAGACTTTGCTGAAGTTGCCTATCAGCTTAAGGAGATTTTGGGCTGAAACGATGGGTTTTTCTAGATATACAATCATGTCATCTGCAAACAGGGACAATTTGACTTCCTCTTTTCCTAATTGAATACCCTTGATTTCCTTCTCCTGCCTGATTGCCCCTGGCCAGAACTTCCAACACTATGTTGAATAGGAGTGGTGAGAGAGGGCATCCCTGTCTTGTGCCCCTTTTCAGAGGGAATGCTTCCAGTTTTTGCCCATTCAGTATGATATTGGCTGTGGGTTTGTCATAAATAGCTCTTATTATTTTGAAATATGTCCCATCAATACCTAATTTATTGAGAGTTTTTAGCATGAAGGGTTGTTGAATTTTGTCAAAGGCCTTCTCTGCATCTACTGAGATAATCATGTGGTTTTTGTCATTGGTTCTGTTTATATGCTGGATTGTTTATTGATTTGCATATGTTGAACCAGCCTTGCATCCCAGGGATGAAGCCCACTTGATCATGGTGGATAAGCTTTTCAATGTGCTGCCAGATTTGGTTTGCCAGTATTTTATTGAGGATTTTTGCATCAATGTTCATCAGGGATACTGGTCTAAAATTCTCTTTTTTTGTCGTGTCTCTGCCAGGCTTTGGTATCAAGATGATGCTGGCCTCATAAAATGAGTTAGGGAGGATTTCCTCTTTTTCTATTGACTGGAATAGTTTCAGAAGGAATGGTACCAGCTCCTCCTTGTACCTCTGCTGGAATTCGGCTGTCAATCTGTCTGGTCTTGGACTTTTTTTGGTTGGTAGGCTATTAATTACTGCCTCAATTTCAGAGCCTGTTATTGGTCTATTCAGAGATTCAACTTCTTCCTGGTTTAGTCTTGGGAGGGTGTATGTGTCGAGGAATTTATCCATTTCTTCTAGATTTTCTAGTTTATTTGCATATAGGTGTTTACAGTATTCTCTGATGGTAGTTTGTATTTCTGTGGGATCAGTGGTGATATCCCCTTTATCATTTTTTATTGCATCTATTTGATTCTTCTCTTTTCTTCTTTATTAGTCTTGCTAGCAGTCTATCAATTTTGCTGATCTTTTCAGAAAACCAGCTCCTGGATTCATTGATTTTTTGAAGGGTTTCTTGTGTCTCTATTTCCTTCAGTTCTGCTGTGATCTTAATTTCTTGCCTTCTGCTAGCTTTTGAATGTGTTTGCTCTTGCTTTTCTAGTTCTTTTAATTGTGATGTTAGGGTGTCAATTTTGGATCTTTCCTGCTTTCTCTTGTGGGCATTTAGTGCTATAAATTTCCCTCTACACACTGCTTTGAATGCATCCCAGAGATTCTGGTATGTTGTGTCTTTGTTCTCGTTGGTTTCAAAGAACATTTTTATTTCTGCCTTCATTTCGTTACGTACCCAGTAGTCATTCAGGAGCAGGTTGTTCAGTTTCCATGTAGTTGAGCGGTTTTGAGTGAGTTTCTTAATCCTGAGTTCTAGTTTGATTGCACTGTGGTCTGAGAGACAGTTTGTTGTGATTTCTGTTCTTTTACATTTGCTGAGGAGAGCTTTACTTCCAACTATGTGGTCAATTTTGGAATAGGTGTGATGTGGTGCTGAAAAGAATGTATATTGTGTTGATTTGGGGTGGAGAGTTCTGTAGATGTCTATTAGGTCCGCTTGGTGCAGAGCTGGGTTCAGTTCCTGGGTATTCTTTTTAACTTTCTGTCTCGTTGATCTGTCTAATGTTGACAGTGGGGTGTTAAAGTCTCCCATTATTATTGCATGAGAGTCTAAGTCTCTTTGTAGGTCACTCAGGCCTTGCTTTATGAATCTGGGTGCTCCTGTATTGGGTGCATATATATTTAGGATAGTTAGCTCTTCTTGTTGAATTAATCCCTTTACCATTATGTAATGGCCTTCTTTGTCTCTTTTGATCTTTGTTGGTTTAAAGTCTGTTTGATCAGAGACTAGGATTGCAATCCCTGCCTTTTTTTTATTTTCCATTTGCTTGGTAGATCTTCCTCCATCCCTTTATTTTGAGCCTATGTGTGTCTCTGCACATGAGATGGGTTTCCTGAACACGGCACACTGATGGGTCTTGATTCTTTATCCAACTTGCCTGTCTGTGTCTTTTAATTGGAGCATTTAGCCCATTTACATTTAAGGTTAATATCGTTATGTGTGAATTTGATCCTGTCATTATGATATTAGCTGATTATTTTGCTCATTAGTTGATGCAGTTTCTTCCTAGCCTCGATGGTCTTTACAATTTGGCATGTTTTTGCAGTGGCTGGTACTGGTTGTTGCTTTCCATGTTTAGTGCTTCCTTCAGGAGGTCTTTTAGGGCAGGCCTGGTGGTGACAAAATCTCTCAGCATTTGCTTGTCTGTAAAGGATTTTATTTCTCCTTCACTTATGAAGCTTATTTTGGCTGGATATGAAATTGTGGGTTGAAAATTCTTTTCTTTAAGAATGTTGAATATTGGCCCCCACTCTCTTCTGGCTTGTAGAGTTTCTGCTGAGAGATCAGCTGTTAGTCTGATGGGCTTCCCTTTGTAGGTAACTCAACCTTTCTCTCTGGCTGCCCTTAACACTTTTTCCTTCATTTCAACCTTGGTGAATCTGACAATTATGTGTCTCGGAGTTGCTCTTCTTGAGGAATATCTTTGTGGCATTCTCTGTATTTCCTGAATTTGAATGTTGGCCTGCCTTGCTAGGTTGGGGAAGTTCTCCTGGATAATATCCTGAAGAGTGTTTTCCAACTTGGTTCCATTCTCCCCATCACTTTCAGGTACACCAATCAGACGTAGATTTGGTCTTTTCACATAGTCCCATATTTCTTGGAGGCTTTGTTCATTTCTTTTTATTCTTTTTTCTGTAAACTTCTCTTCTCGCTTCATTTCATTCATTTGATCTTCCATCACTGATACCCTTTCTTCCAGTTGATCGAATCAGCTACTGAGGCTCTTGCATTCATCACGTAGTTCTCGTGCCATGGTTTTCAGCTCCATCAGGTCCTTTAAGGACTTCTCTGCATTGGTTATTCTAGTTAGCCATTTGTCTAATTTTTTTTCAAGGTTTTTAACTTCTTTGCCATGGGTTTGAACTTCCTCCTTTAGCCTGGAGTAGTTTGATCGTCTGAAGCCTTCTTCTCTCAACTCGTTAAAATCATTCTCCGTCCAGTTTTGTTCTTTTGCTGGTGAGGAGTTGCGTTCCTTTGGAGGAGGAGAGGCGTTCTGATTTTTAGAGTTTCCAGTTTTTCTGCTCTGTTTTTTCCCCATCTTTGTGGTTTTATCTGCCTTTGTTCTTTGATGATGGTAATGTACAGATGGGGTTTTGGTGTGGATGTCCTTTCTGTTTGTTAGTTTTCCTTCTAACAGTCAGGATCCTCAGCTGCAGGTCTGTTGGAGTTTGTGGGAGGTCCACTCCAGACCCTGTTTGCCTGGGTATCAGCAGCGGAGGCTGCAGAACAGCAGATATTGGTGAACAGCAAATGTTGCTGCCTGATCGTTCCTCTGGAAGTTTTGTCTCAGAGGAGTACCCAGCTGTGTGAGGTGTCAGTCTGCCCCTACTTGGGGGTGCATCCCAGTTAGGCTACTCGGGGGTCAGGGACCCACTTGAGGAGGCAGTTTGTCCATTTTCAGATCTCCAGCTGTGTGCTGGGAGAACCACTACTCCCTGAATTTGTCTTAGTTCTAACAGTTTCTCTCTCTCTCTGTGTCTCTCTCTCTCTCTCTGTGTGTGCGTGTGTGTGTGTGTGTGTCTACAATCTTTAGAATTTTCTATGTATAAGATCATGTCATCAGCAAACAGAGATAATTTTACTTCTTTCTCTCTGATTTAGATGCTTATTTCTTTCTCCTGTCCAATTTCTCTGGCTAGAACTTCCAGTACTGTGTTGAAAAGAAGTAGCTGGACTGGGCATCCTTGTCTTGCTCCTAATCTTAGGGGGAAAACTTTTCAGTTTTTCACCACTGAGTATAAGGTTAACTGACTTTTCATGTATAATTTTTTTATGTTGAAATCTCCTTCTATTCCTAGTTTGTTGAGAGTTTTCATCATGAAACGGTGTTGAATTTTGCCAAATGCTCTTTCTACATCTATTAACATGATTGTGTGGTTTTTGCCCCTCATTCTGTTAATGTGGTATATTAAACTAATTTTTGTATGTTGAAATACTTTGCATTCCAGGGAAAAATCTAAATTGGTTATGGTGTAGGATCCTTTTAATGTGCTATTTAATGTAGTTTGCTAATGTTTTGTTTTGTTTTGTTTTGTTTTGTTTTGTTTTGTTTGAGACAGGGTCTTGCCTGTCACCCATGCTGGAGTGTAAGGGTGTGATCATAGCTCACTCTCACCTCAAACTTCTGGGATCAAGTGATCCTCCTGCCTCAGCCTCCTGAGTAGCTGGGACTACAGTTATATGCCACCATGCCTTGCTAAATTTTAATTTTTTTGTGGAGACAGGGTCTTGCTGTGTTGCCAGGGCTGGTTTCAAATTCCTGGCCTCAAGCAGTCCTTCAGCTTCAGCCTCCCAAAGTGCTGGGATTACAGGCATGAGCCACCACAACTGGCCTTTGCTAATATTTTGTTGAGGATTTTTGTATTTGTGTTTATCAGGAGTATTTGTCCGTAGGTTTTTTTTTTTTTTTGTAATATCTTTGTCTGGCTTTGGCATTAGGGTAATACTGGCTTCAAAAGAGTTGGAAAGTGTTCTCCCCTCTTCAATTTTTTTAGAAGAGATTGAGAAGAATTGATGTTAAATTTTCTTTAAATGTCTGGTAAAATTTACCAGTGAAGCCATCTGGTCTTGGACTTTTCTTTGTTGAGAGGTTTTTGATTATTGATTCAATCTCCTTACTGGTTATAGGTCTGTTCAGATTTTCAATTTCTTCATTATTCAGTCTTGTTAGGGTGTATGTTTCTAAGAATTTATCAATTTCTTGTAAGTTATCCAATTTGTTGGTGTATAATTGCTCATAGTAGTCTCTTATTCTTTTTAATTCTGTGGCATTAGTTGTAATGACTGCTCTTCCATTTTTTATTTAAGTCTTCTCTTTTTGTCTCTTAGTTAGCCTAGCTAAAAGTTTGTCAATTTTATTGATGTTTTTTCAAAAAAGTGTTGCCGATTTTTAAAAGTTTTCTATTTTATTTATACTCTAATCTTTATTATTCCCTTTCTTCTGCTGAAATTGGGCTTAGTCTGTTCTCCTAGTTCTTTGAGGTTGGTTTGTTAATTTGAGACTTTTCTTCTTTGTTAACGTAGGGATTTATTGCCATAAACTTTCCTCTTGGTAATGCGTTTTTTGCTGCCTCCTGTAAGTTTTGGTACATTTTGTTTTCATGTCTATTTGTTTCAAGATGTTTTCTAATTTCCCTTTCATTTCTCTTTTGACCCATTGGTTATTCAAGAATGTGTTGTTTAATTTCCACATATCTGTGGAGTTTCTAGCTTTCCTTTTGCTGTTGTTTCTAGTTTCATTCATTGTGGCTGAAGAAGATACTTGGTATGATTGCAGTCTTCTTAAATTTGTTATACATATGTCTGTTAGGTCCATTTTTACCTATAATGCTCTTCAAATTTGCTGTTTCCTTATTGTTTTTCTGTCTGGATGCTCTATCCATTATTGAAAGTGGGGTATTTAAGTTTCCTATTATTATTGCATTTGTGTCTATTTCTCTTTCAGTTCTGTCAATGTTTGCTTTATATATTTAGGTGCTGTGATGTTGGGGATGGATATATTTATAATTGTCATATCTTCCTGGGTCAATTGACCCTTTTATTATGAAATAATGTCTTTCTATATCTCTTGTGATAGTTTTTGACATTATATAATAATAAATGTCAACTGACCAGGAAGACATGACAATTATAAATTATAGTTTATGAAATATCTGTTGCTTAAGTTTGGTTAGATTCATTTGTAAAGTTGTCTAGGCCCTGTACCCTTTTGGTGTGGGATAGGATCAGATTTTTGAATGACTTTTTAGTTTCCCTAATGGCTATTGGTATGTTCAGGTTTTCTATTTCTTTTTATTTTTGAGTCAATTATGGTAATTTATATTTTTTAGGCATTTGTATATTTCATTTTCCAAATTTATTTTAGTAAACTTGTTCACAGTGTACTCATATTTTAAAATCTCTACTGATGTATAGTTACCAGCCCCTTTGTTCTCATATTGCTTATTTTGCCTTCTCTTTTCCCCTGTTGTGATTTAGTGCAGATTATTTTATGAGACTTTTCAAGGAATAAACTTCTATTTTTATTGTTTGACTCTTTTTTGTTGTTTAATAGTTCTGTTTTGTTCATGTTTAGGTTTGTATGCCTACTTGACATCCAAGTGGAGATTTTGAGTAGGCAGTTGGATATCCAAGTCTGGAGCTTACAGAAGAGGTCAGAGATGGTGACATAAATTATGAGAATGATCAGCATAGAAATATTATTAAAAACTATTGGGCTAGATGAGATCACCCAGGAAATAATGTGGATCAGTGCTTCTCAAAACTGTCTGTGGGGAAGGACCAGTTTTATTTTTCTAATCCAATCTGATGCAAACCAATACTTTGTAAAATACAATTGTATAAATCATTATAAAAATGAAATATAAACTGTTAAAAAAAGGTATTCAAATTCAAGCCTAATTTTTTATTCTTAGATACAACAACATAAACATATACTGTCAAATTGCGATTAGAACTTTCTAAAGGCTTAGTCAGTTTCTCTATTTCTGTCGTTGCAGTCTGGTAACAAATAGTTAATGGACTGACACTGGTATGCAGATCAAGGCTTTGAGTGGCACTATGTGCATGGAAAAGAGAAGAGAATCAAGGACGGAGCCCTGGGGCACTCTGATCTTTGGAGATCTGGTAGTTGGGGGAGGAGCCAACAAAAAAGCTGGAGGAAGAGCAGCCATGAGGTAGGAGGAGAACCAGGCAAGTTTACAGTCAGGGAGGGCTGGAGGGGATAGTGTTTCTAGGAGGAGACGGTGGTCAGACCTTTCAAATGCTACTGAGTGGGTTGGGTTGGGTAATATAAGGACAAAGCATTGATCATTGGCTTTGTCAATATTTGACCAATATTTGGGATGAAAGTCCCTTTAAAGTAACTTGGAGAGAGGATGAGAAGGGAGAAAGTAGAGCCAAATACAGACAGCTTTTTCTAAAAGTTTTACTCTGGTGGAGATCAGAAAAATAGGGCTATGATTGGAAGGAGATATGGGGTCAAGAGAAGGCATTTTGTTTAAAAAACACAAGGGATAAATATTGTACGATTCCATTTATATGAGGTCCTTAGAATGGTCAAATTCATAGAGACAGAAAGTACCATGGTGGTTGTCGGGGGCTGGGAAAAGAGGGAATGAAGAGCTAGTTTTTAAAGGGCCTTCAGTTTTGGTTTGGGAAGATGAAAAAGGAAATGGGTGATGGTGATGATTGTGCAACAATGTGAATGTGTTTAATGCCACAGAATTGTACATCTAAAAATGGTTAAAGGGTTAAAATGGTAATATCGTAACTTTTATGTTACATACACTTTACTACAATAAAAGACATATTATATATGAAATATTAAGTGATACTTTTATGTGGATGGAAATAATTCAGTAGAAAAGAAACTGATGGTGCAGATGACCCCAATTCAGAAGCAATTTTACTTCAGTAGATTTCATGTTGGGAAATTACAGTCTGAGTCCCAGTTCGTGAGCCGGGTCTGGTGGTGGGTGCGTCTTCACCTGTTTTCCAAAAAAGCAGCTTGTTTCTCATGGTAACTCCAGCCTTCATTCTTGTGTGTGCAAACCAGGCCGGTGGCTTTATGTAAAAAACTTGGTTTGGGCTAGTTCCTTTTTTCCTGAGAAAGTTGAAATTCCACTACCCATTGTCTGCTGTGTCTATTGAACTAAGGCTTAAGTCTTTGCAGACTTATTATGCAGAGCTCAAGGTAATAAAAGGTAATAATTAATATTAATTGAGTACTGACTGTATGTCAGGTACCTTACCTTTACCCCCCATAAGCTTTGCAAGAGCCCTATGAAATAGGTGTTATTATTAGTATGACCAGTTTACAGATGTGGAAACTGAGGCACAGCGATGTTAAGTAAGTTGCCTATCGTCATACATTCAGAACATAGGAAGTGGCAGCTTTGGGATTTGAACTAAGGCAGTCTTACTTCAGAACTCTAGTTTACACAGAACTATGAATTCATCACCCAGTACATAATAATTTGGGCATGCTAATCCAAAAATTTCTCCATCATAACATCAGCACCATGTTTACATTGTGGGCAGTGGATTTTGTTTTAGCAAAATATGATTTGTCACATTAAAGTAACGTCATTCGCTTAATTGTTTATTGGCATTACATTTTTAAATGTGTTTCTTTTTAGAGCTATAAATGATCTAAAATATATAACCTAATTTTATGTTTTTGCATATTTGCTTAATATTATAATAAAATATTATTTTAATCAACAATGGAAGTCTTAAAAAAATTTTGTCCTTAGAGTTTAAGTAAAAAAAAACATTATGTTATAGTTTTTTAAGAAAAAAAATTTTTCTGGAAGAAAGAAGATCTTTGTTTTTTTTCTTAGTTCCCTGAGAATTAACCAGACTTCTGTTTGTAGAGAGGAATTAGTGTATGACTTAACAGGACTGTTCTCATTTGACCTAAAAAGACTGTATTTGAGGGATTTTCTGAGACCTGTTCAAAGGCTTCAGCTGCCTGGGTAACTGAGCAATGTGGAAGCAGAATTCCAGTTTTGAATTGCTTCCCAAGGCAGGCTTTATTTAGTTCAGGGAGAGAGGGAATGCACTGTGATTCTTAAAGAAACTCGGTGTGATTTTGCATTGCGATAACAGATTTGCAAGACATGCAGCACTTTTTCATGGGCATTTTCTTAGAGGAAAAAAAACCAAAACAATAGATTGTGATGATCTGTTCTGTTTCACGAAGGTTGCAGAAGATGTTAAAAACCGGAGCAACTAGATGACAGACTGTGAAGTTGACCAGGGACCTTTGTATTGCCCCATCATGTATCCATTCCTATTCCTAACCGACTTAGTCCACGCATGTGCCTTACTTTTCGGTGCAGGGGTCAGGAGTCATAGCTGTTACTGTAGGCCTATAAGAACTTTGTAAGGATAGAATACAAAATGAACATCATTTTCATAGGCTTTTAGGTTGACTGCTTGGTGACAATGAAAAGGTTTAATCTGAGCTCACAAAATTGCTCCTAGACACTATAATAAAGTTTTACCACTCCTATAAGTTCTGCTTTGAATTCCAGTTTGCCCTGTGAAATAATGGGAAATCATTAAATATTTCCTGAATGAATTAACAAACGATACTTTCATTCCTGTCTGATACTTTCCAATATGATTTTGGAATATTATTTGACAGGGGAGTACATACTTTTTTATTTTGACCCTTTACTGTCAGATATTTCATGCCTTGAAAAACCCTAATTCTGAGCTGGAATTCTTCACGGCATGTGAATAAGATAACAGAAAAAAAATATTACATGTCTTAACAGTAACCGCATTTGTTAATAAGACGTCTGGGTTAAGCATTTTTATTTTTTTAATCATAAATCATGGTCATCTTATCTCCAACCCAGTTGCTAAAAGCAAAAGCGCAAGTGAGTTGTTACTTGCTGGTTTTTCACAATAAGACTTAAACAGGTAATCAGTTGCAAAGGAAAGAGGAAAATCTGAAAGAAAAGTTGGAGCTCCTAGTTATTGCCTTTTGCTGTGATAAGGTATTAAAGACTAGTGATAACAAAGGCAGAGGGATGATACCCAGCATCTGCAAGATTGGGATAATAAAACTACCACTCTGATAAGATTAAGTGCAAATTCACGAAAAGCATGTAATTATTTAAAAACCAGTAAACACATATAGAGTGCTTAGCACATTCCAGACATTCCCTGTCTTAAGGTGTTCACAGTTTAAACTCATTTAATTCCTACAGTGATTCAATGAGGCAGGTCATTGAATGATGAGGTCATCATCATTTATTCCTCTTTGATAGATGAGGACAACTGAACCATAGGGAAATGAATTTGCCTGAATTCATCTGCTAGTAAGTGACAGAGCCAGGACTTGAACCTAGATGGTCTTGCTCCAGAGCTCACACTCTTGACTATGAGGCTAACACTGCTTCTCAAAAGATGGCAGCAAATGTATGAAATGTTGATTATCCTCAAATATCATTGATGACCCAGCTCTCACAATCTATGCTTTGAAAAAAAATTGAAACACTTTTATTGTGATAAAGTCTTTCTTATTATCCTTAATCCCAAGGGGTGAGAAAGGATGCAGGCAATAATGCCAGTAAATTACCTTTAGCTTTCTGTTTGGAATTTACCATTTAAATGTGGAGGGACAATCATTATCTATACATTTTAGCAGCTACTATTTACTGTAAGTGCACACAGAAAAAGCGCACATAATAAGTCAAATAAAAAACTGGCATCAGACAGAGAGAAAAGCAAAATAACTTAAAAGGGACCTAGGGTTCATGCATGCACTTTTTGCTACATTTTGATTAGGGCATTGTTTCATTCATGTTTTCTTCTGTTAAAGATCAGCTAGAGCAATAGCTATAAAGAATTTCAGATATTAAGGTAATAATTTTTATGATACTTTTATTCTAGAAAGACTACAAAAAGTTTCCAAGAGATAGACTGAAATCTTGAGTATTAAGGTCTCTTCATGTTTCAGAATATAGAAAATTTCCATTCAGCTTTAGTCCCTGAACAAATATAATTTTGCTTGGGACGCATAATTTAATTCACGGAAAAAACAGAGTGAAGATGTAGATGCCATTAAAAAATCACCCAAATAATAAACATTGTAAATAAGGCAGGTATTTCATTATATTAGAGAAAAAATGAATTCATTTTATATGGTTATTGGTTTCACAGTAACAGCGTTGAGATAAATGTAATGCTATGTAGATATTTACTTTTGATTTGCAAGATGGCTGAGAGCATCAACCAAACATTTTGCTGCAGTGGCTAAACGAAAATAAATCATTGAGAGTGGTTATTGCTTGTAGGAATATTACATTAGGCAAATAAACTTTTAATTACAAATTTTTTACCGATATCATAATCTCATTACATTTCTTAAAACTTTTAGATTAATCGTGGTTGCCTGGCACTATTTAAAGGAGGCAATTTTCAGTTTGTAGTTAATAAATAGGAGACTCACTAATCAATTTCAAACTTGAGATATATTTAAAAGAAAACATTTGATTGCCAAACTTTCAATGTACTTTTTCAGTGATTTAACTTTCTCTTGTAGAACCAATAACATATTTGGTATAATATTAATAAGAATGTTACCGATTAAATACTTAACTTGAGCACATTTATTTACTTTCATAGTATCAATTTTGTGTCCTGTAACATAACTTACACATCAAATTAACATGAAAGTGACATGGAATTTGTGAGTTCATTATTTTTTTCTAAATGTATAACATGAATTAGAAATAAATTAAAGAATATAAAATTCAGTGTCTTCTTCTTAAACACCTTGTTTATTTCCTTAGGAATCTAGTATTCCTTATGAGAAATATCGTATCATCTGGAATAGGTTAGCATGACATTAAAAGCTAAAAATATGTAATCCTCAGAACAATTTTCTCTCAGTTCAGGAATGGTCAGTTGTAATAGCCTTCTCAACGTCTCTCCATTTACACTTTTCAGGATAATTTTCTATGTATTCTGTTTATTCCTGAAGTCCTGAGTTTTTACATTCTACAAAACTGGATAGAGTCCTTTAAAATTTTTTGAACACATTCTGCATTTTCTCATTTAATGCCCTTAAGTTGAATAATGGAGCTATACTTAGTTTTGTTTTGAAAATGTCCTAGTTAGAGCGAAATGTCTTTACAATGACTGTGACTGAATGGCTCAACATTTTTAACTGTGAACAACTTATCTGCTTACCTAATTAGTTGTATGGCAATTCAATATTTATATTTCCTTAATATTTTTCCCTTTAGTTGTCTTCCAAAAATCTGAATAGTTATTTGATAATTTTATACATAAATAAAATAATCTTTCTGATTACAGTTTAGATTGTAACAGTTATAAAAACATATTTATAACACAATATATTAGTGTATTAATGTATTCAGTCACAAGGAGTTAATTTTTCAACTCTTTCAGGAAAAAAAATGAAGACTTTTTAATATCAAATGCTAACTTTTCAAACTCTAGCCTTTAGTAAATAGAATATTTCTGTTTTTATAAGTGGCACAAGAACTTTGTAAATTCTCAAGATGCAGAGAAACATTTCTGGAAAAGATTGATTTGGAAGGTATTTTTGAAGAGCCTACTCCTTAATTAAGTGCCAACATAGAGACTATAGAACTCTGAAATCTGGTCTAGAATTATGTCCCATGTGAGCTAATGCCATGTTTTCTATTTTACAGGTTTGTCAAAAGATTAATCTAAGCAAAACTAGCATTTCCAAGGTTGAATTTAAAAGGAGTAGGCTATTTTACACATATCTAAGTGTGGAGCTTGAATTTGTCTGAGCAGTCATTCATGTTTTTTAATGTATAGTGTAAGAACAAAGAAAGGAAACATTTGAAGGAACAACTGATTAGCAATTATCTTAGTAATTTTTTGATATGGAAAATTTTAGTATATGGCAATATGAAACCAGCTAAGTTGTTAGCATAAAGAAAGCATAAGTGGTGATCCAAAAATCAACATAAAAATTGTCCAAGATCTTCTCAAATTTTGAATTTAATGGTGTTTATCCCCCTCCATTAAATAATTTCTAAGAAATTCTTTTCCTGGTGTTTTGACAGCCTGTAATTTTTTAAAGAGTTTGCCTATTAGTGTATTACATTTACTGATATTTGTTAAGCACCTTAATTTCATCTTCATCAACCTGAAACATCCTCTGCATTTCACATAATTTCTACTGTAAGAAAAGTGTATATTATATACACATACATGTTGCCTCTATTTCCTTAAGGACACCAAAGTCAAAACATGGATGTGTAAATTAATTTCTCTCAACATAGGTAGGGACACTCATCAATCCTTCTTTTATCTCTTGAATTTGTTTTCATATTCTGTTCTGCATTATTTTATGTTTTTATATGAAGTCTTAGTCATAGACAAATCATATTGTGTCTAAAAGTTTAGTTTTGTAGGATTGTAAATGATCAGGATGAGCTCTTCCTTCCTTGATATACGGTCATGGATTGCATTCTTACTGGCATGACCTGACCTTGTTCATTTCACTTTGGGGTGAATTTTCCAGAGTTGAGTTAAACATTTATCTCTCTCCCAGGAAAATAGCTTCGTTTCCATTTAAGCATCAAAGCTTAAAATTAGCCTTTAGTTTCAGAAGATCTGTATTTAATATGTTCTTTGTAAATTTTTTTTGTAGGATCAGGAAAAATAAAAACAGAAAAGGTTAAGAAATGAACACCACGTTCATTCATCTTTAGACACTTTGAAACGAGAAAAATCTCCAATCAAGAGATTATTTGATATTTTTAACACTTAAACTTGTACTGAATTTAATTTAAAAATAAACAATTTTTTTTGTTTGTTTGAGAGAGAGAGAATGTGTATTTAGATATAGAAGGGGAAATCTCATTGGAGCAACAGAACTGTTTTTTACAAAAAATTTTTGAACAAAATTTGTTACAAAACAAATTCTTATTCGTTGTGCAATTTTTGGCATTGGTGGTCTGAGTCACTCCTTACAATTGCTTTAAAAAGTAATCTATTGGATGTTTAAAATAAGCATCTTTATAATTTTAAGGGACTGTAGATTCAGATAAAATACTATAACTCATCCTATAAATTATGAAGTTGTTTGAAGTGATGGCCATGGCAAAAATAACTGGTAGCCTTATTATCATCATCATCATCATCATATTTTTTTTATGACTGCATAGTACTCACCTTGTAGCACTATGAAAGTTTTTATAGGTCCTCTTGAATTGGATGCATTTTTTACAAATCCTCCATAGTTAGATAAATACACAGCAGCTGTAAAACCTATGAGGGCTGAATATATCTGCTGAGAAAAATTCTATGCTTTTCTCCTTGGGGCTGCAACAGAGTCTAATGAATTTTGGAAGTTAAAGAAGCAGAAATTCATTCTAAGCCTTATCTGTGGCCTGGAAGCGCCCCCGTATGTCCAGGATCTAGAATATGCAGCAAATGAAATCTTGTTTGAGTATGAAACCAGCAACGGTGGCTTTAGTCTTGGACAAATCAGCAACAGAAAGGGCTTTAACTTGCTGCTGCCCCATTTGTTGTACCCCAAAGACAGAGAACCAGTAATCCCTTGTTTTCTTTCCAGACCCCTCAAAATCTGTTTTCTGGAAGGCAGTTGGTAGGCTAATAAACATTAGTCTATAATGTTATAAGGTATTATATTATATTATATATAATTTGCTGAGATTTAATACGCTGCTTCCTCTCAGAAATTTGCATGTTCATTATAGACAATGGTGTAAAAAGAGGGGCTTCTGAAGTGTGAACTTTCTGGGATCACTAGGTCGGTCCAGAAGGGCCAGGGTTAGGTGAGGAGAGTGAGGCTGAATCATGAGCAGGCTCTAATTCAGTTTTTATTAAAATTTTTGATATTTCCCTCATCATGATTTCTCTGTGTTAATTTTTTATTTTTGAAAAGATTGCATCAAAATATTATTTATCTTGATTACTAAGTTTTTGGACACCTCCTTAAATTCTGCAGACCACCCCGCTACCCCCAAGTTCAGTGACTTACTTGCTTCACCCTAGTCCTTGCCCATTCTGGAGGAAGTGATCTGTTTTTGGAGTGGTGGAAGGGAGGTATCCACCATTCCCAGTATTCTAGATATCACACTGCAAAGTTGCCACAGAGTCCACCTTCCCAACTGAACTTGGTGACCACCAATAAATAGTTTCACCATGTCTATCACAAGTACGCTGTGCAGGGCAACTGAACTGGAAACTTGCCACCAGTCCAGTGATGTTGGGAAGGTTTAATGGGTTCATGTAACGAGGGAGGAGGAAGTCCATGGGTTCAAAGGATCATAAAATAATAAAGTCATATAACATTTTTGAATTACTCTAATAAAAAAATAAAAGACCTGCCGTATTGCAATGATATCTGTAGCCCTGGAATGGTATTTCATTTTGCATAGCTAAATGCACAGTAGTCATTGTTTTTAACATTTCAATTCGCTGTCTTTTTCTGGTAGGATGAAGTAAATGTAACCAGGTTGGAGATGATATGTCCTAAAAAGCATAGGGTTTAATATTGACTTCCCAGAGAGACAAATGAGGGCTTCTAGTGAGTGCCTCAGTTGCCTTGGGTGAGAGCTGAAGGCTCAGTACTCCCAAGCCTGGAGTGTGATCAGATTTCAGCCTTCAAATGTCAACATCTGAGGCTTCTGAAATGCAGTATTTGGAGTGCTTTTGAGGCTTGTGACAGGGAAGAAGAATAGTTGTGTTCAGCAACCCTGAGGATTCATAGGCATTGCTGTTTTGAGTTGAACCTATAATGTGTTTTGATGGAGTTTGTTTTCCTTCTATAGATCAGTTTCCTGGTTTTAACAAAATAGGAAACCTAAATAGGGAAGCTCTTAATTGCGGTTGGGCAAGAAGACAGGACTACAGAGAGGATAATCTGGATAAAAACCAAAAGTTTAAATTCACTTATAACTTTGCTTTTATATATGAAAATAGATCCTCATCTAATGTAGGCTTTTCATTTCATTTCAGTATGACTGAGACATCTTCATCATTGTGTTTATGAGGCATTAAAATCTTGAGGGGGAAGGGTCTAATAAATTCATTTAAGAGCTGCCTAGAACTCATTGTGGAAGAAACCTGGCTACAAATAATTAGCCAGTCTCATAGTTGATTCATGCTTGATTAACAATGGTGATGGCAGCCGTACATACTCTTTATTTTTCTACTTCCACAAAAGTCAGAGAAAAGGAATAAACTCACCCTATATTAGGAGATAACTTTCTGTCATGTTTATAAAAAGCATTAGGATGTATTAGAAATTAGACTATGATAAATGTTGCTTTTCTTGATATCCTTTTCATGGGAAATTTTATGTTTGTGTGTTTAAAGATTTTCCCCCAGATACATAGGGTTTTAAAATGGATTTCATTAGTGACTTTCTAACCTTGAGTATGCTGAAATTGGATAGAAATTCAGCTAAAACCCTTGCATTTTATTTAATAAGACCTTCAAATTCATATTTTAAAATTAAGAAAATTATTTGTTTTAAAACATATTAGCTGCCAGACAAACACATAAATAACAGTAACTGGCATAATTGGAGTGTCTTCTTTTAAATGTATCACTTAAGCAGCACTATTAGGCAACACTTCTGTCTAGGAAAAGCAAAGTCAAAACTCCTAGAGTTAATATGTGTAATGAAGAAACGTTCATTAACCTTGTAATATCTTGCAAGTGTCCAGAAGGTTGCAAAAGTGTTTATACAAAAACCCCCCATTTGTCTTTTTATTTTTCTATATTTAAACTTCCCATTATTCAATACTGATTTTTTTTTTTTTTTTTTCAAGATGGAGTCTCGCTTTGTCTTTCAGGCTGCAGTGCAGTGGTGTGGCCTCGGCTCATTGCAACCTCTGCATCCCAGGTTCAAGTGATTCTTCTATTTCAGCCTCCCAAGTAGCTGGAATTACAGGTGCATGTCAACATGCCTGGCTAATTTTTGTATTTTTAGTAGAAACAGGGTTTCACCATGTTGCCCAGGCTGGTCTTGAACTCCTGTCCTCAAGTGATCTGCCCTCCTTGGCCTCCCAAAGTGCTGGGATTACAGGCGTGAGATACCGAGCCCAGCCATGATGTTTAAGATGAATAGACAACATTTAAAAATGAAATTTTATCTTTCTCAATATATTTAAGTACTAATATCAAAATAACAATACTTCTTTTTATGACACTTTCCTTTTTGGGGCTTATTTTCCATTAGGTAGGTTCATGTGATCTAGCCTTGGAAACTAGCCACCATTTTTAACACCACTACTGTGGGAAGATGAAGCAAACTTTTGGTACATAATATTTGCATTAGGAATGACTATTTGTTATCAAGAATCATGAACCCCAAGATAGTCAGTTTTTCTCACTGAAGTATCAAAATGAGCTCAGTTTAAAGCCGTTTTCCCCATGAGATGGTACCATGGTTGGTCGGACCTAGATGACGTGGTTTGAGCATATTAAATTCTGTGTCATTAGCCATCAAAATACAGCAGAGCAATTGATAGATAAAACAGTTTTAAAATAGCTCAGAGAAACAGGGGAGTAGGGCAATAATCAAAATTTAAAAGTCAACATTACCAGTGGGATTAACTTTAATCATGTTAGACTAGATGTCCAATTGATTTATAAAATGCAATGACTCACTTAAGGTGTTAATTCAGTATGTCAAATGGATTAAGCTGGCCTGAGATCCTGGGAGTCATAAAGGAAACTATGTTTTGAACAAGTTTAGTTTTGTGAACTTTGCTTGCCTTTTGTTTTAAACAATTGAAAGGGTTAGTTAGAAATATCTCTATTAGCCATTATTAATGATTAGTCATTGTCTTTAGCTCATATACGTATTGGGCATTGATATATTTGAGTTATGATGAATTATAGTATCGACCCCAAATGAGACTAGGGAGACATAATTTTTAATTTTAATAACACAGATTAATTTGGTATTAGTCATCTATAGGTTGATAGAAAGCAAGAGTCAACTGTATGTTATCTATAAGAAATACACTTTAAGATACAGATAGGGTAAAAAATACAAGATGGAAGAAGATTTACCACGCAGACACTTCTAAGAAAGCTAGAGTGGCTGTATTAGCACCAGACAAATAGATTTTAAATAAAGAGTATAACCAGGAATAAAAAAGAGGCTTCACATAATAGTATACGGAGCAATTAATCAAAAAGACATCACAATTCTAAATGTGTATGTGGCAAATAACAGAACTTCAAAATACACAGAGGAAAAACTGACAGAACTGAAGAAGTAAACAAACACAGTTGTAATTGGAAACCTCAACATTTGCTTTTTGACAATTGATAGAAGAAATTGACAGAAAGTCACCAAGTATACAGAAGACCTGAACAACACTGTCAGCCAACTTGATTTAATTGACATTTGTGGAACATTTCATCCCTCCAAAAAATTTATATGATTTTCAACCACACATAAATTTTTATCGAGATAAACCATATGCTGGGCAAGAAAGCAAGTTTCTTTAAATTTAAAAAGCTTGATTTCATACACCGTATGTTATCTGACTACTATGAAATTAAATTAGACATTAGTAGTAGAAAATTATCTGAAAAACCTCCCCATATTTGAAAATTAAGAAACACAGTTCTAAATAACCCAGGGAGGGAAAAACCCACATTGTTATGTAACCTGCTGTATTTACTTAACAGTATGTTTTAACGTGTTAATGATTCCGTTGTATAGAGGTACCATAATTTACTTAGCTGATTCACAGAGGCTGCCCATTGAGGTTGTTTCTTAGTTTTTGCTTTTGTAAACAAATGTTGCTATAAACGTTGTTTATACTGTTGACTCCTTTCTTGATTATTTATTTAGGAAAAATTCTTAGGAGTCAACCCTTTTTTTTTTTTTTTTTTTTTGCCAGAGTCTCACTCACTCTGTCACCCAGGCTGGAGTGCAGTGGCACGATCACAGTTCATTGTAATCTCCACCTTCCAGGCTCAAGCAATCCTCTCATCTCAGCCCCCTGCGTGGCTGGGACTCCAGGCACATGCCACCATACCTGGCTAATTTTTTTTTTTTTATTTGTAGAGACAGGATAGGGTTTTGCATGTTGCTCAGGCTGGTCTGGAACTCCTGAGCTCAAGGCGTCTTCCTGCCTCAGCCTCCCAAAGTGTTAGGATTACAAGCATGAGCCACTGCGCCCAGCCAAGTCAACTATTTTAACCAATTTCTGATCTAAGAGTCTTTGATACATATTGCCAAATATTCCTTTGGAAATTGTACCAATTTCCTCTCTCAGCGGCAGTTTGTTAACATTCCTGTTTCCCTGTATCCTGAATAACACTAAACATTATTTGTTTAGATGTAAGGTTTGAGGTAGCAATCTAACTAGTTAGCCAGTTCACTAACTGCATTTCAGGAAATACCATTTTTATTTGAAAGAACGATTGACAGACAAACTATGGTTCCTCATACTTCGGTATTTCACAGATATGTTCTTAAAAAAAAGTGAATATGTCACTTCAAGGAAAACAACTGACAGTATTTATTAGCAATGATAAAATTTAACCTTTCAGGTAAAAATTAGTATTCTGAAGAACTTGTTTCTCCCATCTTGATCCCATATTTCTGTATTTTCCTAAGAGTGGTTGGGATATTAATGAATTTGATTTGTTGATGTTGCATTTTGAAATGCATCAATATTTGAAATACCTGCATAGCTCAAAGAATCAATATTTTCCAATTTATTGGTATTCATAACATAGGTTTCCCTGATTCTCAGGCCTTAGAATTCAGACTGGAATTATACCACTGGCTTTCCTGGTTCTTCAACTTGCAGACAGCAGATCATGGTACTTCTCAGCCTCTACAATGGCATGAGCCAATTCCTCATAATAAATCTCTTTGTATCAATATCTATCTATGTCTATATATTGGTTCTGTTTCTCCAGAGAGCCCTGATTAATGCAACCAAGGTTATTACAAAATCATACGTGGGTAAAATGTTCATTTAAAGTGCAAGATGGGCAAATGATTTTTAATATTTCAGAATATGGAAAGCTTATTGGTATGGTTTCAGATTCTGCATTGCAACTAACCATACAGAAATGATCATTTATTGTGTTTTGGTATATTTTACCAATGAAGAATATTGACAATTGTCTGAAAAGTCTATTAAAAAACTCCTCCCCTTTCCAACTGCAAATCTGTGTGATGCCACATTTTTTTCATACACTTCAGACTTCAATCAAAGCAACATATTGAATGCAGAAGCAGATAAAAGGTATTTTCTATGAAGCCAGATATTAAATAGATATCCAAAAATGTAAAACAATGACACTCTCTCACAAATTTTTTTGTTTGGAAATATGATCATTTCTCTTAAAATATGTTATTTACGCTAACATGTATTGGGTTTATTATATCTAAAGAATTTAAAAAATATTTTAAATTACCCACAAGAACAGAAAATCTTGGGTGTTTTTAGTCATTTTTGTGTGTAAAGAGAGTTCTGATACCTGAAAAGTTTGAGACACCTGAAAAAGATGCTCTATACTAAAGCATCTCTGTGCCAACCATCTACTGTGAACCAGGTCCAGTTGGTATAATCTTATACATGTACTGGGTCAGGGCAAAGTTCTGTGAAGTGTCAAGATGATCAAGACCCCTGTAGACTATATTATCACAGAAAGCAGGACAATTAACTTTACTCTGAAACAAGCTATGTAAAGATAAACTGGTTTTGATCCTTGCTTTTGGCTATTGATAAGTTTTCATCACATTGACAAACACATTCAAAGTGACAGGGTCTGTGTTGATTGTTCCTGTAAAGATGCAGCATTCAACATGGCAGCCATGGTTTGGGCTATCATCTAGTTATGTTTATGGTAGTCCACCATTATCTGTCACCATCCGTCTCCTTTTTACAGAGGTCAGATAGGTGAATTGAATGAGGCTATAACAAGGCTCACCACTCTTGCATCCTTCAGGTTTTCGATGGTGATGATAATCTTGGCTGTCCCTCCAATAATTCAATATAGCTTCTGATTTGCTGCCTTTCAGTTTCAGGAGCTCTCATGTTGTTCTTCCTGCCATAATAACTCTTACTCTCTAGGTTGGGGAACCAGTGTGAGGATTCTGCCAGCTGAAAATTGCAGAGTCCCAGTGGAGTCACTGTGAGATAGACTTGGGCCAGAACTCCATTTATTACTTGGCTTCCATTAAGTCTATGTTTTTTTGTTTGTGTGTGTGTGTATGTGTGTGTGTGTGTGTGTGTGTGTGTGTGTGTGTTTTGAGATGGAGTCTCAGTCTGTTGCCCAGGCTGGAGTGCAGTGGCGCAATCTCAGCTCACTGCAACCCCCACCCTCCTGGGTTCAAGCGATTCTCCTGCCTCAGCCTCCTGAGTAGCTTGAACTATAGGCACGTGCCACCATATCTGGCTAATTTTTTGTATTTTTAGTAGAGACAGGGTTTCAGCATGTTAAGTCAGGCTGGTCTTGATCTCCTGACCTTGTGATCCACCCTCCTTGGCCTCCCAAAGTGCTGGGATTACAGGCATGAGCTACCGAGCCCAGCCCCGTAAGCCTATGTTATAACCAGAGGACCATAGTGCCCAAAGCAGCTGGTAGCAAAAACAGCTGAGATCCTATGTATACTTGTCCTTAAAAAAATTCTGGCCTTTCCACTTTGTTTGGAAGTTTGTAGTTACTCTGTCAAATGATTGCAGATCTTCTTGGGGGAAGGATGGAAAGAATATTTAGAACATATCTGTGCAGTGGTTACAGGGTTGTTCCTCAAAGGGACCCGACTTTGTCCTCAATCAGTGGGCTCTGGGCCTGTGAAGAGATTTAGATCAGGACGCTGGATGAGCAACTGTGATATTTCATTGTGAGCAACTGCTATGAGCCTTCAGGTTATCATCTCTTCACTTTTTTCCTATTATATAACCAGAAATTATCCAATGTCTTAGGAGCTGTCCATCAATCTTGCCCCCAAGAATACTGTGATCTTACTTTCACTCTAAATCCCTATGTCTTATGGAACTTGACTGCACCTCTGAGCTTGCTGACCATTAAGGTACAATTATATCTATCTTGCTTCAGTAGTTAAGTGCTGCTACCTGGGATCCGCTAGTCTGAAATTTCATCTTCTTTATGGATACTAGGGAATCTTATTTCATGTCAGTATGTCCTACTACCAATTCTGGCTTGCAGAGTCACTGCTGAACTTCTCACCAGTACACTCCTTACTGTCTTAGCAAGGGAAGTGTCTTCTGGGTTCTCCAAGAGAATGTGGAAATATGGTAGGTTCTCAGGTTTTAAATGACATTTCTACCTCTCCAAGGCTTCTAATCTCTCTATTTCAGTGCCCGAGAAATTCTCACATTTCAACTTCATTTACTGTCAGCTATTGTCAAATTCAGTCTTTAAAGAGCCATTCCAGCAAGCTCTCAGGACCAACTATTGTTCCTTGCTGGAGCTTTGAATCCTGAAGAACAGATGAGTGGTCCCATATCAGAGAATTATCCCTGAACCACATTTATATTCTTCTTACCCAGCCCCCTCTTCTCCACTATAACACTCTCAATATCCACTTCTGTATATGTTCCCCTCATTTCTGCTGATGCATTTTAACACAAGGATCAGTTATTTCCACAATAATTCTACATAATGAACTACCAAAAAACCTCAGTGATATACAATAATAAACATGTATTTTTGCCAACATGATTATGGTTGGCTGAGCAGTTCTGCTTATCTGGGCTCACTGGGGGCTTGCTCATGCACTGAGAGTCAGCAGCAAGTCAGTGCTGACTCTCAGTGCTGATGGCTTTGCTGATCTTAGCTGGGCTCTCTCACATTTCTGAGGACTTAGTTGCTTGGCTGTGGTCCACATAGCCTCTCATCCTCCAGCAAGCCATCCTAGGATTATTCTCCTGGCAAAGGAGAGGTGCAAGAGTAGAAGTATGGATATTGAGTCCTAGGCTTGGAACTGGCACATGTCACTTATGCTGCATTCTGTTGGCCAAAGCAAGGCATGATACAAGCCCCGATTCAACGGCTGTGGGAGTAGACCACACTTCATGATGTGAGGGTCCTCAAAGTCACATGCAAAGGATGTAGATACAGGGAAAGTAGAGAATGAAGGCCAATTTGGCAATCAATTATTGTATATCCTCTAGCCAGAATTATTTACATCTTATCCACATGCAAGACACATTCTCGCCCTTTCAAGGTTCTTCAAGGTCTTATACAGTCATAGTATCAGGTTCAAAATCCAGGATGTTATGATCAATATGAGGTCTATAGTGGTTTCTTGGATGCATCTTCTTTTGATCTGAAGCCCTTAGAATAAAAAGACATGTTATCTTCCCCTACATACCCAATGTGCAATGGTGAATAGGAACAAAACAACCACAATAAACATTCCCATTCAATAAGAGGAGGCACATAGCAGCCACTGTTTCATGACAGTTCTGAAATCCCAATGGAGAAATGTTTACAGGTTCTCTTGGAGTGAAGAGTGTGCCTTGATTTGGCCTTGCTTCTGCTCTTTGGAGTGGTTCCTGGCTGTACCCTCTGCCCCTTGATTCTGCACTCTGAGACATCCTTACTTTTCAATATTACTTGGTCACTTCTAATGAGGGCAGTGGAAATTATGTCCTTGATTTCCCTAATTGGTCTGAGGCTTCTTTCTGTCTGGGGGAGAAGGAATATTCAACTTCTGGCATAATAATGATATTTCTAAATTCTTTTATATCTCTGCTTAATTTGTCAATGCCCAGGCTCCTAGAATTAATGTATTATAAAGAAGAGACACTTTCCCCCTATGGTCACTGGCTTTGCTATAATGATAATAGAGGACATTCAGGTTCTGGAGGCTGTGGAAAGAGGGAAGGGAAGAGAGCAAGGAAGGGGTTAGACCTGTGGGTTTTTATTCATCCTTTCTGGATGATGCTCTGGAACAGAGAGGTGTGTAAGATAAGCTAAAGGGAACACCAGTAAATGAGGGGGTTCCTTCCTCACTCTCTGAAAGAAGAAAGTCTCATGGGCTGCTCCTGCATCAAACTTTGGAAAGGCGACATCAGCTTAGTAGCTCAGTGTTTTGAGACAGAGGAGCAGCCTTAAGTTGTAGCTTTATGGAGACTCCCTTGCTTATAGAGGCATGAATTGGACCCAAATGTAGCTGAGGTGTGCTGGAGACTTGGGCTAGAGGGGCTTAGTGTACCAGGGCAAGGGAATCTGTAGCAATGAACTGCAGGGTAGATGGTTCAGGCTAGGACAGAGTGGGAGTCACAGCTAGACCTCCAGAGGGCCTGTAGTGGTAGGGAGCATGTAGGTGTGACTAACTCATGAAGGGAAGGTGGCCCTGGCTTCCAGGGAGCAGTGCCTGATGCTAAACCAATGGAATCATTATGAGTTCATCTGTTGAAAATGCCAGCATTGTGTCCAATAGGGCTTCTGGCAACTGCACAGAAGACAAATCTCCCTGGAGGTGGGAGGACGTGGAGAACATCATGCCTTAGGTCTCTAATTCTTTCTCTCTGTCACCATGCTCTGTGAGCCATACTCCTTCACCATGTTGCCTTGGAGAAGAAAGGTGGGGATGGTATGGAAGACTAAAATCTGAGTGACTAGTCAGTTTTTCCTAAAGAGATTGACATTTACTTAAAGTGTTTTTAAATCATATGGACATTAAGTTATTTTATTCCCATTAACTAACAGAAGAGGAGTTAGAAGGAAAGTGCGAATTACATTAAAAAAAAATGATGCTTACTAGCAGTTACTGACACTTACTGTGTATGAGGAATGTGCCAGACTTAATCACAGTAACCCTCTGCAGTAGTTATTATGGCTGTCCCTATTTTGCTTATGAGGAAATTAAAGCACAGAAAGGCTAGGAAATTTCCCTCAAGGCACACAGCTATGAAATGATAGAACCAGAATTCAAAACCAGGCAGTTTGAAACTCGAGCCTATGTTCTTAAATATTTCCTTTGCACAATCAAATTGTAGAATGAGATAAATTTGCAATTCCACTTTATAAATGATCAGTAAGTATTTTTGGGATAAATGAATGGTGTGCTGAGTACTGGAGGTGGTAGTGGGGATGTGTGTGTGGACATTACAATGAACCCCAGTTACTGCCTTCCTGGGTCTTAAAGTAGGGATGAACTTTAGCTGTCAATAGTGAATTCAGCCTTGCTTAATATATATAACTTATATTTTGATTGTATGTAAATAATTTAGCCTTACAACCAAGGTATTGCCAAAGCAAATACTGAGGGTAATAAGAGGCAGACTCGTTGACCTTAGGTGTGAGACTCCAGTGTAATAACAGACCATAAAAGCTGCTGAACTGGAATTACCCAGGAGATAGAGCTGTCAGCCAAATTACTCAGCTTAAAGTGTTCCCTAAAAACAATTCTCCAGGGAAGGAGGGGTCAACGTGGGATACTGAGGTGGAAGGGACTCATAAAAAAGACATACTTTATGAGAGTTAGAAGACTTTCAAATACTTTCAAAGAGCAATCTATACGTGAACAGCTTCCTGCATAAAACCCATATAACAGCTGAGCCTATTTGAAGAGGGTCCAAGTTTTCTCTTGTATTTATTGGAGATTGGAGGAATGAAGTTTGCAAACCCAACCTTTGCTGCTTAGGATCACTCATTTCAGGCACATGTCAGCAGTGGGAAGTTTGTGATTTCTTGGAGACCTCCTCAAGGCCTCTGCTCCTAGGAGCACATGGCAGTGTAGGATAGCAGGACTCCAGCTGAAAACCATGGCGTGAGAACTTTGAGACGCATGCACAAGCTTCAATAGCCAATTCCATCAAGTGAAAGAAAGGGTAACAGTGATTGAAGATCAAATTAATGAAATAAAGTGAGAAGATAAGGTTAGAGAAAAAAGAGCAAAAAGAAATGAACAAAGCCTCCAAGAAATATGGGACTATGTGAAAAGACCAAATCTACGTTTGATTGGTGTACATGAAAGTGATGGGGAGAATGGAACCAAGTTGGAAAACACTCTTCAGGATATTATCCAGGAGAACTTCCCCAACCTGGCGAGGCGGTCCAAGATCCAAATTCAGGAAATACAGAGAACACCACAAAGATACTCCTCAAGAAGAGCAACCCCAAGACACATAATTGTCAGATTCAACAAGGTTGAAATGAAGGAAAAAGTGTTAAGGGCAGCCAGAGAGAAAGGTTGAGTTACCTACAAAGGGAAGCCCATCAGACTAACAGCTGATCTCTCAGCAGAAATTCTACAAGCCAGAAGAGAGTGGGGGCCAATATTCAACATTCTTAAAGAAAAGAATTTTCAACCCACAATTTCTTATCCAGCCAAACTAAGCTTCATAAGTGAAGGAGAAATAAAATCCTTTACAGACAAGCAAATGCCGAGAGATTTTGTCACCACCAGGCCTGCCCTAAAAGACCTCCTGAAGGAAGCACTAAACATGGAAAGCAACAACCAGTACCAGCCACTGCAAAAACATGCCAAATTGTAAAGACCATCGAGGCTAGGAAGAAACTGCATCAACTAATGAGCAAAATAATCAGCTAATATCATAATGACAGGATCAAATTCACACATAACGATATTAACCTTAAATGTAAATGGGCTAAATGCTCCAATTAAAAGACACAGACAGGCAAGTTGGATAAAGAGTCAAGACCCATCAGTGTGCCGTGTTCAGGAAACCCATCTCATGTGCAGAGACACACATAGGCTCAAAATAAAGGGATGGAGGAAGATCTACCAAGCAAATGGAAAATAAAAAAAAGGCAGGGATTGCAATCCTAGTCTCTGATCAAACAGACTTTAAACCAACAAAGATCAAAAGAGACAAAGAAGGCCATTACATAATGGTAAAGGGATCAATTCAACAAGAAGAGCTAACTATCCTAAATATATATGCACCCAATATGGGAGCACCCAGATTCATAAAGCCAGTCCTTAGAGACCTACAAAGAGACTTAGACTCCCACACAATAATAATGGGAGACTTTAACACCTCACTGTCAATATTAGACACATCAATGAGACAGAAGTTTAACAAGGATATCCAGAACCTGAACTCACCTCTGGAACAAGCAGAACTAATAGACATCTACAGAACTCTCCACCCCAACTCAACAGAATACACATTCTTCTCAGCACCACATTGCACTTATTCTAAAATTGACCACATAATTGGAAGTAAAGCACTCCTCAGCAAATGTAAAAGAACAGAAATTACAACAAACTGTCTCTCAGACCACAGTGCAATCAAATTAGAACCATGATTAAGAAACTCACTCAAAACCACACAACTACATGGAAACTGAACAACTTGCTCATGAATGACTGCAGGGTACATAACGAAATGAAGGCAGAACTAAAGATGTTCTTTGAAACCAGTGAGAACAAAAACACAATGTACCAGAATCTCTGGGGCGCATTTAAAGAAGTGTGTAGAGGGAAATTTATAGCACTAAATGCCCACAAGAGAAAGCAGGGAAGATCTAAAATCAACACCCTAGCATCACAATTAAAAGAACTAGAGAAGCAAGAGCAAACAAATTCAAAAGCTAGCAGAAGGCAAGAAATAACTAAGATCAGAGCAGAGCGGAAAGAGATAGAGACAGAAAAAAACCCTTCAAAAAAAATCAATGAATCCAGGAGCTGGTGTTTTGAAAAGATCAACAAAATTGATAGACTGCTAGCAAGACTAAGAAAGAAGAAACAAATAGACGAAGTAGAAAATGATGAAGGGGATATCACCACCTATTCCACAGAAATACAAACTACCATCAGAGAATATAATAAACACCTCTACACAAATAAACTAGAAAATCTAGAAGAAATGGATAAATTCCTCAACACATACACCCTCCCAAGATTAAACCAGGAAGAAGTTGAATCTCTGAATAGACCAATAACAGGCTCTGAAATTGAGGCAGTAATTAATAGCCTACCAATCAAAAAAAGTCCAGGACCAGATGGATTCACAGCCAAATTCTACTAGAGGTAGAAAGAGGAGCTGGTACCATTCCTTCTGAAACTATTTCAATCAATAGAAAAAGAGGGAATCCTCCCTAACTCATTTTATAAGGCCAACATAATCCTGATACCAAAGCCTGGCAAAGACACAACAAAAAAAGAGAAGTTTAGATCAATATCCCTGATGAACATCGATGCAAAAATCCTCAAGAAAATACTGACAAACTGAATCCAGCAGCACATCAAAAAGCTTACCCACCATGATCAAGTCAGCTTCATCCCTGGGATGCAAGGCTGGTTCAACATATGCAAATCAATAAACGTAATCCATCACATAAACAGAACCAACAACAAAAACCTCATGATTATCTCAATAGATGCAGAAAAGGCCTTTGAGAAAATTCAACAGCACTTCATGATAAAAACTCTCAATAAACTAGGTATCGATGGAACATATCTCAAAATAATAAGAGCTATTTATGAAAAACCCACAGCCAATATCGTACTGAATGAGCAAAAACTGGAAGCATTACCTTTGAAAGCCAGCACAAGACAAGGATGCCCTCTCTCACCACTCCTATTCAACATAGTGTTGGAAGTTCTGGCCAGGGCAATCAGGCAAGAGAAAGAAATAAAGGGTATTCAATTAGGAAATGAAGAAGTCAAATTGTCCCTGTTTGCAGATGACATGATTGTATATTTAGAAAACCCCATTGTCTCAGTCCCAAATCTCCTTAAGCTGATAAGCAACTTCAGCTAAGTCTCAGGATACAAAATCAATGTGCAAAATTGGCAAGCATTCCAATACACCATTAACAGACAAACAGAGAGCCAAATCCTGAGTGAACTCCCATTCACAATTGCTACAAAGAGAATAAAATAGGTCGGGAGCCAAGATGGCCAAATAGGAACAGCTCCAGTCTACAGCTCCCAGCATGAGTGACGCAGAAGATGGGTGATTTCTGCATTTCCATCTGAGGTACCGGGTTCATCTCACTAGGGAGTGCCAGACAGTGGGTGCAGGTCAGTGGGTGCGCGCACTGTGCACGAGCCGAAGAAGGGCAAGGCATTGTCTTACTCGGGAAGCGCAAGGGGTCAGGGAGTTCCCTTTCCTAGTCAAAGAAAGGGGTGACAGACGGCACCTGGAAAATCGGGTCACTCCCACCCGAATACTGCGCTTTTCCGATGGGCTTAAAAAACAGCGCACCAGGAGATTATATCCCGCACCTGGCTCAGAGGGTCCTACGCCCCTGGAGTCTCGTTAATTGCTAGCACAGCAGTCTGAGATCAAACTGCAAGGCGGCAGTGAGGCTGGGGGAGGGGCGCCCACCATTGACCAGGCTTGCTTAGGTAAACAAAGCAGCAGGGAAGCTCCAACTGGGTGGAGCCCACCACAGCTCAACGAGGCCTGCCTGCCTCTGTAGGCTCCACCTCTGGGGGCAGGGCACAGACAAAAAGACAGCAGTAACCTCTGCAGACTTAAATGTCCCTGTCTGACAGCTTTGAAGAGAGCAGTGGTTCTCCCAGCACGCAGCTGGAGATCTGAGAACGGGCAGACTGCCTCCTCAAGTGGGTCCCTGACCCCTGACCCCCGAGCAGCCTAACTGGGAGGCACCCCCCAGCAGGGGCAGACTGACACCTCACACTGCCGGGTACTCCAACAGACCTGCAGCTGAGGGTCCTGTCTGTTAGAAGGAAAACTAACAAACAGAAAGGACAGCCACACCAAAAACCCATCTGTACATCACCATCATCAAAGCCCAAAAGTAGATAAAACCACAAACATGGGGAAAAAATAGAGCAGAAAAACTGGAAACTCTAAAAAGCAGAGCGCCTCTCCTTCTCCAAAGGAACGCAGTTCCTCACCAGCAACGGAACAAAGCTAGATGGAGAATGACTTTGATGAGCTGAGAGAAGAAGGCTTCAGATGATCAAATTACTCTGAGCTAAGGGAGGATATTCAAACCAAAGGCAAAGAAGTTGAAAACTTTGAAAAAAATTTAGAAGAATGTGTAACTAGAATAACCAATACAGAGAAATGCTTAAAGGAGCTGATGGAGCTGAAAACCAAGGCTCGAGAACTATGTGAAGAATGCAGAAGCCTCAGGAGCTGATGCGATCAACTGGAAGAAAGGGTATCAGTGATGGAAGATGAAATGAATGAAATGAAGCAAGAAGGGAAGTTTAGAGAAAAAAGAATAAAAAGAAACGAGCAAGGCCTCCAAGAAATATGGGACTATGTGAAAAGACCAAATCTACGTCTGACTGGGGTACCTGAAAGTGACGGGGAGAATGGAACCAAGTTGGAAAACACTCTGCAGGATATTATCTAGGAGAACTTCCCCAATCTAGCAAGGCAGGCCAACATTCAGATTCAGGAAATACAGAGAACACCACAAAGATACTCCTCGAGAAGAGCAACTCCAAGACACATAATTGTCAGATTCACCAAAGTTGAAATGAAGGAAAAAATGTTAAGGGCAGCCAGAGAGAAAGGTCGAGTTACCCTCAAAGGGAAGCCCATCAGACTAACAGCTGATCTCTCAGCAGAAATTCTACAAGCCAGAAGAGAGTGGGGGCCAATATTCAACATTCTTAAAGAAAAGAATTTTCAACCCACAATTTCATATCCAGCCAAACTAAGCTTCATAAGTGAAGGAGAAATAAAATCCTTTACAGACAAGCAAATGCTGAGAGATTTTGTCACCACCAGGCCTGCCCTAAAAGAGCTCATGAAGGAAGCGCTAAACATGGAAAGGAACAACCGGTACCAGCTGCTGCAAAATCATGCCAAAATGTAAAGACCATCGAGACTAGGAAGAAACTGCATCAACTAACAAGCAAAATAACCAGCTAACATCATAATGACAGGATCAAATACACACATAACAATATTAACTTTAAATGTAAATGGACTAAATGCTCCAATTAAAAGACACAGACTGGCAAATTGGATAAAGAGTCAAGACCCATCAGTGTGCTGTGTTCAGGAAACCCATCTCACATGCAGAGACACACATAGGCTCAAAATAAAAGGATGGAGGAAGATCTACCAAGCAAATGGAAAGCAAAAAAAGGCAGGAGTTGCAATCCTAGTCTCTGATAAAACAGACTTTAAACCAACAAAGATCAAAAGAGACAAAGAAGGCCATTACATAATGGTAAAGGGATCAATTCAACAAGAAGAGCTAACTATCCTAAATATATATGCACCCAATACAGGAGCACCCAGATTCATAAAGCAAGTCCTGAGTGACCTACAAAGAGACTTAGACTCCCACACATTAATAATGGGAGACTTTAACACCCCACTGTCAACATTAGACAGATCAATGAGACAGAAAGTCAACAAGGATACCCAGGAATTGAACTCAGCTCTGCACCAAGCGGACCTAATAGACATCTACAGAACTCTCCACCCCAAATCAACAGAATATACATTTTTTTCAGCACCACACCACACCTATTCCAAAATTGACCACATAGTTGTAAGTAAAGCTCTCCTCAGCAAATGTAAAAGAACAGAAATTATAGCAAACTATCTCTCAGATCACAGTGCAATCAAACTAGAACTCAGGATTAAGAATCTCACTCAAAACCGCTCAACTACATGGGAACTGAACAACCTGCTTCTGAATGACTACTGGGTACATAACAAAATGAAGGCAGAAATAAAGATGTTCTTTGAAACCAATGAGAACAAAGACACAACATACCAGAATCTCTGGGATGCATTCAAAGCAGTGTGTAGAGGGAAATTTATAGCACTAAATACCCACAAGAGAAAGCAGGAAAGATCCAAAATTGACACCCTAATATCACAATTAAAAGAACTAGAAAAGCAAGAGGAAACACATTCAAAAGCTAGCAGAAGGCAAGAAATAACTAAAATCAGAGCAGAACTGAAGGAAATAGAGACACAAAAAACCCTTCAAAAAATTAATGAATCCAGGAGCTGGTTTTTTGAAAGGATCAACAAAATTGATAGACCGCTAGCAAGACCAATAAAGAAAAAAAGAGAGGAAAATCAAATAGATGCAATAAAAAATGATAAAGGGGATATCACCACCGATCCCACAGAAATACAAACTACCATCAGAGAATACTACAAACACCTCTACGCAAATAAATAAACTAGAAAATCTAGAAGAAATGGATAAATTCCTCGACACATACACTCTCCCAAGACTGAACCAGGAAGAAGTTGAATCTCTGAACAGACAAATAACAGGAGCTGAAACTGTGGCCATAATCAATAGCTTACCAACCAAAAAGAGTCCAGGACCAGATGGATTCACAGCCGAATTCTACCAGAGGTACAAGGAGAAACTGGTACCATTCCTTCTGAAACTATTCCAATCAATAGAAAAAGAGGGAATCCTCCCTAACTCATTTTATGAGGCCAGCATCATCCTGATACCAAAGCTGGGCAGAGACACAACCAAAAAAGAGAATTTTAGACCAATATCCTTGATGAACATTTATGCAAAAATCCTCAATAAAATACAGGCAAACCGAATCCAGCAGCACATCAAAAACCTTATCCACCATGATCAAGAGGGCTTCATCCCTGGGATGCAAGGCTGGTTCAATATACACAAATCAATAAATGTAATCCGGCATATAAACAGAACCAAAGACAGAAACCTCATGATTATCTCAATAGATGCAGAAAAAGCCTTTGACAAAATTCAACAACACTTCATGCTAAAAACTCTCAATAAATTAGGTATTGATGGGACGTATCTCAAAATAATAAGAGCTATCTATGACAAACCCACAGCCAATATCATACTGAACGGGCAAAAACTGGAAGCATTCCCTTTGAAAACTGGCACAAGACAGGGATGCCCTCTCTCACCACTCTTATTCAACATAGTGTTGGAAGTTCTGGCCAGGGCAATTAGGCAGGAGAAGGAAATAGTGGGTATTCAATTAGGAAAAGAGGAAGTCAAATTGTCCCTGTTTGCAGACGACATGATTGTATATCTAGAAAACCCCATTGTCTCAGCCCAAAATCTCCTTAAGCTGATAGGCAACTTCAGCAAAGTCTCAGGATACAAAATCAATGAACAAAAATCACAAGCATTCTTATACATCAATAACAGACAAACAGAGAGCCAAATCATGAGTGAACTCCCATTCACAATTGCTTCAGAGAATAAAATACCTAGGAATCCAACTTACAAGGGACGTGAAGGACCTCTTCAAGGAGAACTACAAACCACTGCTCAAGGAAATAAAAGAGGATACAAACAAATGGAAGAACATTCCATGCTCATGGGTAGGAAGAATCAATATCGTGAAAATGGCCATACTGCCCAAGGTAATTTACAGATTGAATGCATCCCCATGAAGCTACAAATGACTTTCTTCACAGAATTGGAAAAAACTACTTTAAAGTTCATATGGAACCAAAAAAGAGCCCGCATCGCCAAGTCAATCCTAAGCCAAAAGAACAAAGCTGGAGGCATCGCACTACCTGACTTCAAACTATACTACAAGGCTACAGTAACCAAAACAGCATGGTACTGGTACCAAAACAGAGATATAGATCAATGGAACAGAACAGAGCCCTCAGAAATAACGCTGCATATCTACAACTATCTGATCTTTGACAAACCTGAGAAAAACAAGCAATGGGGAAAGGATTCCCTATTTAATAAATGGTGCTGGGAAAACTGGCTAGCCATATGTAGAAAGCTGAAACTGGATCCCTTCCTTACACCTTATACAAAAATCAATTCAAGATGGATTAAAGACTTAAACGTTAGACCTAAACCCATAAAAACCCTAGAAGAATACCTAGGCATTACCATTCAGGACATAGGCATGGGGAAGGACTTCATGTCTAAAACACCAAAAGCAATGGCAACAAAAGCCAAAACTGACAAATGGGATCTAATTAAACTAAAGAGCTTCTGCACAGCAAAAGAAACTACCATCAGAGTGAACAGGCAACCTACAAAATGGGAGAAAATTTTCGTAACCTACTCATCTGACAAAGGGCTAATATCCAGAATCTACAATGAACTCCAACAAATTTACAAGAAAAAAAACAAACAACCCCATCAAAAAGTGGGTGAAGGACATGAACAGACACTTCTCAAAAGAAGACATTTATGCAGCCAAAAAACACATGAAAAAATGCTCACCATCACTGGCCATCAGAGAAATGCAAATCAAAACCACAATGAGATACCATCTCACACCAGTTAGAATGGGAATCATTAAAAAGTCAGGAAACAACAGGTGCTGGAGAGGATGTGGAGAAATAGGAACACTTTTACACTGTTGGTGGGACTGTAAACTAGTTCAACCCTTGTGGAAGTCAGTGTGGCGATTCCTCAGGGATCTAGAACTAGAAATTCCATTTGACCCAGCCATCCCATTACTGGGTATATATCCAAAGGGCTATAAATCATGCTGCTATAAAGACACATGCACACGTATGTTTATTGCGGCATTATTCACAATAGCAAAGACTTGGAACCAACCCAAATGTCCAACAATGATAGACTGGATTAAGAAAATGTGGCACATATACACCATGGAATACTATGCAGCCATCAAAAATGATGAGTTCATGTCCTTTGTAGGGACATGGATGAAATTGGAAATCATCATTCTCAGTAAACTATCGCAAGAACAAAAAACCAAACACCACATATTCTCACTGATAGGTGGGAATTGAACAATGAGAACACATGGACACAGGAAGGGGAACATCACACTCTGGGGACTGTTGTGGGGTGGGGGGAGGGGGGAGGGATAGCATTGGGAGATATACCTAATGCTAGATGATGAGTTAGTGGGTGCAGCGCACCAGCATGGCACATGTATACATATGTAACTAACCTGCACATTGTGCACATGTACCCTAAAACTTAAAGTATAATAATAATTAATTTAAAAAAAAAAAGAAAAGAAATGGAGAGCCTAGAGAACTTAAGATTTCATCTAAGTAAAATACAAAAGAAAATTAAATTCACAATGCAGTGAACAGAAAAACACCCTATACTTAATAAGAAAGTTAAACTACCAAAATAGACATTTCATTAATTTTAAGGTGTTTTATTCACAGATTGAAAGGAAATTACTGAAATCTCAGAACTAATGAGCATTATCACTGTCTCTACAAGATGCTGATTAAGACTAGCCACCATAGAATATACTTTTTCTGAAGTTATATTCATGAGAGCTCTTTCAAGTGTACTGAGAAAATTAAAAATGTTCTGAAATATTACTTTAAAAAAAAAAGAGAATAAAATACCTAGGAATCCAACTTACAAGGGACAGGAAGGACCTCTTGAAGGAGAACTACAAACTCTGCTCGAAAAAATAAAAGAGGACACAAACAAATGGAAGAATGTTCCATGCTCATGGATAGGAAGAATCAATATTGTGCAAATGGCCATACTGCCCAAAGTAATTTATAGATTCAATGCTATCTCCATCAAGCTACCAATGACTTTCTTCACAGAATTGGAAAAAACTACTTTAAAGTTCATATGGAACCAAAAAACAGCCTGCATTTCCAAGTCAGTCCTAAGCCAAAAGAACAAAGCTGGAGGCATCATGCTACCTGACTTCAAACTATACTACAAGGCTACAGTAACCAAAACAGCATGGTACTAGTACCAAAACAGATATATAGACTAATGGAACAGAACAGAGGCCTCAGAAATAATGCCACACATCTACAACCATCTGATCTTTGACAAAAGTGATAAAAACAAGAAATGGGGAAAGGATTTCCTATTTAATAAATGGTGCTGGGAAAACTGGCTAGCCATATGTAGAAAGCTGAAACTGGATCCCTTCCTTACACCTTATACAAAAATTAATTCAAGATGGATTAAAGACTTAAATGTTAGGCCTAAAACCATAAAAACCCTGGAAGAAAATCTCGGCAATACCATTCAGGACATAGGCATGGCCAAGGACTTCATGACTAAAACACCAAAAGCGATGGCAACAAAAGCCAAAATTGACAAATGGGATCTAATTAAACTCAAGAGCTCCTGCACAGCAAAAGAAACTACCATCAGAGTGAAGAGGCAACCTACAGAATGGGAGAAAATTTTTGCAATCTACCCATCTGACAAGGGGCTAATATTCAGAATCTACAAATAACTCAAACAAATTTACAAGAAAGAAACAAACCCATCATAACGTGGGCAAAGGATATGAACAGACACTTCGCAAAAGAATACATTTATGTAGCCAACAGACACATGAAAAAATGCTCATCATCATTGGTCATCAGAGAAACGCAAATCAAAACCATAATGAGATACCATCTCACGCCAGTTAGAATGGCAATCATTAAATAGTCAAGAAACAACAGATGCTGGAGGGGATGTGGAGAAACAGGAACGTTTTGCCCTGTTGGTGGGAGTGTAAATTGGTTCAACCATTGTGGAAGACAGTGTGGTGATTCCTCAGGGATCTAGAACTAGAATTACCATTTGACCCAGCAATACAATTACTGGGAATATACCCAAAAGATTATAAATCATGCTACTATAAAGACACATGCAGACATATGTTTATTGGTGCACTATTCACAATAGCAAATATTTGGAACCAACCCAAATGTCCATCAATGATAGACTGGATTAAGAAAATGTGGCACATATATACCATGGAATACTACGCAGCCATAAAAACTGACGAGTTCATGTCCTTTGCAGGGACATGGATGAAGCTGGAAACCATCATTCTAAGCAAACTATCACAAGGACAGAAAACCAAACACTGCGTGTTCTCACTCATAGGTGGGAATCGAACAATGAGATCACTTGGACACAGGGCGGGGAACATCACACCCTGGGGCTTGTTGGAGGGTAGTGGGGGCTGGGGAGAAATACCTAATGTAAATGATGAGTTGATGGGTGCAGGAAACCAACATGGCACATGTACGCCTATGTATCAAACCTGCATGTTGCGCACATGTACCCTAGAACTTAAAGTATATATATAAAAAAAAGATATAAGGAGGGGGTCCAGTTTCAGTTTTCTGCATATGGGTAGCCAGTTTTCCCATCACTATTTACTAAATAGGGAATCCTTTCCCCATTGCTTGTTCTTGTCAGGTTTGTCAAAGATCAGATTGTTGTAGATGTGTGGTATTATTTCTGAGGACTCTGTTCTGTTCCATTGGTCTATATATCAGTTTTGATACCAGTGTCACGCTGTTTTGGTTACGGTAGCCTTGTAGTATGGTTTGAAGTCAGGTAGCGTGATGCCTCCAGCTTTGTTCTTTTTGCTTAGGATAGTCTTAGCTATACGGGCTCTTTGTTGGTTCCATATGACATTTAAAGTAGTTTTTTTTTTTCTAATTCTGTGAAGAAAGTTCATGGTAGCTTGATGGGGATAGCATTGTCTATAAATTACTTTGGGCAGTATGGCCATTTGCACGATACTGATTCTTCCTATCCGTGAGCATGGAATTTTTTTCCGTTTGTTTGTGTCCTCTCTTAGTTCCTTGAGCAGTGGTTTGTAGTTCTCCTTAAAGAGGTCCTTCCTTTCCCTTGTAAGTTGGATTCCTAGGTATTTTATTCTCTTTGTAGCAATTATGAATGGGAGTTCACTCATGATTTGGCTCTCTATTTTTGGTGTATTGGAATGCTTGTGATTTTTGCACATTGATTTTATATCCTGAGACTTTCCAGTTTTATTTATTTAATTTCTTCCCATCACTTCTTTCTTCCACACTCTCCTCACCCCTTAACATTAATTTTTCCAATCCCATCAACACTCAAGAGGATGTAACTTAAAAAACAAACAAACAAACAAACCAACAAACCCATGCATTACTTCTCAGTGTGAATGTTTTTGGTCTGCTTCTGAAAGTATAGAGAAAAAATATGCCTCTAATTAAAAAACAAAAATATAAAGTTGATCCAAGGTCTGAGTTTTTATTTTAATAGTGTTTTGGAAACAGGTGGTCTTTAGTTACATGGGTAAGTTTTTTAGCGGTGATATCTGAGATTTTGGTGCTCCCCATCACCCAAGCAGAGTATACTGTACCTAATGTGTAGTCTTTTATCCCTCATCCACCCTTCACCCTTCCCCCTGAGTCCCCAAAGTCCATTATATCATTCTTATTCTTTTGTGTCCTTATAGCTTAGCTCCCACTTACAAGTGAGAACATACGATATTTGGTTTTACATTCCTGGGTTGCTTTACTTAGAATAGTAGTCTCTGACTGCATCCAGGTTGCTGCAAATGCCATTACGTCATTTCTTTTTATGACTGAGTAGTTTTCCATGGTGTGTATATGTATACTATATATGTATATATATATGTATATATATATATCACATTTTCTTTATCTACTCATTGGTTGATGGGGATTTAGGCTGGTTCCATATTTGTGCAATTGTGAATTGTGCTGCTATAAACATGCATGTCCATGTGTCTTTTTCATATGACTTCTTTTCCTCTGGGTAGATACTCAGTAGTGGGATTGCTGGATCATATGGTAGTTCTACTTTTAGTTCTTTAAGGAATCTCCATACTGTTTTCTATAGTGATTATATTAGTTTACATTCTTACCAGCAGTGTAAAAGTGTTCCTTTTTCACCACATCCACACCAACATCTATTATTTTTTGATTTTTAAATTATGGCCATTCTTGCAGGAGTAAGGTGGTATCTCAATGTGATTTTAATTTGCATTTCCTTGATAATTGGTGATGGTGAGCATTTTTTCTTATTTTGCTGGCCACTTGTATATCTTCTTTTGAGAATTGTCTATTCATGTCATTTGCCCACTTTTTGATGAGATTTTTTTTTTTTAATGCTGATTTGTTTGAGTTCTTTATAGGTTGTAGACATTAGTCCTTTGTCGGGTGCATAGTTTGTTAATATTTTCCCCCAGTCTGTGGGTTGTCTGTTTACTCTGCTGATTATTTCTTTTGCTGTGCAGAAGCTTTTTAGTTTAATTAGGTTCCATCTATTTATTTGTTTTTGTTGCATTTGCTGTTTGGTTCTTGATCATAAACTCTTTGCCTAAGCCAATGTCTACAAGAGTTTTTCTGATATTACCTTCCAGAATTTTTATGGTTTCAGGTCTTAGATTTAAGTTTTTGATCCATCTTGAGTTGATTTTTGTATAAGGTGGGAGATGAGGATCCAGTTTTATTCCTTTACATGTGGCTTGCCAATTATCCCAGTACCATTTGTTGTATAGGGTGTTCTTTCCCCACTATATGCTTTTGTTTGTTTTGTTGAAGATCAGTTGGTTGTAAGTATTTGGCTTTATTTCTGGGTTTTCTATTCTGTTCCATTAGTCTACATTCTTATTTTTAATACCCTTGCAGTATAGTTTGAAGTGGAGTAGTGTGATGCCCCCCCAGATTTGTGCTTTTTGCTTAGTCTTGCTTTGGCTATGTAGGCTCTATTTTTGTTCCATAGGAATTTAATGATTTTGTTTCTAGTTCTGTGAAGAACGATGATGGTATTTTGATGGGAATTGCACTGAATCTGCAGATTGCTTTGGGCAGTATAGTCATTTTCACAATACTGATTCTACCCATCCATGAATGTGGTATGTGTTTCCATTTGTTTGTGTCGCCTATGATTTCTTTCAGCAGCATTTTGTAGTTTTCCTTGCAGAGATGTTTCACCTCCTTGGTTGGGTATATTCCCAAATATTTTATTTTATTTTTGCAACTATTGTAAATGGGATTGAGTTCTTGATTTGATTCTCAGCTTGGTTGCTGTTGGTATGTAGCAGTGCTACTGATTTGTATACACTGAGATTTTATATTCTGAAACTTTGCTGAATTCGTTTATCAGACCTAGGAGCTGTTTGCACAAGTCTTTAGAGTTTTCTAGATATATAATCATATCATCTGTGAACAGCGACCGTTTGACTTCCTCTTTACCGATTTGGATGCCCTTTATTTCTTCCTCTTGTCTGTTTGCTTTGGCTAGGGCTTCCAGTTTTATGTTAATAGAAGTAGTGAAAGTGGGCATTCTTGTTTTGTTCTAGTTCTCAGGGAGAATGCTTTCAACTTTTTCCCATTCAATATAATGTTGGCTATGGATTTGTAATAGATGGCTTTTATTACCTTGAGGTGTGTCCCTTCTTTGTCAGTTTTGCTGTGGATTTTAATTGTAAAGGGATGCTGGATTTTGTCAAATGCTTTTTTTGTGTCTATTGAGATGACCATATGATTTTAAAATTCTGCAATGTGATGTATCACATTTATTGACTTGCATATGTAAAACCATACCTGCATCCCTGATATGAAACCCACTTGATCATGGTGGATTTTCTTTTCAATATGCTGTTGGATTCAGTTAGCTAATATTTTGTTGAGGATTTTTGCATCTATATTCATGCAGGATATTGGTCTGTAGTTTCCTTTTTCTGTTATGTCCTTTCCTGGTTTTGGTATTAGGGTGATACTCATTGCATAGAATGATTTAGGGAGGATTCACTCTTTCTCTATCTTTTGGAATAGTTTGATTAAGATTGGTACTAATTCTTTGAATGCCTGATAGAATTCACCTGTGAATCCATCTGGTCCTGGACTCTTTTTTTTGTTGGCAATTTTAAAAATTACTGTTTCAATCTTGCTACATGTTATTGGTCTGTTCAGAGTTTTCATTTCTTCCTGACTAGTCTAGGAGGGTTGTATATTTCCAGGAATTTATCCGTCTCCTCTAGATTTTCTAGTTTGTGCACATGGAAGTTTACATAGTAGCCTTGAATGATCTTTTGGGTTTCTGTGATATTGGTTGTAATATCTCCCTTTTTATTTCTTGTTGAGCTTATTTGGAACGTCTCTCTTCTTTTTTTGGTTAATCTCACTAATGGTCTATCAATTTTGTTTATCTTTTCAAGGAACCAGCTTTTGTTTCATTTATCTTTTGTATTTTTGTTTGTTTCAATTTCATTTAGTTCTGCTCTGATCTTTGTTATTTCTTTTTTTCTGCTGGGTTTGGGTTTGGTTTGTTCTTGTTGCTCTAGTTCCTTGAGGTGTGACCTTAGATTGTATGTTTGTGCTCTTTCAGACTTTTTGTTGTAGACATTTAATGCTATGAACTTTCCTTTTAGCACCATCTTTGCTGTATCCAAGAGGTTTTGTATCACTATTATCATTCCGTTCAAAGAATTCTTTAATTTCATCTTAATTTCATTGTTGACACAACGATCATTCAAGAGCTGATTATTTAATTTTCATGTATTTGTATAGTTTTGAGGGTTCCTTTTGGAGCTAATTTCCAGTTTTATTCCATTGTGGCCTCAGAGAATATTTGATATAATTTTGATGTATTGAGACTCATGACCTATCATGTGGTCTATCTTGGAAGATGTTTCATGTGCTGATGAAAAGAATGTAAATTCTGAAGTTGTTGGGTAGAATGTTCTGTAAATATCTGTTAAGTCCATTTGTTCTAGTATAATTTAAGTCCATTGTTTCTTTTTTGACTTTCTATTTTGATGACCTGTCTAGTGCTGTCTGTGGAGTATTGAAGTCTCCTAGTATTATTGTGTTGCCATCTATCTCATTTCTTAGGTCTAGTAGTAATTGTTTTATACATTTGGGAGCTCTAGTGTCAGATCATATATATATTTAAGATTGTGATATTTTCCTGTTGGACTAATCCTTTTATTATTATATAAAGTCCCTCTTTGTATTTTTTTAACTGTTGTTGTTTAAAAGTCTATTTTGTCTGATATAAGAATAGCTTCTCCTGCCTGCTTTTCATTTCCATTTGCGTGGAATATCTTTTTCACCCCTTTATCTTAAGTTTATGTGAGTCCTTATGTGTTAGGTGAGCCTCTTGAAGACAGTGGATACTTGTTGGATTTTTATCCATTCTGCCATTCTGTATCTTTTAAGTGGGCATTTAGGCCATTTACATTCAACATTGGTGTTGAGATGTGAGGTACTGTTCTATTCATCATGCTAGTTGTTGCCTAAATACCTTTCTTTAAATTTTCATTCTGTTATTGTTTTATAGGCCCTGTGAGAGTTATGCTTTAAAGAGATTCTGTTTTGGTGCACTTTAAGATTTCATTTCAAGATTTAGAAATCCTTTTAACATTTCTTATAGTGCTAGCTTGGACGTGGCAAAATCTCTCAACATTTGTTTGTCTGAAAAAGATCTTATCTGTGCTTCATTTATGAACCTTAGTTTCACTGGATACAAAATTCTTGGCTGACAGTTATTTTGTTTGAGGAGGCTAAAGATAGAATCCAAATCCCTTCTGGCTTGTAAGGTTTCTGCTGAGAAATCTATCATTAATCTGATAGGTTTTCCCTTATAGGTTACCTGATGCTTTTGTCTCACAGCTCTTAAGATTCTTTCCTCCATCTTGACATTAGATAACCTGTGCCTAGCTGATGATCTTTTTGCAACTAATTTCCCAGGTGTTCTTTGAGCTTCTTTTATTTGGATGTCTAGGTCCTAGCAAGGCTGGGGAAGTTTTCCTCAATTATTCCCTAAAAAATTTTTCCAAACTTTTAGATTTCTCTTTTTCCTTAGGAACACCAATTATTAGCTTTGGCCATTTAATATAATCCCAAATTTCTTGGAGGCTTTGTTTTTTTTCAAAAATTCTTTTTTCTTTGTCTTTGTCTGATTGGGTTAATTTGAAAGCCTAGTCTTCGAGTTCTGAAGTTCTTTCTTCTACTTGTACTAGTCTATTGTTAAACCTTTCCAGTGCATTTTGTATTTCTCTAAGTGTGTCTTTCATTTCCAGAAATTGTGATTGTTTTTTCTTTATGATACCGATTTCTGTGGAGAATTTTTCATCCACATCCTCTATTGTTTTTTAAAATTTCTTTAAGGTGGTTTTCACCTTTCTCTGGTATCTCTATGAATAGCTTAATAATCAAGTGTCTGAATTCTTTTTCTGGCAATTCAAAGATTTCTTCTTGTTTTGGATTTATTTCTGGGGAGCTAGTGTGATCTTTCAGGGGTGTTATAGAACCCTATTTTGTCATATTGGCAGAATTACTTTTCTGGTTCCTTCTCATTTGGGTAGACTATTTCAGTGGAAAAATCTGGAACCCAAGGCCTTCTGTTCAGATTCTTTTGCCCCACGAGCTGATCTCTTAATGTGATACTCTCTTCCTTCCCCCAGGGATGAGGCTTCCTGAAAGCCAGACAGCAGTGATTGTTATTGCTCTTCTGGGTCTAGCCACTCAGCAAGGCTACCAGGCTTTGGGCTGGTGCTGGGGAATGTCTGCAAAGAGTCCTGTGATGTGATCCATCTTCAGGTTTCCCAGCAATGGATACCAGCACCTGCTCTGGTGTAGGTGGTAGGAGAGTAAAGTAGACTCTGTGAAAGTCCTTGGTTGAGTAAAGTAGACTCTGTGAAAGTCCTTGGTTGTAGATATGTTTATATCTGTGTGCTGGCCTTCTCTAATGCTGGTTATGCTAGTAGTGAAGTCATGTGGACACACTCAGGACCACTGTTAGCCAGGGTGTTGCAGGCATTGGACTTAGTCATTGTTTTCTTCTTCCTGGGAGTAGGGTTATTCTGTCATGAGTTGCTATAATGGCCAAAGTTGGTTGGCCTCCAGCCAGGAGGTGGCACTTTCAAGAGAACACCAGCTGCAATAGTAGTAGAGGGATCTAAGCTTGCCCTAAGTTGGCCAGGGCAAGTATTTTGTTTTCTCAGGTGATGGGTGGGGCCATAAACCTCCCGAGAGTTTATGTCTTTTGTGTTTGGCTACCAAGGCAGGTAGAGAAATACCATCAGGTGGGGGCAGGCTTAGATGGGTCTGGGCTCAGGCTTTCCTTGGGTGGGGCTTGCCGTGACCACTGTCAGGGATGGGGGTGCGGTTCTCAGGCCAATGGAGTTATGTTCCAGAGGGGATTATAGCTGCCTCTGCTGTGTCATATAGTTTGCCAGAAAACTAGGAGATAGCTGGTAAAGACTTCACCCAGCTGCCACACAGTTGGTGGGTGGTCTTGCTCCTGCAGTGCCCTGCTCAGACCTTGTTCCAGGCCTTAAGTTTCTCTGTTGAGAAAGCAAGCATGGCTTTCAGGCCTTCCGCCTCCCTGTCTGCTTACAATGTCGGCAGTAGCTCCTGTGCTTGTATATGCAGCAGTTTCTGTTCACACCTCGGATTCTGCTCAAGAAAATTTGTGCCCAGTCAAAATTATTACAAATTTCATTTGGAAGCTTATTTCACCCTGTGACCTCTCCACCCCCCAATTCAGCCAGCTGTCTTCCCCAAGGACCTCTGTGAGTTATAGTCAGCGATGGCTACCTTGGGCTCAAGCTGGAGACTGGGAGTGCCTACAGGGCTCTTCCTGCTGCTGCCTCTACTTTTATATTTTGTGCAGCCCTCTAAATCCATTTCAGCACTAGGTAAGGTTAAGTCCTTCTCCTGTGATCTGGATTTTCAGATTCCCCCAAGGGAATGTATGTTTGGAGGAAGGTTTTTCCCCTCTCACACTTTGGGAACTTACAATTTTTTGCCTGTCTCATGAAATTTGCTGTGGGATGCTGCTTCCTTCGAAGGATCCATGAATTCTTTCAGTTTTCCTGGTGCATTCCTGTGGTGGTTCTCGGAGCAAAACGATGTGAGTCTCCACACACTGTTCTGTTGGTCCAAGTGGGAGCTGCACATTAGCCCTGTCTCTTATGTGCCATCTTCCTCCTAATCCTCCTGAGTATAACTTTTGTGTGATCTATTTTTTTAGTTTTGGTCTTAATTTGCGGCATCAAGTTTATTTTATTTTGTTAAGACTTGGAAAACCTGGGTGTTGAAGTACCCTATAAGTAATAGTGTTGCTTGCAAGGTCTGGCTAGTATTTCAGTTCTAAACTGTATTCCTATTCACCATAGAAACCTGAGTGCAGGGAAAAAGAAAAAAAACAAAGGAAAGAAAGAAAATAATTTGGGACTGGAGTCAGAAAATCTGGAATTGAAACTTAGCATTGCCAAATCAGAGTGACAACAGCAGCAAATACTGGTTGAGCATTTACTATATGTCAAGTGCCTTTTTTCTAATTTTCTCAGACTGACTAGCTGTGTGATTGTGGGAAGGTCCCATAATCTTTCTGAAATCTAGTTGTAAATGAAAATAATACTGTGTACCCATCTTATTTCATAAGGTTGTTATGTGACTCAAATGAGATATTAAGTAACATAAATGGAGCTAAAACTTACAGTTCACTTATTACGTATCATGTATGGTTTTAACTGCTTTACATGCATTAATTCATTTATTTTTTAAAAAACTATCCTACAAGTTAGACAGTTCTATTTTGTAAACAAGGGAACTGAGGGAAGAAGACTGTAAGTATCTTTCCTAGGGTTAAATAGCTAGCAAGAAGCAGAGCATGCATTTGAATGAAATGATATGTTAAGGTGATTTGAATATATATAACATTTCTTATTTTTAAACAGAAAGATCTCAAGTTCAGTAGACTGGGAAGTCTAGGGTCCTTAGTTAGGAACATACCAAGAATTTGCATTCAGTAGTGCTGAAGGAACAGCTCTTGAGAATTTCAGATCCATATACTTCCTATTTATATGTAGTTATCTGGGCAGCTCAGTGACAGTTCAACTCATAAATGGTTCCTCTTTCCTTTCTCTTACTGTTAGAGTCCTGTAATTCACTCTACCTCAATACATTATGGATTTAATGTCAATTAGAGAGCCTTCAAAGAGCAAAGTGACTTGAACACTTTGCAATGAGATGCACATGAAAATACAAATGAAAAAATGACAAAATACACTGTTACATCAAAAATAAATGCTATGCACTAAATTTTTCCCCTCTCCACCTCCAACTTGTCCTTGTTCCTGTAAGAAGTCAAGATGTGGCTATGTTAAAAAATGGGTGGATGGGTGAACAGATATGGAGCCAATGCTATCTCTTATACACAGAGGAAGCAGTGAAGGCAGCTTTCACCTTGATTTTAAGCCTGACAAAGGCCAATTTGGTTGTAAGGAAAAGATGAGGTCTTAGGAGAAAATGACCTTCCCTTTCATTTTCGACCTTATAATAACCATTCTGAAAAGTTGTAAAAGGGAATCCCATGTTGATTAAGATAGTGAATGGACCAAATGACTTCAGTGGCTTAAGTGAGGTACACCCTGTCCTCACCTTAAATTCAGGGTGGGAAAGGCCGGACTGTCATCTTATTCTCTTTTCTAATCATTCATTTAGTGGATGTTATTGTTCGATGATTTGTTCAATGTTATTGCTGTTTACCATGGAGGCTGTAAAATATGAAGCCATTTTAGCGTAGGTCACCAGAGCATACACTCTGGAGCCTACTGCTTAGATGTGAATCTCAGCTTCAGTCCGTGTATGAGCTGAGAGACTCTGGGCAAGTTACTCAACCTCAGTTTACTCCTCTATAATATGGGCATAATAACAATTCCTCCTTCATAGCTTTATTGTGAAGATTAAATAGTTAACATTATGTAAAGTGATTAGAACAGTGCTTCATAATAATAATTATTGTTGATATTAAATTATTAAAAATTAATATTACTCAAATTGTTATTATTGTTATGCATTTTATTACTTATCTATAGACTCTGGAAACTCAAGGCCTTTATGTCTTTTCACTCTTGAACAGGTCACTATCTTCTACATCCTATCCTTTAGTTTTCTATCAAATTAACTTTTCCAATTAATGCCTTTCATCATTGTTTTTTTCCGACTCACACTGTGGACTGACCTCACATTGAATAGAAAATAACTCAAACACTCTTTGATTACCAGTCGAGGCTCTCCATAGACTGGCCTCAACTGTATTCTCCAAACTTTTTAGTAGGGAAGATGGTCACGTTGGTTTCTCAGTCCATTTTCAGAGACAGCAGCACCATCTACTGGACGATCTTTATTCTAAGTAACAGTGAGCGTTACTGTTAGACTGTTAGAACTTGAAAGAATGAGAAAGCAGAGGTGGATGTTTGTGTTGTCTTTGGTTCATTTGTTCTAAGATCACATTCCAAGGCTGAATACATGAAAGACCATGAAAGAGTTAAGTGAATGCCATGTACAGTATTTCATGTTGAAAGACTTTGAAATCATAATTTTAGAATGTAAAGGGAACTTAGAAGACAATGGTAAAGCAGCAACAGTTGGAGTAACTCTGTATGTTTATGTAATGCTGAAAAGTTTTTAAAGAACTCTCACATGACCCTCAAAGTAGCCCTGAAAAATAGACAACACAGATCTTATTATCTCCATTTTAAATGAAAGAAGAGTAAGGCAAAGGAAGGTTAAATTATGTGCTTTAGGTTTCACACCAGGAATTGTGACTTGGTGTTGTGGACTTTCCATTACACTATACTTACCTGCTCCAGACTCTCATTCTATAGATGGGAAAACTGACTCTCGAAGAATCTAAGCAACATCTCTCAAATCCAATGGTAAGTTGTAGTATCAGAACAAGAGTCTCCTGATTAACAATTGGCACTCATTGACAACTCTACTTCTTCACTTTCTTATAAAATTTGTATAAATTTAAAGGGTATAAGTGCAGTTTTTTTTTTAAACATGGATATATTACACAGTGGTAAAGTCTGGGCTTTCAGTGTAACCATCACCCAAATAACCTACGTCATGCCCATCAAGTAATTTCTCATTCCTCACCCCTCCCACCTCTCCACCCTTTTGAGTCTCCAGTGACTATTATTGCACACTCTACGTCCATGTGTACATGTTATTTAGCACCCACTTTTAAGTGAGAACATGCGGTATTTGGCTTTGTTTCTGAGATGTTTTTACTTACGGTAATGACCTCTAGGTCCATCCATGTTGCAGCAAAAGATGTGATTTCGTTCTGTTTTATGGCGGTGTATATTCTTTCGTGTATATACACTACATTTTATTTATCCAATCCTCTGTCGAAGGACACTTAAGTTGAATTCATATCTTTGCTATTGTGCCCCACTTTGCCCTAACCCCAACAATGACAACACCATCAGTGAAAAATAGAGAGGTGATGATGAAACTCTCATTGGAATTATTGCTCTGAATTGTGAACGTAGGCAGGTGAAGCATGAAAAGGTGAAGCATGAAAATAAATTGATTCTGATACCTGTCATTGGTACAGTCACTCCAGGGTAGAGCCTGGCCCTGAGGTTGAAGAAAGAGGCTGGGTAAGATGGCTCCTGCCTGTAATCCCAGCACTTTGGGAGGCTGAAGTGGGAGGACTACTTGAACCCAGGAGTAGGGGAACAGTTTGGGCAACATAGTGAGACCACATCTCTACAAAAAATAAAAAAAAAATTAGCCAGGCGGTGGCGCATGTCTGTAGTCCCAGCTACTCGGGATTCTGAGGTGGAAGGATCACCTGAGTCCAAGAGGTTGAGGCTCCAGTGAGCTATGATTGTGCCCCTGCACTCAGCCAGGGTATCAGAGCAAGACCCTGCTTCCTGAAACCACCCCCCCGAAAACAGCCCCCCAAAAGAAGGAGGTGGTGAGAGGAAGGGACTGTACCTTGAACCTCAGATGGACTTCCCAGATTTTCCCAGGTTTGGCTCTGAGCCACATTCTCAGGACGCCAGGTTGAGGAGGCCACTTGAGCTGGGCTGCTCCACAGCTACCTTCTGACCTCTGGATCTGGGCAGGTCTTCGCCTCTTTCTGCAGGAAACAGGGCAGGTCGCTATGGGGGCTGTGGGTTTTTACAACACATCCTCTGCCAGGTCTGAGACCTTTTCCTGAACAGCTCTCACAGTTTGAGCTCTGGAGCTAAACACACTGGTGGAGTGAGAATGTCTTATTTCCTGGTCTCAATTCCTACTTTTGGGGGTTTTAATGAAGATTTGATCATTCTCTAAGGGCTGAATCCTGGCACAAGAGTTTCCTGGAAATATAAAAATGTCATCTGGGCTTGCTTGCACTTAGGTAACCCTTGCTGGTGCAACTTTGAAAGAAACCAGGAGATCCTTTTAGTTAAATATTTAAAACGATTTAATTGTCAAGCCTTCACAAACTCTAGTGGTTCTTTTGCAGTTGATTAAATTTTCTAGGACCACACTTTCTAGAGCAAGCATTGCTTCATAAAACCTATTTAAAAGTGAGTGTTCACCTAGATTCCAAATTTAGCACTATGTACATTCACCAAATTTCTGTCATTGCCGGGAATTACTGGACTCCTTTTTCTTGTTGGGTGGACAGCTGGAGTTTTCAAATTACACTGTATAGTTTGCTCTGCATTTTTTTTTTTTTAATCTGAGAAGAAAACTTTCTTTTTCTTGCTGCATAAACAGTAGTGGTTTCAAATGTCAAAATCTGAACTCTAGATCCTTGCATGAAGCTTACTTCCCATGCTACCTGTGTCCTTCAAGATGGTGTGTTGAAATGAAGCAAGGACACACAGTGGAGGAAGGTGTGGACATAAGGTTAAGATGTTACCCAAGATACAAGTCAGGCTGAAAGAGGATTGGGTAAGCGAGAAAAGATGGTTAGAAGGTAAATTTCTTGGCCGGGCGCTGTGGTTCACGCCTGTAATCCCAGCACTTTGGGATGCCAAGGCAGGCGGATCACGAGGCCAGGAAATCAAGATCATCCTGGCCAACAGGTGAAACCCCGTCTCTACGAAAATACAAAAAAATTATCTGAGTGTTGTGGCGTGTGCCTGTAGTCCCAGCTACTTGGGAGGCTGAGGCAGGGGAATCGCTTGAACCTGGGAGGTGGAGGTTGCAGTGAGCCGAGATCGCGCCACTGCCCTCCAGCCTGGTGACAGAGCAAGACTCCGTCTCAAGAAGAAAAATAAAAAAGAAGGTAAATTTCTAAATCTCTTTCCTCCTATTCATCATATCTTCTCCTGGGACACCAAAAGGGCCTCAGGTAGAAAAAGTTCAGAGATTATAAACTGAGCAAAATTGATGAGGTTAATTGACTATAGAAACAATGCAAAGTGGCATCATTCAACTGGGGTAATATCCGAGGTTCAGTGTCCCACGCCAAATAAATCAAAGATACAGACACAAGAGCAGTGAGGTTAAGAGCAGAGGTTTACTAGGTGAAAGAAAGAGAAGAGCTCTCTCCTGCAGAGAGAGGGGTCCTGAGCAGGTTTTCTGGTCCATTGCGAAATGCAGCAGGTGTTATAGATGAGCTTGAGGAGGTGGTGTTTGATTTACCTAGGGCACAAAAGATTGGTTGGACCAGGTGTGTCATTTGCATAGGGTGCGAAAAACTGGTTAGGGCTAGATGTGCCATTTGCATAGGGCATGAAAAAGCTGGCCACCCCACCCTAATCTTTTATTATGCAGATTGGTTCTCTGTCTGGCTGGTGCCATGTTGCCTGTTTCCTTACTGTACACGTGGTGACAAAGAAAAGGGAACATTGAGCCTCCATGTGGAACATGGCTGGCTCTCAGGTATCTCTTTTCTATTGGCACAGCTGCCAGCATTCACCTGTCAAGCTTCTAGCTTGCTTATATCTATGTCTGCAGCTCGATTTTTCAGGCGGTTCTTTGTTAGAAAAGAAACAATTTTGAGGCTGTTTTTTGTTAAAAGGGAAATTCTGCTGAGGACTCTGTTACCCATACTATCTGCCTAAATAATTTCTTTCTATCTCTTATAGCAAATGGATTTTTCAGATGGAGCTCTTTTCCTCTTTGGAGGGAGGCCTTAGCCTGGGGAGGACAGCTAGGTGCCAAAAAGAAAAGAAGCACATTTAACAGAGGCACGTTTGACATCCAAGAAACACTGAAATGTGGTTTAAATCTTTATAAAAATTTCTATAAAATGTGCAAAGGAATGATTACATTGTTTGACACAGCAAAACATTGTAATATTCTTAATCAGTGGCTCAGTTGTCACAAATCTCATCTTCAAGGCAGTTTCTCAGTTGACCAGGTAATTTATTGTCCAAATGGGAACACTTTTGGGTGCGAAGAACAAGAGATTTATAATTTCACTGGGCACAGGCATACACCAGGCCTGTCCTTGCACATTCCTTTTTCATCTGGTTCTCTCAATTCCAGCATGCACTGCGTCACCTATGTTCACGTTTTTCTTCCGACTAACTCATCTGTGAGATTTATTCTGTTTTCCCAGAGGATCTAGAATGTAAATTACTGCTTTGGTCTTTACTGAGATCAGCACAACAAAAATCCAGTGGATGTTCAAGCCTCGTCTCTCACCACCATCCCTCTCTCGCTTATGGTTTAAAAGGAAGTTTCTTGGTCTAGAGCCAGTGCCACTCCAGGAGCAATGAGCACGCTGTACACTCAGATCTTCCTTTTTCTAAGCATTGTTTTTCAGTGAAAGGGGCCAGGGCTTTTTGGAGATATGGCTGATTCTAGGGCAAGAGTGCGAAAAATACAAGATGAGCCTGGAGAGTCTTGTAGTATCAGGAAATAAGGAAGCGCTCAAAAAGTAAAAGCATGGAGGCATGCACGGGACAGAGGTACCAACCTGAAAGAGCTCCTGGGGGCCAAAACTGGGAGAATTTGAACAGTAATTTTTTTTTAAAAATGTAGTATTGAATTATAACACAAGTATAAAATAAACGTACATGAGCCTATGTTGCTATACATAAATAATTGAATAATCAAATAAATAAATTAATGAAGGACGAGAGATAAATTTTCATTACAGAAGAATTTCAAATAATATGTGTGGATAATCTACCCTCTCCTCACTCCCCAAAAGTGTGAACTGGACATAGTGACTGATTTCCAGTGAGTAGAAATAGAAAGGGGAAAATAGTAACTTTACAGTGGAGAAAACTGGCAAACACTACTTTAACGAAAATGATCAAGTTTATCATCACCTGTAATAAGTCATGTTGCTACCATACTACTTCCTGTTTTGATATGATGACAAAAGGACCTCGTCTCTGTGGTATTCTTTTCCAAATCTCATAACCCATGTTGAATCGTGATGAACCTGTATTGAGGTATGTTCTAAAAATTTCCTGACCAATACTTCTCAGAACTGTTGAGGTCTTGAAATACAAGACAAGACTGAACAACTGTGAGAGAAGAATGGACTAAGATGACATGAGGACAAAATGCAACATGGCACGCTGCCTTGGATCCTGGAGCAGAGAAAGGGCCTTAGTGGAAAAAGTTGTAAACGTTAATGAAGTCTGGATTGTAGTTAATAGTAATGTACCACTGCTGGTTTCTTAGTTTTGAGAACAGTGCCATGGTAATGTAAAATGGTTATAGTGGGGGAAGTTGGGTAAGGGGTATATGTGAGCTCTCTACCATCTTTGTAACTTTTCTATAAATATAGAATTACTCCAAAATAAAAAATTCATTTTTTTTTTTGAAAAACAGGACATAGTTTCCAGCTTCATCCATGTCCCTGCAAAGGACATGAACCCATCCTTTTTTATGGCTGCATAGTATTCCATGATGTATATGTGCCACATTTCCTTTATCCAGTCTATCATGGATAGGCATTTGGGTTGGTTCCAAGTCTTTGTTATTGTGAACAGTGCTGCAGTAAACATACGTGTGCATGTGTCTTTATAGTAGAATGATTTATAATCCTTTGGGTATATACCCAGTAATGTAACTGCTGGGTCAAATGGTATTTCTGGTTTAGATCCTTGAGGAATCGCCACACTGTCTTTCACAATGGTTGAACTAATTTATACTCCCACCAACCATGTAAAAGTGTTCCTATTTCTCCACATCCTGTCCAGCATCTGTTGTTTCCTGACCTTTTAACGATCACCATTCTAACTGGCATGGGATGGTATCTCATTGTGGTTTTGATTTGCATTTCTCTAATGACCAGTGATGATGAGCTTTTTTCCATGTTTGTTGGCCACATAAATGTCTTCTTTTGAGAAGTGTCTGTTCATATCCTTCACCTAATTTTTTATGGGATTGTTTGTTTTTTTCTTGTAAATTCAATTAAGTTCCTTGTAGATTCTGAATATTAGCCCTTTGCCAAATGGATAGATTGCAAAAATTTTCTTCCATTCTGTAGGTTGTCTGTTCACTCTGATGATAGTTTCTTTTGCTGTGCAGAAGCTCTTTAGTTTAATTAGATCCCATTTGTCAATTTTTGCTTTTGTTGCCATTGCTTGTGGTGTTTTAGTCATGAAGTCTTTGCCTATGCCTACGTCCTGAAAGGTATTGCCTAGGTTTTCTTCTAGGGTTTTTATGGTTTTTAGGCCTGTCTGGGGTTGGGGTGTAGGGGAGGGATAGCATTAGGAGAAATACCTAATGTAGATGACAGGTTGATGGGTGCAGCAAACCACCATGGCACGTGTATAGCTATGTAACAAACCTGCACATTCTGCACATGTATCCCAGAGCTTAAAGTATAATAATAATAATAATGATAATAATAATAATAATAATAATAATAAAGAAAAACAGGACATAGCAACTAGCTTAAAGAGGTTTTATTTACCAAATCTGGACCAATTTTAGCATAAAATTGGGATTATAAACCAATAAATTCAGTTAAGGTTCATGAGTTTGTACTAAGGTAAATGAATGAATGGGTGAATAAATAAATAAATTGGAGGGACAAAAATGTTTTTCCGTACATTATACTGCTAATTCATAAATGTAGAAGGGACAGTGAATTTAGAAAATTATCAATGGATGCTAAAACTAGTGATTGAAGGTTTGATGATGAACAGTTATTTGCATAATATTAAGGTATTTACCTGCAAAGGAAGTACAGAGGGGAAAGCAGGAACTTACTTATGGTTGAAGAACATTGTCAGATGTTCATAAAGAATCACCATTAATATGATGAAAAATAGACAAACTAGTGTTGTGTGCTTCTGGAAATGATGCACTGAGGGCACCACGTCGCTTTCATGGTTTTTCTGCCCCCCAGAATGCATTACCTGAATCCTAATCATGGAGAACTATCAGAAAAACTCAAACTGAGAGGCCTTCTCCAAAATAACCGGTTTATATTTTTTTAAATAAATATTCGTGCTAAGAAACAAAAAAAATGGCTAAGGAATCGTTTCAGATTAAAAGGGAACAAAGAGCCATAGCAGATAAATACATGATGTGATATAGAATTGGATCTTGCACTGGGGTGGGTGGGAGCTATTAAAGGACATTATTGGGACAATCAATTACATATGACTATCGACTGTGGATTAGATAATAGTATTATATCAGTGCTAATTTTCTTGATTTTGATAATTATGCTGAGATTATGTAAGGCCACATGTTTTTATAAAATACACACACACGTATTTTATTTAAAAAAGAGATACCTCTTGCTGCTTTGTGGAGAAAAGACTGCAGGGGAGATAAGAAGGAAGCAGGAAGCCATTAGGAGGCTATTTAATAATACAAGCAAGAGACAAATGAAGCCTAGTGCAGTGGCTCATGCCAGTAATCCCAGCACTTTGGGAGGCTGGGGCAGAAAGATCCATTGAGGCCAGGAGTTCAAGACCAGCCCGGGCAATATTGTGAGACCCAGTCTCTACACAAAAAGATAAAAATATCAGCTGGGCATGGTGGCATACACCTGTAGTCCTAGCTACTCAGGAAGATTGCTTGAGCCTGGAAGTTTGAGGTTGCACTGAACTATGATGGCACCACTGCACTCCAGCCTTGGTGACAGAGTGAGACCCTGCTCCTAAAAAATAAAAAATAAAAATTAAAAAGATGATGCTTTTTTGTAGTTGGTGGTACTTGTAGAAATGGTGAGAAAAGGCTGGTTCTATTTGGAAAGTAAAACCAAAAGGGTTTGCTGATGGATGGGCTGTGGATGACTGAGAAAAAGAGACAAGGATTTCAGCCTGAGCAACTGGGAGAATGGAGGCAGGCAGGGGCTATCACTTAACTGAAAGGGGAAGATCCTTAGAGGAGCATATTTTGGGGTTGGGGGAAGATCAGGATTTCAGTTATTACACATTGCAGCTTGATTGCTTTCCCTCAAGTGTAGCTCTGATAATCCCATTTCCCTGGCTGATAATTTCATTTCTTCAGTAGTTGAGATGTTACCACCAAAGGACTTGGCATTCGAGGTCTTTCTCAGCTTGGTCCCATAACACTTTATAAAGGCAGTATTTGCTCCCCTCCTCAGTGTTCCTTTTGTTTCTGTCTAATTGAAAGACTTGTGATGGTTAACTTTTTTCCTGTTGGTGTTTCCCAAAATAGGGTCTGTATATAGTTGTTGATCTGAATAATTGCTACAAGTTTTACTGGCGAAAATATTTTTCTTTTGATAGGTACACACTGATCTTAACGTATATTAGAAAATGACAACACTAGTTCATCAAACCTGTGATAACATTAGTATTATCATTAGTACAAACCTTGAGTATTATCATTAATATTATAATTAGTACAAATCTTGGTAAAATAGTGGATCGGTTTAAAGTCAATAGAAAGAAAAATATTGTATAAGATATTACAAAATAATAATATGATGAAGGTGGAACATGAAAACCTGGAGCTGGAGAAATACTGTACTGTTAGGGTATAATTTTTTAAAATATGTTTCATTTTGTAAAATTTAAATATACCAAAAAGAGAGAATAAACCTGTCATTCAGCTTAGAGTTGCCTCATGTCTAGGTTGAAGGTCCCTCTGGCTCACCAGTCTACTCCAGCTTAGTCAACCAGGAGAACCCACAGAAATTCAGTGCCCCCAAGCCCCTGTTTAAAAATGAAGGGCTTTTGAATAGCCAAGGCAATTCTAAGCAGAAAGAACAAAGCTGGAGGCATCACATCACCCAACTTCAGACTATATGCTACAGGGCTACAGTAACCAAAACAGCATGGTACTGGTACAAAAACAGACACATAGATCAATGGAACAGAATAGAGAGCCCAGAAATAAGGCGCACATCTAGGACCATCTGATTCTCAACAAGGCGGACAAAAACAAGCAATAAGGAAAGGACTCCTACTCAATAAATAGTACTGGGATAACTGACTAGCCATATGTAGAAGATTGAAACTGGACCCCTTCCTCATACATACCACATGCGAAAATCAATGCAAGATGGATTCTAGACTTCATTGTAAGACCTCAGACTATAAAAACCCTGGAAGATAACCTAGGCAATACAATCCTGGACACAGGAATGGGCAAAGATTTCATGACAAAGATGCCAAAGCAATCACAACAAAAGCGAAAATCGACAAATGGGATCTAATTAAACTAAAGAGCTTCTGCACAGCAAAAGAAACTATCAACTAACAGAATAAACAGCCTACAGAATGGGATAAAATATTTGCAACTACACATCTGACAAAGGTCTAATATCCAGCATCTATAAGGAAATTAAAGAAATTTACAAGAAAAAACAAATAACCCCATTAAAAAGTGGGCAAAATACATGAAAAGACACTTTTCTAAAGAAGACATACATGTGGTCAACAAACACATGAAAAACAGTATCACTGATCATTAGAGAAATGCAAGTGGCAAAACCACAATGAGATAACATCGCGCACCAGTCAGAATATCTATTATTAAAAAGTCAAAAAATAACAGATGCTGGTGAGGTTGTAGAGAAAAGGAAACACTTACACACTGTTGGTGGGAGTGTAAATTGACTCAACCATTGTGGAAAGCGGTATGGTGATTCCTCAAAGAGTTAAAAACAAAACTACTACTAGACCCAGCAATCCCATTACTGGCCATATACTCAGAGGAATATAAATCATTCTACCGTAAAGATACATGCATATGAATGTTTATTGCAGCACTGTTTACAATAGCAAAGACATGGAATCAACTTAAATGCCCATCAATGACAGATTGGATAATGAAAATGTGGTACGTATACACCATGGAACACTCTGCAGTTATGAAAAACAACAAGATCATGTCTTTCATGTGAACGTGGTTGGAGCTGGAGGCCATTATCCTTAGCAAACTAACAGACACAGAAAACCAAATGCTGCATGTTCTCACTTATAAGCGGGAGCTAAATGATGAGAAGTCATGAACACAAGGAAGAGAACAACAGATACTGGGGCCTACTTGAGGGTGGAGGGTGGGAGGTGGGGGGAGCAGCAGAAAAAGTAACTATTGGGTACTAGGCTTAGTACCTGGGTGATGAAGTAATCTGTACAACAAACTCCCATGACATGAGTTTACCTGCATATCAAACCTGTACACATACACCCAAACCTAAAACAAAGTAAACAAATAAAAATGAAAGGGTTTGAAGTCAGGAGTGGTGGCTCATGCCCATAATCCCAGCACTTTGGGGGGCTGAGGCAGGAGAATCCTGTAAGGCCAGGTGTTTGAGACCAGCCTGGACAACATATTGAGACTCTGTCTCTCCAAAAAAAAAAAATTAGCCAGGCATGGTGGTATGCACCTGCAGTCCCAGCTACTGGGGAGGCTGAGATGGGAGGATTACTTGAGCCTGGGAGTTCAAGGATGCAGTGAGCTGTGATTGAGCCACTGCATTCCAGCCTGGGTGACAGAGTGAGACGCTGTCTCTAAAAATAATAATAATAATAAATAAAAATTAAAAAAAGAAGGGCCTTAAATACTCACCAGAGAATATGAACTTGATCATATAATAATGGGACATTATGGTGAAATTATTTGAATAGAGAAATGACAAAAGGGTTACATTTCAGTTTAGAAAGGACTTAGTGATAGAGTAGTATCATAACATATAATGGCTTAGATGGTTGTTGTAAATCTGGGATATTAATTTAAATGGCACTAATTATTAAGAGCCATATTTTGCTATAATGCAACCATGGGTCCAATCAGAACTTAGCAGGGGAAATACTCACTACCTCTTTACTATGGTGGACACGCTGGGGAGAACACTGGGCGTGGAGTCAGGCAGCTTCAAGCTGGTAAGACACCATATCCATATTTTGCTATTTTCTAGCTATATGGCCATGGGGAAGTCATTTTAATTCAATGAGTTTTTCTTTCATTTTCTAAGCATGGTGTTTTCTTTTTTTTTTCATTTTTTATTTTATTTTATTATTATTATTATACTTTAAGTTTCAGGCTACATGTGCACAATGTGCAGGTTAGTTACATATGTATACGTGTGCCAAGCATGGTGTTTTCTATACACATCTATTGAGATAATAATAGTTGTTGTAATGATGGCAATATTCTAGAAGCATTCTGCTGTCTGCAGATGCACTACTTTGGTGATTTAGTATTCTTTTATAGTGCCTCCAACCCCCAACCCCCTGCCTCAAGCCTATGTTTTTTTACTTTGGTGGGTGAGAAGATAGAGATAACTGTGGGGATGTACTTTATCATCAATGAAAGAAGGGATAAATAACAGAAATTTAAAACTTTGTTCTGTGAGCCTCTTGCTTCAAGGGAATCAGCAGGTTACCCTGTGGGTTCCTGTTATGCATTTGGAAAGAAAGAAAGCCTGATGAGGGAGGGGATGACATTGTTGAAGTTTCTCTTTTTAGCTGGCAAAAATAACAACGCATTTAAAGGTATAGCAATAATTCTCCTGGCATGTTTCTCACAGAGAAGCAGTGGGATCTAGTTGGGAATATTACGTCTTTGGAAAGGGAGAACTTCCTCAATCAGAGGACATAAAACAGTAATGAGAATAAACATTTGGTCAATTTAGGAAATCAACTTCAGCTTGGGAATCCCAAAAGGGAGCTCGTTTTGTGGGGTAGAAAGATATTTTTCCAGGGCTGACCCTTAGTAAAAGGAAACTTATGATTTTAAGTTTAAAAGCTCCAAAGGACTAATTCAAAGTGGAGAAGGGAAAGTTATTTTCATGAGAATTCCTGCTAAGACATTTGCATACAGTAAATCAAATTGCCTGTTGGCTAATAGGATTTGAAGTTTTGAACCTGTGCACTTTTTTTCAATTTGTGTGGAATGGATGAAAGCAGGGAAAGGGACTTAGATAGACCTAGGTGTGAAGCATTTTCATCTTAGATCAATTACTGAACCATTCAAACCCCAGCTTCCTAATCACTAAATGGAGATAATAAAATCTACACCTCGGGTTTGTTGTGAGAATTAAATGAGATATTTGTTGAGGGTTCAGCAGGGTGCCTGCATGTGGAAATGCTTCATAAATTGGAGCTATCGTTGTTTTCATCTGAATCAGCTGGCCTCTCTCCACCTCTCTGGCCTTCTTCCTCATGTATTTGAAACCTACTGGATGGGCCTCTAATGAGGAGGCTACCTTTATGGTTAGATTCTTCTATGGGGAAAGAAATGTAAAAAAGCAAATTTTTAAAAAGTAAACTAAGGAGTAGTGCATGACATCATTCTTAATAAAACAGAGTTAAGGAGTCCAGCTGGAAAGGTTTATGACTTTGTAGTGACTTTGTAGTAACTTTGTGTGTGCGTATGTGTGTGAATATACCAGTGAGATTAGGGTGGGTCAAAGACATTTATATTTTGTAGAAGGGAGTGATTTCACTTTTCCTTTGTGTATGATGTCCATGAAGCTAATTATAGCTGAGATTTATAACAGCTGATCAATTTAGTGAACTGGAAAGACACTCAAAAGAATTAAAGAGTAAAAATGTGGTTATTATTTAGCATTCTTTCATCAGATAATCTTTAACTGCTCCTGCCAACCTGATATATGAGAGTTGGTTTTTCCAAAGGTAATTCTGAGGCCCTTGATGATAACATTTTTGTTTTCTATTGTGATCAGTGAAAATCTTACCTCTCCAACAAATTGCTTTGGACTTCAGGACAAAGATTGTCTCCTCTACTTCTTTTTTTTTTTTTTTTTTAGTATTCCATGGTGGTATGGTTTGGCTGTGTCCCCAGCCAAATCTCAACTTGAATTGTATTTCCCAGAATTCCCACATGTTGTGGGAGGGACCAAGGGGGAGGTAATTGAATCAGGGTGTTGGTCTTTCCTATGCTATTCTCGTGACAGTAAGTCTCACGAGATCTGATGGGTTTATCAGGGGTTTCTGCTTTTGCTTCTTCCTCATTTTCTCTTGCCACTGCCATGTAAGAAGTGCCTTTCTCCTCCCACCGTGATTCTGAGACCTCCTCAGCCATGTGGAACTATAAGCCCAATTAAACCCCCTTTGTCCCCAGTTTCAGGTATGTCTTTATCAGCAGCATGAAAATGAACTAATAATATGGTAGTTACATTATTTAATAATTACTCATTTACTTTGTCTTGTGAGTCTTGAATGATCAAAACTAGTTTAAAATAAGGTCATGGAACTTTTAGTGTTAATCCTTTTTACATGTTCTTTGAACATAACTATTTAAAAATTGGCAATCTGTGTATTTATTAACCAGAACAGTCCATTCTCAAGTCCTGCCATGTAACAGGGAGTTCCCTGCGTTCTTTTTATTGTTATGGCCCATATGAGACCTGATGAGTAAATGGGATCCATCCTCAGACACATCTTAGCATTTGGATTTACACAGATTCTGAAATGCAGAATTAATACTTAATGTTAAATTCTGATGTGGAAATATGTGCCCACTGAGAATTCTACTGGGTTTGTTTATAGAAAATAAATATTAATTTTGTTAAACCGAGTGCATTTGCATTTCTTTCCCCAAATTACCACTAGCTTGCTGAACAAAAGACACACAGAGGCAAATCCCTCAGTTAGTGACTTTTCTATTTTCCCTGGGATGCTTTTCATAGACCCTTGTGTGTGTGTATGTGCGTGTGTGTATGTGTGTGTGTGTGTATGTGTGCACGTGCGTGCTATTTATACATATAAATTTTTTTTGTATCACTTTACAGTGTTGCTTGAAATGAGGGAGCTCTTATTGATATATTCCTTTTGGCTAATTTTCATTGCATTGTCTGTATAGGTGACCGACTTGATGAGACAATTCTTCAAACACACACAAGATGCTATATGAGGCCAAGGCTTGAGTGATTTGACTTATAAAGTAGAACAAGTCACTTTTACATTCAGGCCATTAATTACTTACATAGACACCAAAAGGAAAAGTAGCTGAAGATACTCAGCTCCCTGAGGTCCTTATCCTACACACCAGAAAGGAATGACACAGAAACAAAAGGGACTGGACAATGGCAACAGAACTTAAGGGATTCCCCTTTGCTAAGGAGCCAATTCTAAGCTACAGTACAATAGATTTATATCCTGCATCTCTGCTTTGAGGGAGGCAGCCCCAAATTCTTCATACCTCATCAGAACCTCTGAGGCAATGAGAAACTACCTTGTGACAGCCCCCAGAAGAGAGAGGGAGGTGGGTGGGTCTCACAGCAGCTCATCATGAGCCTCTCCTGAGCTCACGTTTAGGGAGGATTGTGAGACATTCATTGAAGACATAGATGAGCTGCAGTCCAAGCCTTTGCCTGCGTGTCCCATCCAGACATGTGCAAGGCCACCAGAGCACGATAGTGGAGCCATCTCTTACACCATCCGTCTGAAGCAGCCATCTCCTACGATGGTCAAGTGAGATAGATTGTAGCAGGATCTCTCACTCCATTTTGAAGACTGACTTGTCTTACTTGCCCAAATTTCTTGTAGCTGCTTGGAATCCACAGAGAAGTTTTCTTATGGGCAGATCTCAGTTACTAAGATAGCTTAGGTCCACTCCATCACACGTTACACTTGGCTCCAAGAGGATGCCTAATGCATTAAGAAAGTAAAGCACTTCCTGAGTGCTTTGGTGCAGATTTTGCCATACGAGGCTTTAGTTGGTGACCTCAGACTAGTGGTTAAGAACTTAGACTCTGCAGTTGGATGGTTCTGCCATTTACTAGGAGGGCGAACTTGAGCCAGATATTTAACCTCTGTAAGTCTCCATTCTCTCATCCACAGAATGAAGACAACAGCACAAGAAACTTGTATGAAGCAGTGCAGGTAACGTGCTCAGAATGGTGTCTGAAACAGGGTAATACCCAATAAACGTAGCCCTGTATGTTATTGGGAACCTATTGGCGCTGAGCTCTTTACTGAGCACATGGCACTGGGGAGAAAGACAAGGGAAAAAAACCCCAAACATTGTTAACTTACCATATAGTTGAATAAACTGAACATGGACTGTCATAAAATAGCCTACTGATGAATATCAACCATGGTCTTTGCAAAGGAGAAGTCAGTAGTCATAAAATTCTTCCTTTGGTTGAACTATGTTTAATTACATTTCTAAGTTGGCCCAGTGACTTGTGGATAAAGGCAGAGAGCAGTGGGTCACTCCATAAAGGCCACCACCAGAGTGCTGTCCATAAAATCTCTTTGTATAATGGTCTTAGCCAGGCATTGCTCTCTTACCTCCATTTTCCTTTCACAGTCCAGCCTGATGAATGCCTGCTCAACCGGTTTGATCATTTTGACTGAAACAAGTGGTCATTTTATGTCCTATGGGATGCTTGCTGAGGACATTAAACACAGGTGTGTGGGGATAGAGGGTAAAAGCACAGCTATTTTCCAATTAGGAGCCCCTTGGTTCCCTGAAATCCAATCACATGGCGTGAACCAGACACCCCTGTCTGGAGCTCTGTGTTCAACTCAGGATCCAACTCTCAGTGGAAAATTAAAAACAAGGTCATTATTATATATTAGATTTATTAAAAATGCAACTATTACCAAGAGCCTGTGGGCATGTGTGGAAAATGCTGTAATTAAATTAAATTAAATTAAATCCAGCAGTTAGAAGTAACATTTTCCACTAAGGAGGAGGAGGAGGAAGAAAAAAATAAGCCCATCGGAGAATTCCAAACCAGAAAAGTGCAAGAAGTGGCCAGGATTCTTCTAGGAGAAGGAAGATGTTATAACTGTTATTATTATTATTATTGCTGCCCTGAGATAATGGAAAAGTAATATATAAATTTGGAACAAGGTTGGAACTTTCCAGGCATTGGGAAAAGATGTTTATTTGGAAGAAGGTGAATAACATTAAAACCAGAAATGGAATGGCTACTATTATAGAGAGAAAGTTTATTTGTAGTGATTATCTAGAGTCATTATTCCAATAGTGACTATCAAATCAGTGGGAAAGCAGTGCTCTTTCAATGTTGCCAAGGTCATGGGAGGGTAAAATTGTCCGTTGGCAGTTGCAGCTGTCATACTTTGTTGCTAGAAGAATTGGGTTGTGTTAAGATGATAGGTGATGGTTAAAGCCGGAGCTTTAGTCCTAGCTTTAAGACAGGCTATGTTTCTTGTTTTCATCTCCACGTGGTGGAAGGAAGGCAGGAAGGAAGGCAGAGAGTTAGTGTGATGACGCTACATGTATCTACACTTAATTTTTTTTTTCTTTTTTGAAATGTGTTGCTACAAAGAGAGTTGCACGGTCCCCGCAAAGGCCTCTAAGCGTGTCTCCATGTCCCTTTGAGGGCAGAAGCTTTTTAATTGGTTGGATTGCTGGATTAGCACGTCTGTAGCCTGATTTGTTGGCCTCTTCTGCAAGATCAACATTGGCTACAGTTATGCTGCTTTTTCAGAAATAAGGATAGTTCTGGGGTATGTTTAACAAATGAAGTGGTCTAGGCAGCTTGAGAGTGAGGTCACAGCATAGCCACTACTTTGGGGATGGTAGCTTCCTAAAATGCCTGGTCAGAGGAATTCCCTGGCAGCAGCAACAGAAGCAATGGCTGTTCTCATGGTCTGTGGTCATGGACTGTCTGGCTACCAGAAATGTTCCACTAGTATTTGGTATCAAAAACTTTTATTTTGTCCCATACCTGGAAAATTTGTTATCCTTCTGGATTTTACCAAGGATGTGTTTTGCTCCCAACTGGCTTTTTCTGATTCGGTTGAACTTATTGATCAATTTGGACATCGCATTTGATTGATTTGATTTATACTTGATCAAATAGTCTCATTCATGTCAGTCAAAATGATTGAACCATTTGCTTGAAGGTGACTCTAGGTTGTCACCAGGCCGCTTAGAGAGTTTGATGGAAAGCTCTGAGGTCCAGAAAGAATCCTACGCTCTAAAAATGGCATTTTGGGGGCATTCTGCACAAGAACTGGTTTCCTTTCGCTCAGGAAGAAAGCCTGTGGGAACTTTTAATGATGTTAGGATTTTTTTTTTTTTTTTTTTTTTTTTTTTTAATGGTGAGCTCATTGATTACAGTTCTAAAACTCTTGAGGGATGAGGGAGATGGTGAATTCTGGCATTGAGGCTGGCCAACCTTGTAGTCAGTGAGGCTCTTTGGCTCTGGAGTGGGGCTAAGTTTGTCTCTGGCTGTGAATAAAGACTTCCTGAGTTTACATAAAAGGGATTTGCTCATCCTCTGAAATTCCCATGAGAAGGACTGGAGAAATCAGAGCCTTATTTAACACAATATAATTTAAACACCACAAACCCTCTACCCCTTTTACACGCATAGAACTCAAGTGCCAATCGCTGAGCCTTGAGCAGGTCTGCTTTTATTCTTGTGCAGGTTTTCCCAGGGTATTACTGTCAGGGTGAGGTGGTCTGGCTGCTTACCGTGATCCGAGCCCTGGTTGCACAGTAAGATTTTAATTTTTCTTGAATTCTAACCAAGTGGCAGAAGTCAAATGTTGGAGTGCAAGGCGAATCAGATACTTAAAATCATTTTTATCTGCTTGGATCAGATCTGCAAAACCACTCAGAAAGCTAACCACGCGTTCCATCTGCCACATAGTGCAGGGAAAAGAACTGGTTTCACTTCTATAGAAAAACTATATCATTTTCAGAGACTTTGGAAAATTGTAAACTATTCTCAGGTGTTTCTTTCTAATATGTCCTCCGCTTCTCTCCACAAAAAACATAGGAAAGATAGGACGATGATATCAGGAAATATAAATCACATTCCCTTATAATATTTTTTTTGCTGTGTGTATGTTCCTTTTCTTTTTTTTTTTTTTTTTGAGACGGAGTCTCGCTCTGTCACCCAGGCTGGAGTGCGGTGGTGCGATCTCGGCTCACTGCAAGCTCTGCCTCCCGGGTTCACGCCATTCTCCTGCCTCAGCCTCCCGAGTAGCTGGGACTACAGGAGCCCACCACCACACCTGGCAAATTTTTTGTATTTTTAGTAGAGACGGGGTTTCACTATGTGAGCCAGGATGGTCTCAATCTCCTGACCTCATGATCCGCCCGCCTCGGCCTCCCAAAGTGCTGGGATTAAAGGCGTGAGCCACCGCGCCCAGCTTTTCTGTGTATGTTTCTAATGCCAATATTAAGAATGTTGAGGAAGAAATGTTAATGTGGCATGATGGCTCCGTGTGGATGACTTGCACTCTGATGGCCTCATGACGTCAGATTGCCAGAAGCAAACTGGGACATGAAATGTAGGACATGGAGAGGAATATCAGAAAATTTCATGCTGTTTCTAAGGAATTGTACAATTTGCAAACTATGCTGATAATATTTTGGATTGCAGAATCTCCATGTCCACGCTGTGTGTGTGGTTGAGTTGGAGTTTGTAGGAGCACAGCTTGAAAATGGCCAGGGGGCTGACCACTGGAAAAAGGACATGGCTCTTCAAACCAGCAGCTGAGCAGCCTTCCGGATGGGTTGGAGGAAGGGTTTAGGGGTTGCAATGTGGTATGAGAAAAATCGACTTAGCTGTGGAAGGGTGAGATGAAGAGTAAAGGAGAAGCCCAAACAACATTTATACAGATAATCACTCCATATAAGCCCTGAATGAAATGATGGGAAAATATATTGTTCCTAATTAATTGGCTTTGCTGTCACTACTGGATATCTAATTTCAGCAAAGACTTTGGGGTAAAATGGTAATAGAACACATATATATCACCAACCAACCTTCATCCTAAACATGATTGCATGTGAAATGGCTCTGATAAGGCAGAAGGCAGAGCTGATCAGGCTTAGACATTTATATATGGCCGGGCGCGGTGGCTGACGCTTGTAATCCCAGCACTTTGGGAGGCCAAGGCGGGCAGATCACTTGAGGGCAAGAGTTCAAGATCAACCTGGCCAACATGGTGAAACCCTGTCTCTACTAAAAATACAAAACAATTAGCTGGGCGTGGTAGTGGGCACCTGTAATCCCAGCTACTCAGGAGGCTGAGGCAGGAAAATCGCTCAAACCCAGGAGGCGGAGGTTGCAGTGAGCTGAGATCATGCCATTGCAATCCAGCCTGGGCAACAAGAGTGAAACTCCATCTCAAACAAACGAACAAACAAAAAAAAATTTTTATTTTTTTGTATCTTTTCAAAATTTTTTAAATTCATGATATTTTAAATATCATTTAAAAAAATTTTTTTTTTGTATTATTTTCTTTGTATCGTGCCATTTATCAAAAAGTGCGAACATGGCTTTGAATACGGCTTCTGGTTTTGTTTCTCAATTCTGTGAAGGATATATGGGGTATGGGAAGAAGCATGGACTTGGACAGATCTATATTTGAGTCCCAAGTCTACCATTTGTTAGCTGCTGGATCCTGAGCACACTGCTCAAACTGTTTCAGCCTCAGTTTCCCTATCTTCAAACTAAGGATAACAGTACCTACCTTATGTATAGGCGTGAGGATTAAATAAAATGATGAATCAAGAGCACTAATTTTTATCTTTTTGAACCATAATCTACAGTAGGACATCCTTTTTCCTTTTTTTTACATTTCTATTTGGTGTTGCTAGATGTACACACACACACACACAGAGATGCATATGACTTTAACAAAAATTTCGTGAAACAATGCTTACTCTCACTAATGATACACTCTGATAGTTTCTGTTCTATTCTATTTCACGTTTACAGAAATTCTGGTCACGACCCACTAAATTTATTTTACAACCCACCAAAGGGTCTTGACCCATAGTTTGAAAAACATGAATCCGGCACATAGAACAGTGTCTGGTACACAGTCATTGACCTGTAAGGAATAAACACTGCTCTGGGGAAGGAATGATGTCATGTAGTAGGTTTACTGAGGCATAATTCTTTGGCCAAAGGAAGTTGTAATAAAACGCTAAAAGTTTCTTAATGAGAGGAGCATGAAGGTTGCCAATATGATAAAAGCGCTTTCTCCTTCTCCTCCTCCTTCTTCTGATTAAGGCACAAAATGGAAAAAAAAGAGGCAAAGAGGCTGAAAAAATTAAAAACGAAACATGATGATCTTTTCCTTAAAATAATTTAATTAAAATTTTCTAACTTAAAGACTGATTTCAGAATGGTTAATATTGACAATTTTGGACAATAAATATTTAAAGGGGAGAAAATCCAAGGAGGTTGTTTACATACAGTTAACTAAAAGCAGAAAGAAGTAGGGCCTGCTGAGTTTCTATCTTCTAGATGATGGTAGAACATCCTTTTCTTGTCTCTTTCCTTCTGCAGAAACAAGTAGAACATGAATTCAGAGTGAAGGAGATGTTAAGGGTATGGTTGGTGTATTGGTTTTCTACTGCTGTCGTAACAAATTGCTACAAGTGTAGATGCTTAAAACAACACAAATTGGTTATCTTATCGTTTCCATGGGTCAGAAGTCCGGGCACATCATGGCTCAGTGGTCCTTCTGCTCTGAGTCTCACAAGACTGAAATCAACGTATTGGCAGGGCTGCTTTCCTTTCTGAAGTCTCAGGATGAATCCACTTCCCAGCTCCTTCAGGTTGATGACCTGATTCAGTTCCTTGCAGTTGTAGAACAGAGGTCCCCATTTCCTTGCTGGCTGCCTACTGGGGACCAGGCTTTTCTCCTAGAGGCTGCTCCATCCCTCCTCATGCTTCCCGTGGCGCTCCCCCCCGCGACTGTAATTGAGTCTCTCTTACCCCTCGAATCTAACTTCTCCTTCTGCCAACCTCTCTCTCATTCCCACTGGAGAAGTTACTCTGCTTTTAAGGGCTCAGGTAATTAATTAGATTAGACCCCCTAGATGACTCAGGACAGTCTCTCTAGCATAAGGTCAGCAACCTACAAAGTCTCTTTTGCTATGTAATGGAACATATTCACAGGATCCAGGGAGTAGGGCATGGGTATTTTTGGAGGGCCATTAGTCGGTCTGCTAAACATGGTTCAGAAATTATTTTCTCTTTAAAGAAGAGCTCTTACAGTCATCAGATTTTCCATGGCTTTTAAGTACCTAGAGTTACTGGATGAATCTTAAAATTAAGGAATTTTAGAGGCATCTTAAGATTCATGAGGTTCAACTTCCTCATTTCGCAGATGAGGAAATCAAATGGAATTACTTGCCTACTCTTACAGGAGACGGGTAAAAGAGTCAGTGGTACCTCCCATGTTTCTTGATTTCTGGTCCTTCATGGCTCAGGTACTCAGAAATGATGATGGAGTATGTTATTGAAAGGGTGAATCCTTAAGAAGAAATAAATGAAAAGTCTCAGCAATTGGAAAACCAGGCTTTTGTTTTGCCTCCTTCCAGATAGGAAACATTTGCAAGAAAGAATTCTGGCAGTTATTTGTTGAAGGATCATTTTATACCATCCTCTCATATTTAAATGTGAATGGTGGACATTTTTTAAAAAGACTCAATTCTTAATGATATCTATGATATCAGAGATATTTAAAATTTTTATTATCCAGATATTTCAGATAAAAAAGTGTTTTTTTCTTCTTAATATAGAATAAATAACATTGTTTCTTTAATGAAACCCAAGAGGATCAGGATGAAAATGAGTGCAAGAGGACAGAAAGAGAGCTTGAAACAATCAATTCTTGGGAGTTCCTAAATGACAGAGTCAATGTTGTGCCCCTAACACACAAGACCAGTAGTAGTTTCTTATTTGTCAATGTCAATGGAAGCAGGAAAAAGGTTCTGTCTATCTATCTATCTATCTTTCCATCTATCCACCTATGAATTATTCTTTCATTCTCACTTCATTTACTCTATACTTACTGAGAATCTGTTATATGCCTGGTGTTATGCTAGGGGCTGGGATACACTGAGAAATGAGATATGGCCTTTGCGTGAGATCACAAGATATGGTCTTTGGGGAGCTCACAGTTTAATCAGGGAGACAGATATTAGACCAGATGTAAAAGCATGTTGCCCCAGAATTGTAACTAAAACCTCAACCTGAAAGGAAGACGCTCAAGTAATCCTATTTTTTAACAAGAGGCAAATAGAAGCCAGATATCTCCCTCCAGGGCTTACAAGGAGGAGGCAGAACTTCCCTATTAGCACCTGCCACCCTCCAAACACAGGAAGAAGGGGTGGGAAGGGGAATGATGGTCCTTTACATAAGAAGTCTTGAGAATAAATGGGAGACACAGGGAATGTTTTGAGTCACTAGCCTTGTGAGGAGTGCCATGTTCATGGTAAGAGGTGATTGCCACTCTCCCTTCGGGTACCACAGGGGTTGATTTCCTTCCCCATCATCAAGTGAAGGAGTTCACTTGATGTAGAGATCGGGTGTGTCTGTGCAAGGCAGGGTCACTGGCGTCTCATTCCTTAGGCATCAGACCTGCTGATCTGCCCCTGAGTACCAGAGAAAGGGAAAAGAATTGGAGGAAGGCTACAGGGCTGCAGAAACAGTACCACAATCAGCACAACCACCAGTTAGTCTGGCAGGGGTCTGTGAGTCTCTAGTGGATAGAGTGGAACCTGCAGAGGTGGCTGGGCTTGAGCCCTTTTGATGCTATACCACTTGAAAATGCTACACACAGGATAAGGGGACGCCATCAGCAAAGGGCTGTAGGAGATGCAGCATGAGTGACAGGATATGGGAGGATAGAAGAGGTGAGGCAAGAGTAGCATTTGCCATGTCAACAAAGCATGTAGTCAGAAGGCCCCTTCAGTGCTCTCCAGTTAACATATTCATGAGCCTCACAAAAGAGTCGGCTTTGGATGCCTCCCTACGTGCCCAGCCTTAATGGCCAGTCAGGGTTGGCCAGAGAGAGAACTGCAATGACTCCAGTTAAGTAAGGAGCTGTTTGGTGTTCACCAGTCTCCCGTATCTCGCTTCCTTGTTTCCATCACCAAAGAATCCAGACCTGAGCACAGAGGTGGTGCAGTAATGAAAGAGTGTCATCCTTCACTCTCCAAGTCCCTCAAGCCATAGGTCTGATTTGCAATGAGGGAGAGGAAAAGTTTTGAATCAAATATGAGTCCAGAGTTATTAACAGGATGGAACTAAATTTTAATAACTGAAAAGTTATGGCACTTGTTTGAGGTGTTAAAGGATTTACTATTGAGCGGGGAAGGAAGATTTGACAGAGTGTGAATGAAAACAGCGATTAAAAAATTTTGTTTGTTTCCCACTGATTTGAAATTCCAATTCCTCAATGCAATGGTTACAAAATAAATGCAAAACAGAGGGACTGGGCTATAATGGTGGCAAGTACTTTTTCTTTCTTGCACAATGTTTTGTTTTTTTCTAGACTTCATAAACTTGTCTTAATTATCAGTTTGCTTCAGTTTCTATTTACATATTACCAATTCGATCTCAACCATTTTTATCAATTGTCAAAATCTTCTTTCAGTCTGTTGGAGTACCTAATGTGTTCTATTACATGTACTTTGCTGAAGAAGTCTCTTTTAGATCCCTTCTGACCTGTTTCAATTTGAACTGGTTGCTCTCTGTGTCTGCTTCAGAGCTGTCAGCTTGTGGTCTCCCAAGATTATTTTTCTGGGAATTTCTTTTTTTTTTTTTAAATTTCACGATGATATGCATTAGTTTGTGTCTCTTTCCATCTTCATCTATTGTGCTGGGTTAGCACTTGATGAAAATGTGTACTTTCCATCGGAAATTTGTGCCTTCTAGTTTGGGACTTATTTTTTCTCTTTTGGTGAATTATTTAGCTGATGATTCTACTTATCTGTTTCCTGTGTTCTCTCTGAATTTATCTATGGATACTAAACTCCTTGGGTTGTACCTTAGATTTTCTTATGTGTTTTTTCCCCTTTCCATTGCTTTGAATTTTTGCTCTATTTTCTGGAAGATGATCATTAAGGTTTAAAACATTGAGGTGTTAAAATCAATTAATTAGGCTAACAATCTATTTTGGCAAGCATCCCCAAATTCCCTACACTTTGGAAGAGAAAGCTATCTGAAGAAGCCATTTAAGTTATTCTCCTGGTTCCAACCACATCTGTGTCCAAACAAATGGAAATAGCTTGAAATATTCTCTCTTTCTTTGACAGCCTCCAAAGGGAAGCATCATAGAAACTTTGGCTTATAAACATTTAGGGTTGAATGGAAAATTAGAGATTTATTGTGATACTCTTTTAGCAGTTGAGGGGACTGAGACCCAGAATAGTAAAATGCCTCTCACAAGGTCACATGGCTGGTTTGTGGCAGAGCAGGAACTAAAATGCAGTGTTCTATATTTTAAGTTCAGTTTTCTTTGCAACATACCACATTATCACTCACAGTCCCTGTGGAAATTTCTTCCTTGCATCTAACTGAAATTCTTCAGTGTGTGTTTGAATCCCAGTTTCCTACTGTCTCGACCAAGAGTGATGAGTGTTGGCCATTGTTCCTGGCAGTAGAAAGTCTTTGTCTCTGTTAGCTGTATGTTATGTTTTCCTCTGCTGGGATGGGGCGATGTCCATTTCACATTTGCACTCCTCTGAAGTTAACAAGAAAACTGAATAATAAAAGACAAAACTGGTAGTTACTGCTGTTTGCAGTCATTTCTCAAATACTTGCATTGAAACCAAGGTTAAGATCTGGTTCCCACATGCCTGTAGGTTTCACGCAGATGTCTCCTCTCAGGGAACAGACTTTTGCTTATTTCATAACTGGCTGAAGGCATTGTTTCCACCCTGCAAAACTCTTGCCAGGTGGACAATTCAACTGGGGTCCAGAACTTAAAATGGTAGCTTTGTCTAAGGCAATCCTTTCCCTACCACTCTGTGCCTTAGTTTTTACATTTATTGACATTCTACTAATTTTGAGTTGGGCTTTCTAAACCTGCATGCACTACCTCTGTATATACAAATAGAATTTGATATACCCATGCCTCCTCCTCTTACTTCCTCCTACCTGTATTTGGACCTTTTGCTATTTAAAATATGCATGATCATTTAAAACCATGAGTGTATTCTTTGATAAATATTTTTAAAAGAGTCTTGGCTCAAGAGTTGTTTTGTGTTGTTTTGGAACTGGGAAGGGATCGGGCTGCAGTCCAGCACTCATTATTAGATGTTTTCTCTCTGATGTATGAAGACAGCTCAGGTGGCTGTAGCTCTGCATAACCACAAGAGGGCAAGAGAGTCTAAAGAATGAGAAAAGGACCCGCCATGGAAACAAACTCCTCTTTGTTCACCTAGAGGCCAAATCATCAGATGATCTGCAAAACCTGGCAACTCTCAAGAACAATAGAGGGGTATGTATTAAGTGACCAGCTTCCTAGCCAGACCATCCAGAGGAGAGCAGCAGACTGCTGGGTCCAAGATTTATAAGCTGCAATCTTTGGCTAGTCGGCTGACCTCCCTGAATCTTTTTCTCCTCTGTAGAAATGGGCCTGGTATTGCCCATCAAGCACCTGCCTATCTTCCTTCCAACTTTTCCCAGGGGTTGGTTCCAACGCCTAATGCCACGCTTTCCTCAATGCCAAATGTCATTCCGCTGAGAAACCTTCCAGATCCCCTCATCCTTGCTCTCATACTACTCTGCACTGATCTGATAGTCTTTCTCTGGTTGTGTTCCTATTATTTGTTTCCACGTCTGCTTCCCTCATTTGACTAGAGCTCTTGCAGGGCAGCTACTGTGTATCTTTATATCTGGCATTCAAGGAACAGTGGAATTCTAAGCATTTCTCTCTCTTCTTTTTTGCTCCCTCCCTTCCTTTATTCGTTTGTACAGGTTTTTGTTCCAGGAATCAGGATATGCATTAGGGAGGATATGGTCCCTGCTCTCATAAGATTACAGGTTAAATAATATTTTGGCTAAAACTACCAGTATGAAAGAGTAAGCATAATAGCCACATGATTAGCCATTGCACTTATGAAATAAAGAAATGTTAGCATGATGTACAAAGGGAAGAGAAGACATACCTCATTTGGCACATACTGGAGCTCAGACAACTCTTGGCTGTAAATGTAAAAAAGATGTTTCCAAAGAAATATAAAAAAATATATACAAGGAGGCTTGTTTTTCATTTAATTAGAAATGAGCAGGTGAAAGGGATTTAAAGTTCTCATAGGATTCAAAAATGCCAGAGAAGCGTGGAACTGTGCAAACCCACTGTGCTCAGTGAAGAATGGTGCAGTTAGTGGTCAAGAGTGTGGCTTTGGGGTTAGAGTGAGCCAGCTTCCTCACTTACCTACCTAGGAGGGCAGGCAAAGTGCCTCACCTTCCTAAGCCCCAGCTGTTTATTTGAAAAATGAATATGAAATAGGAGACAGTTGGCTAAAGATCAAGGGTAATGCCTGGCACATGAGAAAGCCGAGGGACATGTCAGCTGTTATTGACTGTAATCATCCTTCTTTTTTGTAATTGACTTCACCACATTCAATAACTTTCCACAGTGAGGATGAGCCTTACAGGAGGTGCCTGAACGTCCCAAGAATGGCGGCAGATTTTTCAGGGAAACAACCATTCTTATTTGGTTTGAGGATCTAACAACGCAGCTTTGGGAGCCCCAGTCCTGTAGTGTCCTCCCTTGAGAGTGAGAATAGAACCAACCAGGGTGGCTTGGTGTGTCACCAAGGTCTGATGCTGCCCTTCCCACAGTCTAACTCATTATGAGTCAACCATCCATTAATGCATCTGAACAAATTAGCTCTGATTTATAATTATATCTTGGGAGGTGGCAGAGTCCCATAAACTGCTTTACTGCTTCACTGATGATCATTTGAGCCAAGGGAAACAAAGGAAGAAGAGAATCAGATTTAAGCACAAGTTTTAATCACACTCCGTATATAGAAATGCAACAAGTAAGCCAGCCTTTGGAAATGGCCATTATCACAAATGTACTGTGTGTCTGAGGCTTTGCAAGTGTCTCCGCTAGGACAGTATGATTGCAGAGGTGCATGGAGGTTAAATACAACTTCAGAGCAGCCTCACAGTGCCTTGTATGGCTGACATGCCTTTAGATGCCCTGTGGCTTTCCAGGCAAGAAAGGGGACCCAGTAGAGGTGCTGAGGTTTTCACACCTATCACAGGCTTCTTAGTGTGAGTGTGGAGCTTACCACGGCTAGCTCTTCCAGGCTGCAATTTCCAGATGATTGGAAGTTACATAGTGATGGTGGCCATTGGTTATTCTGGATTATTACAAAGAATCAGGGAAGACATTATTTACTCTTTTATTGGATTTTCCAACATATGGCAGGGTTGGGTGTGTTGCTCTCTCATCTCCAATAAAGAATCGGCTTTCTCTTGGCCAGCAACTCTTGTGCGTAGGAGGCTGAATGCCTTGTTCTGTTGGGAAAGATTGACTTAGCTGCCAGGATGAGGAATCCAGCTACGCCTGGACAGGGTGGGGTCTCCAGGGAGCAATGTGAGGGAGAGAGAGGGATTGAACAAGAAGACCTGGGCTCTGGTAAAGTTAACTTTTTAATATTTACTAGGGAGCCTAGAGTTTTTCAGTTGATAACTGCGTGATGTGTTTGCACCAAGTGAGCCAAATGACATCCCAGAAAGCTGTGTGAGAGAAGGCTTTGCAGTAATTCAAACATAAAAAAGGGGCCTGGAGTATTCAGACACCACATAGTGCCCAGTGGTACGGGCTTGGGATAGCACAAGAACCTGTACTGTGGATTCATTCATGACTTCATTTCAGCACAATGACATTATCAGGCACATTAAATTAGTGTAACTGGTGTGAATTTTATTTATAAAGTTTATTTTCATTTATAGTTACATGTTTTGATTAATATTTGTACCTGTTTAGGTAAGGTCATGATAATAATAATTTAAGTAAACACTAGGAAAGTATAAGGTTTTGTTTTTTTTTTAAAATGAGTTCATGCATTACTCACGTTTCAGAAAGACTAAATAAAAGAATATTTAAAAGGGTGTTTTTCTGTATCAAGGTTCAATCAGAAAAAGAGATCCAGTATGAGTGACATGGAATAGGGGGTTTATTATTTGATCTTATGCAACTGTGGGAGCTGGTGAAGAAGTCTAAGGAAGACTGTCATCCTTTTGTCTGGTCTGATGGCGAACCTGAAGTTGCTGTACCTCTGCAGAGCTGGCAGCTGGGGAATAATAAGCTGGGCATGAAATAGGGCAGAAGTCAAAGAACAAACACAATTGAGAGGACAGTCTGGAGCCTACGACCATCCCCTACCACCTCCAAACCTGATATGCAGAACCTGAAGCAGGAGATGCGGTGGTGGCTGGGACAGCTGCAGGTTTGGCTGCAGGCTTACACTGACAAGGTGATCCCACAGATTTGCTACAACAGCGACTGGTACCTACATCCACCGGTACCTACATCCACCTTCATGACATAACGGCTGCTACTTCACTTCTGCCCTCTGAATCCCAGGCAAACTTCTCTTGAGATTAACCCTAACCTGCACCAACTGTAGGAGGGAGTGTTGGGAATCTTAGCTCAAGATTAGTTAAGTGGATACAGTACAAAGCCATTGCGATGATTTAATTTCAGCTATTTCTGGGATGAGTGTTTAAGCAGAATCTATAACACAGCATATATTCACTTAATTATTATTGAATGAATAAATGATTTGATGAACAATATTGAGGTTCAATTAGTCTCTTACGTCTTGATGATCCCAATTTTGCAGTTTAGAACAGGGTTTGGCATGTAGTTGGTGCTCAGTGAATATTTGTTGACTGTTACTGAATGGTGTGGCAGGAAGAGCAATGGTGCAATGGTTAGCCAATCATGAGGCTTCAGGGTGGTCCCAGTTGGCTACTACTTCACTGTGGGGGCCTAGAGCAAATCACGCCAGCTCTGTGGCCTTGGTTTGGTCTAAGGGACTGAGATAAAATAATCTCTATGTAACCTTTTTGCTCAGAAGTTTCACAGTTCAGAGAGTTTATCAGATTGCTTATAAACAGAGGGTGGGGGGAATATTTCACAAACTGAGCATTTGGAATGAGAGTTAGAGAATGTGAGTGATCATTAAGCAAAGCAGGACTGGGCGGAGCCCGTTGGGAGCCCTGGAATCCATCAGTCTGCAGGGAGACCTACCTGGAGGGTGCTTGATAAGAAGAAGAAGGATAGGTGCAGACGGGAGTTGCGAGGGAACTCGGGGCCAACTTTGCCTGTTGGAAAAATTGTGCCTCAGCTGGCTCTGCTCCATAAAGCACGATCTGACTCGATTCAAGTCTGGCTTCTCGGTCGTGTTAGTTTTTCTGCAGAGCTAATTCTCTGCAGAGCAGAGATCTTTGTCCCATAGCAAGTGGCAGTGTCTTCTGAGATTCCCAGGCTTCCTAGGACACAGAACCTTGCCTTGAAAAGCCTTCTTTCTTGGTTTGGGCACTGATTTCTTCTATCTGTCCTAATTCTGCCAGTTGCTTTCATGCATATGCTATTTGAGCTGAGCTTGGCTGATGGCTCTAAATTTTTAGATGAAAATGGTGTAGAAAGTCCATTTTTTTTTTCAAATGTGTGACATAATTTGTAGTCTTTTGAGCATGAGACAAGAAAAATCTCCAGCTTAGGCCATGGTAAATGATAAAAAGTCATGGTAAACTCATTTCTGTTTTAGACGGAATAACTATTTCCTTATGCATACCCCACCCTGGCCACATCCCAGGACCTCAGACACATGAGGTCCAATTCAAGCTAAATTTTACAGTTTATCTAGAACTTAAAGTCAGTCAACAGCTATTTACTGAGCATCTACAATGTTGTTTGGCTAAGTAGGTGCTGGAAGAATCCTGAAACATAATTAAACATAATACTTTCAAAGAACTAATCATCTTCTTGGAAATAGAACAAACACATGAACAATTAAGAAATGAATGTGCATGTCAGGTGACTCCAAACATGGTGGACTCCAGGGGAGGGCTTTAAAAATCTATGTGATTCACAGAAGAATTTTCTTTTACATGATGGGCATGGAACGAGGCTTGTAACAATTGTCAAAAAAGAGGAAAGTTGTTTCAAGCTGGAGATGGGAATGACAAAGAAGTGATAAGAAGACATGAAGGGAGGACAGAGGAGAAGTAGATAGAATGTTAGATCGATACAGAGTAGGACTTCTGTATGTTTATTCTCTTCTTAACATTAAAATATTAAGACTTTATTTTTAAGAGCAGTTTGAGGCTCACAGCAAAGCTGGATAGAAATTCTACTGTTTCCATTTACCCCCTGTCCTCACACACCCATGACTTCCCCCGCTATTGACATGCCACACCACAGTGGCACAACATTTGTAAGTTTCTGTGCTCATCTTTCCTTGATATTGTTAGACTCTTTTTTAAAATTTATTTTATATTTTTTAGACAGAGCCTTGCCCTGTTGCCCAGGCTAGGGTGCAGTGGTGTGATCTCAGCTCAGTGCAACCTCTGCCTCCTGGGTTCAAGCGATTCTTTTGCTTCAGCCTCCTGAGTAGCTGGGATTACAGGTGCGTGACACAATGCCTGGCTAATTTTTGTATTTTTAGTAGAGCCAGAGTTTTGCCATGCTGGCCAGGCTGGTCTCGAACTCCTGACCTCAGGTGATCCACCTGCCTTGGGCTCCCAAAATGCTGGGATTATAGGCATGAGCCACCACATCTGGCCCAGATAGACTCTTTTAAGACAAGATGCTAAACTATAGTTTAGATGTTCCCTGGCACAATCCCAGTTTCGAGACATGAGCCTCTGTTTTTGGAGGATATTTTCTGAAGAACTATTGTCCGAGATAACCAGTTTAGATTAGGAATCTAGGCTGAGAACTAAATTCCTAAAGCCCATTCTATTTTTCTGGTGCAGACCCATACATCTTGCCTCTTTCCCTTCTAGCAGCTCAATGTCTATCGGTTAGTGTTCTAAAAGAACTTCACAGGTGGCAGAACTGAAAAAAAAAACTTTTTTCCCTCTTATAAAAATACCTCTTTACTTTATGCCTTTCCATCATCTCATGTAGCTTTCCAAAAAATGAAACACGTACATAAAGACCAACTACACTCAAAATGCTGAGTGGGTCAGGGAGAGACTGGGATCTTGATCATTAACCAAGGCTCTGTGGAGGAATTAAGTTGTTTGACGCGTAGCTCCAGGCTTGGTGAATTAGGTAGTATTTCATTTCAATCCTTTGTGGGATTCAGGCTGCCAATATCTAGGCTTTGAAGTGGTTTCCCCCTCCTGTGATGTAACTGGATTCCCTTTGCTCGGCCTGAAGAGGCGTTCCTATACTCCTTTTCCCCAAACTAGTCACCAGTGGTTTGCCAGGCTGTGAGTCTGATGTGACTTCTCCTCTGGTTTCCAGCAATTCTCCCCCAAAGTCTATATTTCCTGCCCTAGATAATTTAAGAAATGAAGATTGCAATACATTCTGCCTGTATGTGTGTGCTTGTGTGCATTCGGTCAGGGGTGGGTGCTGGGCTGGTAGCAAGTGCTGCAAATTTCAACCCTCAGAATTTAACTCTTCCAACTCAACTGGGATTTAAGAGTGACCCTACTAACCCTATTTCTTTGTTTTGGGCCATCCACACCGGCACAGGCTTTACTGACTCTTCAATTTCCATTAGAGGAGAGTTGTCTTACCCATTTTTTGGTTGATCATTGAAGAAAATGGGTATTTTATTGAAATCATAGAATGTCTTCACTCCAAAATCTTTCCAGAAGTTAACAGATTGATCTTTCATCGATCTACTCATTTTCCATGTAGTGAGAAATAGTTTGTATTGAGGCTTTTCTGAGAGATAGAGGCAGGCTCTCTATAAGTCACTTTCACTTTGAGTAAAGGCCCCCCACCATAAAGCTGTGTGTTGAGATGTATTTTGCCTCTTGCATAGATATATTCACTGACTTTCACCATTGTAGTATGTCTCTAGCCAACACTGAGAGGTATATAGGGGCAACTGTGTGAAACTTACTTTATTTATTGTAAGAAAGCTTTTGAAACATTGCCCTTCATCATACATTGTCTTTCTTAAACCAGGAAAATAACAAAACAAACAAGTAAATAAAGATTCTATCATGTCTCAAATATGCTTTTTCTAAAGTGTGGTTTCTTAGGAGGAACAATTTCATAGCAGATATAAACTCTCATTGTATCAGTTCCTGCTGATTTAAAAGTTATAGTAGTTTGTACCTATGATTTTGATCTCAGATCAAATTGGCTTTTAAAATTTTACTTTTATTAATTAATTAATAATTGTTTTTTAGAGATAGAGTCTTGCTCTGTTGCCCAGGCTGGAGCATAGTGGTGCAGTCTCAGTTCACTGCAGCCTTGAACTCCTGGGCTTAAGAAATCCTCCTGCTTTGGCCTCCCAAAGCGCTGGGATTACAGGCATGAGAAACCACATCCAGCCTGATTTTGATCTTTTTTTTTTTTTTTTTTTTTTTTCAGGAATTAGGACCTGATATTTTTGGAGATATTTTCAGTCTACTAGAAGCAACAATCTAAAAACTTAATGTAAGCATGACATATTTTGTAACTTAAGCTCATGGTACCTTCTTTTGTCAAAAAGTCTTTGGCTGGTTCATAATTACGGCCTTAATTTACTGCATTTGACCTACAGATGCTCGTTTGTTTAGTGGCTTATAAAATGGTCTGGGGAAAGTAAACGGTATTTATTGGCAATGTTTTTGCAATTTGGAGGTTAAATTGTGTTTCTTCTTCTATCAACTCAAATTACTCTGTCTAGGTCTCTTCACACTAGGTGGCAGAAGTGGCTAGTGGAGGAGTCTAAGTTCTTGACGCGCGATTTTGATTGCTTCTTGGGGGCAGGGGTGCAGAGGGGAGTGGTAAGTCAGTTACTTATAATGGACACTGAGATGTCTTTCTCTGGTGAAGTGAGCAAATGTGTGGCTTGGGGGCTTGTCTCTGATTCCGAACCTGTAGCCCCACCCATCTTTCTGTCTCTATTCTTGCATCCAAAAGACAGAGGTGAGGGCAGGGAGAGAGAAAGAACACCTTCGTTTTTCCTTATGTTAAAGTAACCAGAATCACATCTAATAAACCACAAGTTACAAGCTGTTGTGCACCCTGAATTGACCTGCCTCTGATGAGCTGCAGGAGACAGTCGTCTGTCGTGGCCCATGGGTCTCTCGATTGTGTTGATGGATGCCAGGTTAGCAGTGTTCCTGTTTGGAATTCTGCTCACATGCTGCTTTTGGACCATTTCAGTTGTTTAGTCAGCACAGTGAGAGAGCATGAGAATTGGGTAGTGGGGTGCTGCAGCCTTCTTTGATACGGTCTTATTTTGGGCAAGTTACTTAATCTTCCTAATAAAAAAGTTTCCTCATCTGTGAAATGGAGATGATAACAGTACTTTATAGTGTGTCTTTGAGAATTAAAGGAGATAATACATGTAAAGTGTTCGGCATATGATAAGTAGATAATATATGTTTGTCATTGTCTTTTGATCAAGTCAAACTCTATAAATGAACTTTAGTTTCATAACTTATAAGATGATAGTTTTGAGTAATAAATCTGTCATGTTGTTAGCCTTCAAAGTTTAAAAACCTGTGTACAATGTGTGCCCTGTCTATGTCATTTCTATATCATTCATAGGGCCTGGAACCTGGATGTGCACACAATAGTTAATCATGTGTTTATTAAGTACTTATTGAATTCTGGATAAATAGAGAACATAAGGAACTATGCTTCTAACATGATTTATTTTACATATAAGAAGATAGTTAGAACAGAAATAATATATTCCGTTTGTTCGTTCTTGTTCATTCATTTAATCATTATATTTAAAATAATGAACACTGATGCACCAAACCATTACTACACCCTAGGAACTGAGCAAAAAGCCAGCAGGTATAGAAAGCAAAGGTAGAACAAGTTTCATGTCCTCAATGACCTGACTTCTGGGTAGGGAGACAGAGAAATGTAACATGGTGCCAAAAAACCTAAGTCTGCACAGATTCCACTGGAGCCAAGGGTGAATGAGCTTGTTGTATTAGCAATTGCAAGCTGTTTGATGTAGCTAGTGTGTAGGGTGCTTTGGGGGGTGTTCAGAGATGAGGCTACTTACCAACATTTTCTAGGGTCTAAAGTGTGCATGGGCTGTCAGAACAGCCACAATTGAAATGTAGATGTATGTAAAGTTCAGCATTTTAAATTAATGAGAAAATATTGACTTTAACAATTCTTCTGAAACTTCTCTATGGTAGAAATGGTAACAACAACTGTACTGCATTGTACAACTCATAGAACTTAGACATTATCTCATTTGATTAATCATAATAATAGTATATTTCATTTAATGAGCCTATATTATTTACTAGGTACTATGTTTGACACATGACATATGTTATCTCATTTATTCTTAATTAGAACCCTTTCTATCAGGAGCCCAAGTTTACCAATAAGGGGTGTAAGTTAGGAAGAACCAACTTAAGCTCTGTGAGTTCAGAGATCATGTCTATTCATCTATCCCTCTATCTGGCATGCTGCCTGGCACCTAGTAGGAATTTAAGTGATGTTTATTGACTGACTAGATAATATGACTTTTTCAGGTAAAACTAGTAACTAATGGAGACAAGTATAAAGGTACTGGATTTTGACAGTTTAGTTCGACATGATCATGGCTAGTGGAAGTCCACTTTTTTTGTGATGTAGGAGAGAATCAAACTCAGTATATGTCCTTTTAGGCATAGATCCTTGCTGGAAAGAAACGCAATCTTGGTCGTCAATTGCTTTTCATTTGTCAAGGATGTTGATTCTGGTGAGACAGTCCTTAACTGTGCGGGAAAGGCTATCAGTAGTTACGTTTTTGAGGAGTCAAAAGTTATTTGTGTATTTTTGACTGCATGGGGCATTGGTGCACCTAACCCCTTGTGTTCAAGTGTCAACTGTATCGTTTCTGAGAAACCTCTCTTCTCCTTCTTAGTTTGATCCAATAGCCTCTAGTCAAAGGTCTTGTATTGTTGTTTCAGCTTCTGGTCTTGGGGTCATTTTGGTTGAGGAAAGGTCACCAAGTTTTGGGTATGATTTCATGACTGAAGAACATTTTTGAGACTTTTGAGTTTGCTCCCTTTCAAAATAATGTTTTTCTCTTTAATGAACTTAACTGAATAATTTAGCCAATAGTTTCTGATAGCTTACTCTGTGTTAGGTCCTATGATGGGTGCTGAGGATACAAAGATGGTAAGACATAGCTCTTGCTTTCAAGGATAAAAGGGGGAGACAAACTTGTAGACAGATTACTTTTGTACTCAGTCTGTTTGAAACCCTCAGTGAGAGAACATGAAAGGCCTATGGATGCACAAAAGAAGCAGAAACGGAGGCCATTGTTGGCTTCTCAGCATCAGCAACTTGAGGCTAATGGGAGATAAAGGGAGGGAAGAACTTCTAGGATGGGCAAAACCATCTACTGGCTATGAATGGGTGAGAAGGCTCAAGTTGCACCAGCAGTAATCTGACACCTCTGCCTCATCATTTTGATGGGCCAACCGCTCCCCAGATTTTAGAACCAGATTAACACTGCACGTATTATTTCTGTCTCTTTCATATTCACCAGCTGAAAGAATGCAAGTCCTCATTGACTTGGATGGCTCTCAGGTGGAGAAGCTGAAGCTTACCCTTTCTTCTTCCATTCATGGTCTACTGATGTATGGCACCTCCCACAGTTGTCCTTGGTCTAGGCTCTGAGATGCTGATTTATCTTTGGCCATTAATCGTTTTTTTTTCTCTCTCTCTTTTGAGACAGAGTATCACTTGCTCTGTCACTCAGGCTGGAGTGCAGTAGGGCAATCATAACTCACTGCAGCCTTGAACTCTTGGGCTCAAGCGATCCTCCCACCTTAGCCTCCTATGTAGTTGGGACTACAGGTGCACACTACCATGCCTGGCTAATTTTTAAATTTTATTTTAGGTAGAGACAGGGTCTCACTATGTTGCCCAGGCTGGTCTCCAACTTCTGGCCTCAAGTGATCCTCCCGTCTCGCCCTCCCAAAGCATTGGGATTACTGGCATGAGCTGCTGTGTCCAGCCTGGCTATAAATCTTCAATCTGTTGTATTACTAATTCTTCCTTCAATCTCCTTTTCCCCAGTTTTCTTCCTTTGTGTTTATTTTGTTCTCTCAGTGAGTACATAACTGAGATTATCTCTATTTATTCTAAGAATTTGGTAAAAAGGTTAATGCAAACTTAAGTACAAAAACTGCTGGGCAGAACTGATTATCTACACCTGCTATCAGAGAGTGAGGGAATCCCTGGAGAAGCAGGGGTGCTATCACACAGTTAAAAATCTGGGCAAATCTCATCTCTTGAACCCCAAATTTAGTTTAGTTTACCAGACAGAATCCATGACTGCTCATCAACGTAATAGACCAATTATGAGTAAGTATGAGGATGCCGGATAACAATTTGTTTCATGATTAGAAGCTAAGGGCAGGTAGCAGCCATTCAGCAACCCTGAAATGGCAAAGTTAGGGAATTGGGTTTTGAAAATGAGTCACCCAAACATTTTCTTTCCAAACATCTGCAGGTTGTTAGCCTGATTTATTTTGAATTAAAAAATCTTTTTGAGCTAGCTGACAGCTTATTTTAATTCCCAGCTGTTAAAATGTTTCAGCAATTGGAATTAGGGGCCATGCCATTGCTTTTGATGTGGCGGGAGCCAGTTCAGCACTCAGGTACACCTGGGGGACCTGCCCCTTCTCATCATGGCCCTCCATAGTTTTATTTCCTTCTGTTTAAGAGCTTGGTGCTTTGAGTTCTTTGTTTACGATCTATTTGCTTGGGTCTTATAGGACTGGTGGCCAAGGGAGTTTAGCTCACATTCCATGATGTGGTGGCTTTTATCCAGCACATAGTGCTTTGTTGCTGTCTTAGATTCCTTCTGTGACAAGTTGGGGGATAAACAAATAAATAAGTGTATATTTAATTAATATTGCCCCCTCCTTTCCCAAAATATGCTGAAGTAAACTTTCTACCCAAAGCTGTGGTTCTTATAAATGTTTTCAAGATTTTTATCCAGATTTTTGGCTTGGTAAAGGCTCATTTTCCCTGGTTTTGAACGAACGCCTCTCTTTTTTGCTGTGATTTTGGATAGGGGATCTGGGGACCTAGTCTCCTCTATCCTGATGCCACTTACCACAAACAGCTGACACCGCCACCAGCATCTATCATGACCACCAGCAAAGAGCTGGTCCTGGCCACCCCTGACTCCTGTGGAATGCTGTCTGATCATTACTATTCCTTTTAACGCCTGATTTCCCCAAGGAATTATCTACACTAGCTACTTTCCCTCTTCAGCTTCTCTTTATGCCTCAGGTTTTTCATTCTCTTTGTGGCTCACTCTATGCTTCTGTTGACACTGGGCTCTCAAAGGTCATTCATGGCTTTTTTTTTTCTTTTTTTTTTTTTTTTTTCCGAGCATGCTTTTTAGAGCATGCCTTCAATTAGAAAAGTAGTATGGCTTATAATATAACATTTAGAAAACACAGACAAATGTAAAGAAAAAACATTCGTGATCCTGTTTTCTAAAAATAATTATTTATAACATCTAGTTTACCTCCGCTTGGACATTTTATTTGCATATGGGCATATATTCAAAAAATTGAGCCTCACAAGATTTATAGTATCCATTCTTTTTCAATATCATGAGCAGTCAGACCACTGGAAAATCCTCATGAACCATGCTTTAAGCATTCATGGCTTTTTAATTGGATCTCAGTCTTTTTGTTACTTGATTTCTTTGCTTATTTCATGACCTCTATGTATCTGCATTAAGGGAAATTATAAAACCAAAACCTAGAATGATATAATGAGACATTAAATATTAGAGTAAAGATTTATGGATTTATTCAGTGGGCACCGAGAAATCCAATCCTGTCTTTTAAGCTGTAAAAGGAAGCATCAGATTAATACAAAGATGAAAAAATGAATGGAAGAGACCATTTTGAAGATGGTCACAATAGTCTAGGTGGAGATAGGTATTGAAAGTATTAATTAGAATAATAATACAGAGAATCGAATGTAAAGCAAAGTTTGGAGAAGTATTGAAAGAGTCAAATAGATAAGATCAGGGGAATGATAAAATATGTAGAGGGAAAGTGGAAGGAGAGAGATGCCTTTCTCTAATCATGTTCTTCATTTTTGACTTTCATGTTTCTATTCCTGTTCTTTCTTTCTGTAGTATCCTTTTTTGATCATCTCTTTTCATTGAAATCTACACTTTATTTTGAGTTCTGGGGTATACATGTGCAGGATGTGCAGGTTTTTTACAAAGGTAAATGTGTGTCATGGTGGTTTGCTGCACCTATCAACCCGTCATCTAGGTATTCAGCCCAGCATGCATTAGCTATTTCCCTGATGCTCTCCTTCCCTGCGCACTCCCCGCCCCAGCAGGCCCCAGTGTGTGTTGTTCCCCTCCCTGTGTCCATGTGTTCACATTTGAAATGTATACTTTTTATCAGGAATCTTCCTTTTCATGAAATTTTTCTTGATTACCTCAGGCAGATATTATACCTCCAATTTCTTAGAATTCTGTCATACTTTCTATATCTCAAATTTTATCTCATTATTTTAGGGGAATGATCTCCTCAGCCAGAGTTAGGTAGACAGCTTGTGGTTTAGGCTGTAGATGAAGGTGTAGGAATAAGAAAAACGCAAAGAGGCAATTGAAAAGTATAAGATTACATGATCTAATGACCAAGATGAAATTACAAACTCCATTTCATGTGCAGTCTGAATTAAAAATACTTTAACTTGTGACAACATTTTCAAGTTAGCTCCTTGGGAGCTTTGTTAGGATAAAATGAATAGGAGGAACTTACCCTTCGGTAAGAAAATACATCATAGTTTCCATGTCTCTCAAGGAACTGGAAGAGAGTGCTCATTCTTTTTTCTGGAAATTTAAGAAAATTATTTTATATTAAACAATTATCCTCTCTCCCTCCCTCCCTCCTCCCTCCCTCCCTCTCTCTCTCCTTTCTCTCTTTCGCTCTCTTTCTCTTTCTTTTTTTTTTCTTTCTTTTTTTTTCCTCGGATCTCCCTCTACCGCCCAGGCTGGAGTGCAGTGGTGTGGTCTCAGCTCATTGCAACCTGCGCCTTCCAGGTTCAAGCAATTCTCCTGCCTCAGCCTCCTGAGTAGCTGGGATTAGAGGTGTGAGCCACCATGCCCAGCTAATTATTTTTTGTATTTTTAGTAGAGACAGGGTTTCGCCATGTTGTCCAGGCTTGTCTTGAACTCCTGGCCTCAAGTGATCCACCCGCCTTGGCCTTCCAAAGTGCTAGGATTACAGGCGTGAGTCACCATGCCCAGCCTACTATTATTTCTTGACAATCTTTCCTGAAGAATTTATCTTTATGTGGCTGAATATGAGTTAATTTGTTTTCTAGAAAGATGCATTAATACAAAACAATATTGGTTTTCCACTAGGCTTTTCTTTCTCTAAAGACCTTCAAATCTTAAGAGAAATATGACATTGAATGTGAAAGCAATATATTAGAGAAAATAAATATTCCCTGCCTCCAGCCTTCCATTTTAAATTTGGCTAAACTTTGGGAATCATTTTAGAAGAGTGGGGTAATATTTTGAGTGAGATTCTCTCAGATGCAGTTTAGTTGGGAATGAGTCATATGGGTGCTTTCTTAATGATACGTTATGACACATCACATGAAGATGACTGAATTTTCCTTTTCCTCTTTCTTTCCATTAGCACATTATCTACTTTGCCTCTTTTTCAATGATGAGTATCTAGCTTTGTCTTTTCACTTCCTTTCACATTTCAAGTCTGGTTTCACATTCAGAATTTATTAAAAATGCACTTTTTTTTGAAAAATGCTAATTTCACAACCATCTTCAAAGATTCTGTTCAGAGTTCTGGGATGGAGTTTAAGAGGTTGCATTTTCAGTGTCTACCACCATCACTCTCTGTCCCTAGAGGATTTAGGTACAGTTGGACTGTGGATTACGCTTTGAAAAATTCTGGACTAAAGGAGCTGATTGAACTTTATCTCTTATTACAGCATCTCTCTCCAATTGTCTTGGCCCACTAGTGAGCAACTACTAGATTTAAATTTGTACGTTTCTTCCAACGCATCTCTTTTGGAGATTTATTATAGTGTTATGTACCCATTCACAGCTTAGTACCTATAAATGGAGAGGATTCTCTGAAGATAACCTCCCTTTATCACTTCCAACCTCTTATTCTTGGGTTGTGACCATTTTGCTTACTCAGGGATTCCTAAATAGCCTTTTTAAAAAGTGCTCTAATGAGTAAATTAAAGTAAAAAGCATTTTTAATGATATTCAGGTATCTGAAAACGATTTGGACTTAACAATCCTGAAATTGTATAACTCAATGAAATGCAATTTTATAATGTTATACATCTATATTTAAATTACCTATTAAGATTTAAATCACAGCAAGACTTTCTTCTCTCAGAGAATGCACTGTGGAAGTTGTGAATTTACCTCTCATTTCTTTCCAGTATTTCTTTCTCCCATTTTGTGTGAGATATTTGTCTTTATAATTTGACATAGTATTTTGGTGTTGCTTAAATATTGCAACTATTATGGGTAACTGAGCTGGCTATTGACATTATTTGCCACTTATTATAAACAAGAAAATAACGAAGACAAGTCAAAATGTCAGAACCTGTTAATGATGGGATCGCAGTTATGGTTGGATATACATCAAGGATGGGAGTAGCTAGTTGCTATTTATTATGACATTGTGCCAAGTGTGTTACCTTTTGTTATTTCATTTTTTCTCATTTTATTCTTACTTGAATCATGTAAGTATAATCATTCTAATGTTACAGAGGAGAAAACAGAATCTCAGAGTGTAACCTGCCTTAACCTCAACAATGTAAGTAATAGAAGCAGAGCATGAATCCTGGCTTGCTTGTCTCCAGAGTCTCTGCTTTCCCTACTACACTGTGCTGTTATGATGCTTAATTCATTTATTGTATGCTGACTTAATAAAAATAGATTTTATTCAGTGGAAACTCTCTGAATGATACTATATTGGTGGATGCATGTCATTATACATTTGTCCAAACCTGTAGAATAGAAAACACCCAGAATGAACCCTAATGCAAACTATGGACCTCAAGTGACAATGATGTGAAAATGTAGGTTCATCAATTGTAGCAAATATTCCATTCTGTCCAGGGGTGTGGATAATGGAGGAGGCTATACATGTGTGGGAGCAGGAGCTATATGGGACCTTTCTGTACCTTCCTTCTAATTGTGTTGCAACTCTAACATGGATCTTAAAAAATATATATGTATTTCTTTTTCTTTCTTTCTTTCTTTTCTTTTTTTTTTTTTTTTTTTTGAGATAGGGTCTCAATCTGTTGCCCAGGCTGGAGTGCAGTAGCACAAAATGCAGCAGCAGGATTCTCTTGCCCCAGCCTCCTAAGTAGCTGGGACTACAGGTATGCACCACCATGCCTGACTAATTTAAAATTTTTTTTGTAGAGACAAGATCTCACTATGTTGCCCAGGCTGGTCTCAAACTCCTAGGTAAAGTGATCCTCCGGCCTCTGCCTCCCAAAATGTTAAAATTACAGGCATAAGCCACTGCCCCTGGCCTAAATACATATATATTATTTTTTGAGAAAGTCTCGCTGTGTCACCCAGGCTGGAGTGTAGTGGCACAATCTCGGCTCACTGCACCCTCTGCCTCCTGGGTTCAAGCGATTCTTGTGCCTCAGCCTCCTGAGTAGCTGGGATTATACACATGTGCCATCATGTCCAGCTGATTTTTGTATTTTTAGTAGAGACAGGGTTTCACCATTTTGGTCAGGCTGGTCTTGAACTCCTGACCTCAAGCAATCTGACCACCTCAGTTCCCCAAAGTGCCAGGATTACAGGTGTGAGCAACAATGACTGGCCAAAAATAATTTTTTTAAAAAAGATTTTTTTTCTGATTCTGATGAGGAATGGATTCTTTTCCAAAGTTACCAGCAGTTCTTTAACTGGTTAGCACTACGTTAGGCATAGCTCATAGTTTTTAGGGTGGCAGGTATGTGAAAAAAGAGGAGAGGTGGACAAAACCAAGACAGCAGAAGTAGCTATTTGAGGGATTTCGGAACCCTTGACTGACACTTCCTGGGACAGTCCTGATTTTGCTGCTCTTTCCTCACCTCTTTCTTTTCAAGGCTTACTCCCTACACACTTACCCTAGCTCTAACCCTTCCTGCTGATGGGCACCCCATTCACAAGGTAGCAGATACCAGATGTGAGGATGGAAAGAAAAACGTTGTTACTTGATTGTTCTTATGAGTTATACACTCAGGCTCTTGGTTGGAGGGCTCTGATGTGAAAGCTTGGCTTCAAATCCACTGAGAAAGTAGCATGATTGAAGTGGTGAACTGGAGATGGGGTGGGGGTGGCGTACCACGAGGACTAATTTGTTCTTTAAGTTTATCTAATGGTTTGCAAGTGTGGAAATATCTCTTGGGAAGTGTAATGGATTCTCCTAGGAAACTGACTTCACCAAATAATTCTTTTGAAACTGTTTTCAGAAAGGAGACAAGTGGCATGAATCTATTTACAAAGAGAATCACCTCTGTGTCTGTGACCCGAGAGCCATTCCCGTAGTGATACAACTTGGACATTTGTTCAGGAGGCAAGCGCTCACGCTGAGTGATTTTCAAAGCTGTTTGAGGGCATTTATCAGGCTTTTAACTCTAGGTACTCTTTCCCACGGTGTGAAGACCAAGAGAAGGGATCCTGGGCTCTCTTCCCCAGCCCCAGGACGGGAATTTAGGGGGAAAAGGTCATCTATTCTTATCCCACAAAAGAAAACTTATTCATCAGTTGTCAAGCTAAGGAGCTTCAGAGTCCACAAATAGGGAAATTGCTAAGAGCTTATCAGTAGTGTCCACCCCCAACCCCAACCTGGGGCCACATGGAGAATGATGTTGGGGGCACCAATCTTGTCCTACTTCAGGTGAAAAGCGGGGGTGGGGGGTTCATTCTGAAGGGCTCCTTTGTTAAAATTCCTTCCAATTCCAGGAAAAACATGCACTCCAAAGCCATTACCTCTTTTACTTCTTACTAGGGAACTTCCAGGAAAGAGACAGAGGGAGCCAGAGAAAAAAAGAGGAGGGCAAAACAGCTGCAGTGAATTTAGTCGCTTCTCCAGTTGCTTTTCTTGTTGCAGAATATTTCACATCCCAGGATTTTCCTTCTCGTCCTCTGGACTGTTGATACACCCAAGATCTTAATATCCTTTCGATCACAGGTTAAAGACATGGGGTGGGGCCGGGGGTTGAGGGAGCAGAAAATTGTATTTTAAAGTTTTGTTCCATTTGTTTTATCAGCAATTAAAACTTTTTGTGGTCCCTACCCTGGTTATAACAGCAGGGGCTATGAGGCCACCCTGCTGTGAATTCAATCCAGCCTGACCAGCTAGGACAACGATCATATGAATTAATGGGTCTTGTTAGACCTCAGTTCCCCTCTTCTCGCCTCACTGAGCACAGCCTAGGCTTCAGTGGCTGCACCTGTGAGCATCCACTCCCACACTCTACCCAAATCACATGCTGAATTCATTGCACATGTGAGCCGTGCTGCACCTGTGGTCTGGAGATACCAGAGTAAATGTAGCCGTGCACCTCCTCTGGGTGTCAGAGGACCTGAGGCTGCTCCTCTGCCTCAATGAGGAGGTCTTCCTTCTTTCCTCACATCTCTCCTCCTCTTTGAAGTTGGTAGCATGATTTGGACCCAGCCTCTTGGGAGAGGTGAAATACTCTTTCACTTTGGAACAGCTGAGGTTTGCTCACGGAAGCGGAGGTGCGGAAGTCACAAGATGGTGGTGTGGATGACGCTGGCGTTTCTTAGTAATGAGCCTTGCTGACACATCCCAGGAGAGGAAGTTAGGTTAGGGCAAGGCAAGTGAATGAAATTGATTAAAGGCTGCAACAGATTAAAAAAATTAATTGTACTTCATTTAGGGTTATGATGTCTTCTTTCCTGGGTTAATCCATAGGCAATGTGGGATTAGGGGTCCTTAACCTACACCTGGAAGATTTCACGTCAGAGGAAGGTAAGATGGGGGAATCTGTAGGGGCTGGTCTGTGAGCCATCATTGAGAGTTTAAATTGAGCCCCATAAGGAAAGCCTTCCTTATCTCCTGTAACTAGGAATTACACTGGTGTCTGAGGAGGGGAGGCCTCTGGATGCAGGGTTTACTGTAAAACTGAAGGACAGCAAGGCTGATGTTCACAAGTGAGGGTGGAACAGGTATGGTAAAAGTGCTTTGCATTCAGCAGTCACTCAATAATGACTGAATTAAAGCTATTTTGTGATAAACTTTGTTTGATAGACTATTGCCCCAGAATGGTTGCAAATGTGCTCATTTTTGAGGTTCACAGCTGTCCTCTCCTTCCTGAGGTTCTACTGAGGCATCATTTACCTCCTGGTAGATGTAAGATGTGGTGATCACTACAAGGTAGGCAGCTTGGAAGGAAGGATTCGTGAGCAGTCTTTTGTTCTGAGTTACTACTGCAATGTAGGCCAAATTCCTCTAATTTTTTTTTTTAAAGACAGAGTGTAGATATTGATATTCTCATTTCCTGTGGAGCTAGAGTAACCCAGAATAATAAAACCCCTTGGGCAAGCAAAGCAAACAACTCAAGACAAACCATTTGCACGAGAGGCTTCAAATGGGGATTTAGATTTAAAAAGTTAAGTGATGGGATCTTGAAGACCACATATTCCTTGGGAAAGGCACATGATCTGGCCAGCCTGAAATGCATCATCAGCTCCTTGGAGGAGGTCAGTGACCCATGTTAATGTAAGGTATAAAATTCCAGGTTGTGGAATTTGGTGGGGCAACTCATGAGGGTTCCTACATTATAGCAGTCTTTAAATGGTTTGATAAAGTTGAGAGAGAGAAACAAAACTGAAGATTCTTTTTTCTCTCTGAGTAATGAGACTCTTGGATGAAAGGCTTATTCTATATATGGTTTTTAATCTTCATTTTACACTTCCTGGTACCCAGATCGGCACAGGGGAGATCTTTAACCTGGATAGCAGTTTGTATTTCTAATTCAGCCTCAGATTAGTCTCCTATTGTGTATATGAGATGTTGAACACAAAAGAAAACAACCTGAGAGTGTGAGTTGTGGAGGTGGCTGGGCCAGATGCTTGCCTGAGTGATGAGCTGCAGATATCAGCTCAAGTGGAATACTAACAAGGGCTGGTACATGATCCAACATCACTGAATTTCCTTTTTCTCCTGCCAGTGGACATGGCAACTGAGGATAAGGTGGCTGGGAGACCATGAGGGCAAATGTGACACAAGGCAGGAGTCTTGCCCGAGCTTGTCAGCTGGTTCTTATTTCCTCATGCGGCAGGAACCTTCTCTGGTAGGGCAGAAAGACAATGAGATCTCCACGCGATTTTATGGATCAGTTTTCACTTTTCCAGATGCAAAGAGAGGAGCCATAATTACCTTGCATATGTTTTGATAGCATCCCTTGGGCAAGTGGAAGGGGTAACTCACAACAGATAAACTCTGCTTTTGCTCCAGAAATGTCTCCTGCATCTGCAACAGGGGGGTGTTGAGTGATGCTATAGGCAGCTGGAAGGGCTCATTTATTTGACCTAATTATTCCCAGTGTAGACCTGACTCATCATAACGGGCTCTTCTTCAAAGGAAATGAGAGCCAGATTGTCTCCTTGGCAGCAATGGAAAACAAATGCTATCCACAGAATGGCTGTTAGATTAAAAAAAGGTGCAACTTGCCTTTGGGGCCAGCTGATGTTTAATGATGTTACCAAGAATAGAGGACTGGAAAGAGAGTAGTGTCAACTTCTGACATTTTAGCTTTCTAAAAATGTTCTTAATAAAATTAACTTACCATTGGATGCCATGAACAAAAGTAACCACATGCTCAGAATCCAAGGAAAAATGGAAGCCTTGGGGTGTTTTTATTAATAATTGATGAAATCTCTATGGGTACAATGGAGGACTTTTCACATAGAGACCTTATTATTTCTTAATCCTCTTGGATGCTCTGTTGAAGGATTAAAATGATCTTTTTTTCCTAGGGGATGGAGAAATGGAGAAAGAGAGTTGAAATAACTCTCCTATTACCATCGAGCAAATCAAACACAGAATGGGACCAGCATGCCACATTCCCTCTGTGAAGCCTTGGAGTGCAACTGCATTAGCTCAATGGTGCATTTCACAACGTCACAACTTCATCTCAGATCATCACAAATTGCCCATATTGAAACCTGGGTGCAATGAGAATAATCATTAAAATTTTCTCTGGTCTCACTTTTCTGCTTTACAGTGGTAGTTGAGAATGTCATACCCCTAAGGACATGGGAAAGATGTGTCCTTGACTGATTGATCCCTGTGACACAGTCTGACACTTTGCTTTTGTTCAGCAATTCTCCAAGCACTGGATTGCAATGATGCCCTGTTGACAGCACTGTTCAAAAGTCGACCTGTTGTTGCTGGAACCTCCAAGAATACTGTGTTTGATCTCAGCCGGGATCCTGTCTTGGAAGAGAAGAGGGAATCCCACAAACTACTTGTGAAGAAGATCCCATTGTTCAGTCAAATCCTCTGTCACTGTAGCAATCCGTGCATGCCGTTGCAGTTGGCATTCTGACATGTGTACACAGTGTTTTCATCTCTTCCCTGGAGTTGCGGCCAAAGCCTGAGATTCCTTTCTACACGACCCTGAAAAAACTCTGGATTTGTGCTCCCCTCTGCTCTGCAATAACATACCAGCTCTGTGATGTGGCCAATGTTTACCTAGTTGGTGGGAGGACTTTTTAATATCAAAAGGAAAACGTTTCTTCTGCATTCCACATAGGTAAGATGTGGTTTGCTGTTGTACAGGGATAAGGATTTGGGGTGGGGAAGGGATGAAGAAAAGAAAAACAATCCCCCCACCCATTTTTTTTTGAAATTTTCAGGGCTAAAGTGATGGGTCAGGGTAGGTGAGAAAAAAAAATTAAGAATCATCAAGCAATGAGGGAAGACGGAAGATGAATAGACTTTGTTTTAAAGAGTCATGGTCATGACTGAGCATATGTTTCCTTTGCATTCAGTTCCAAAAATAGATGATTAGTAGTGAGAAGCAACTGGTTTCTGATGCTTATCAGAGGTCAGTTAATATCATTTCCAACTGTTGGGGTTAGATATAGGGTAGGCTGTATATCTAATGGAAAGAGATTATAAAACTTCATGGTACCTTGGATTATATTTCATAAAGCTGTTTTCTGGCCAGACAAAGCAGTTAGCTAAGTAAGAGGAATTTGCCCAAGGATAAAAGGGGCTGGTAAGTTGTAGTGATCTTTTTAGATACTCTCTGTTTTAAATAGTATGAATCCACTGACAGTTTATCAGTCATCATGGAACAGTGGGGGCCAGGGAGTGAGGGATGAGCAGGAGGGGACACACTGAAGACCAATTGGGTGAAGAAGCAGGTTCAGCTGGGGATAGAAATCAGTGCTCTATTTTCTCCATAGACCCCACAAATGGTAGCTTGCAGGCTAGAGATTCCCTGAACCTCTAATGTTACCTAGAAACCTGAAGAGGCTGAGGGTGCCCTGTTCTTAGGGAAAGAACAACCTTGCTTTAAGTTATGTTGTTAAATGGTTTGTCAGTTTGATTTAGTTTGTTAATTTCTCCAAAGCAGAATCTGCCAAGGACGTTCCCGAAGATCTACTTACTTATTAGAGAAACCAAGAGAGTCCCAGCAGCACAGAGGGATCGAGAAGGCTGAGAACAGAACTGGAGGTGAGAATATGGCCACGGGAGACCCCAGGACTTAACAAATGCACTGGTTTGACTTGTTTTCTGGATATTTTCTGGATGTATATACTGCCTTTACTTCCCTTTAAAATAGGGGCAGTGCTAGAGGTATTGACGTTTCTTGAAATGTTCACAAGTCCTTGACACAGACTTCAGGGACTTGCAGTGATCTATGTAGACTGGATATGCTTCAAGTGGTCCAGTTATTTTGGTCCCTAGAGTTAACATCCCACCTTATGGATTATTCAAGTTAAACTCTCAACAGCTGTTAGGGCTTTGTACCTCCACAGAGCTCAATCTTTCAGTTGACTGCTCATTGCTGAGTCCTGTACTGTGTACTCTGGGAGTAATATAGGAAGTCTCTTCCTTAGGCATTGATTTGCAAAGGCTGAGTAGGTGAGAGTGTGAAGGTGTGTAGAGGTATGGGCTAACTTTTTTTTTTTTTTTGATTGGGATCTCACTCTGTTCTCCATGCTGGGGTGCAATGGTATGATCATAGCTCATGATAACTTCATACTTGGGTTCAAGTGATCCTTCAACCTCAGGCTCCCCAGTAACTAGGACCACAGGTGCATGCCACCACACCAGGACAATTTTTAATTTTTTGTGGAGACAGGGTCTTGCTATGTTACCCAGGCTGGTCTCAAACTCCTGGCCTCAAGCAATCGTCCGGCCTTGGCCTCCCAAAGTGGTGGGATTACAGACGTAAGCCATTATGTCCAGTCTGACTTGTTCCTTTCTAATGTAGCTTTTCTTCTGAGGTTGAGGGAAACAATATAGTGCAGTTATTAGTATATTCTATAAATACTTATTGGGCATCTATCCTGTGACAGTCTGAGATTCAAAGGTTAATTAAGAGACAGAGAAGTCATCAAAGAATTTATGCTTGATTTACATTTCTCTCCTCTCACTAGACTCAGCTTGTCAAGCATAGCATTATTCTTATTTACTTCCCAATCCCTGGCATCTAGCATAAACCCTGGCCTATAATTGATACTCAACAAGTATTGAAATGATGTACAACAAGAAGTTTGCATTGATATTTTTCTTTCCTTTTCTCTAATGACTTTGCTCACACATAACAACTGACCATTTTCCTTCTATCAAAATAGAACATTTCCCCCTCTGGGCTGCTTATTTACCATTGTGTCTCTTACAGTTACTATGAGGAAGAATAAACCTTTCGCTTATTGGCAAGACTGCCTTGCTATTAGTACATATATCCCATAGAGGCAGAAACTTTTTGTTCTTTTGTTCACCGCTGTATTCTCAGCATCAAGAATATACAGGGCTTTTAATAATTATTTGTTGAATGAATACATAAAATTGAAATCAGGACAAAGGTTCTAACTATATCAGGCAGGTTAGGTTAAGCTTTGCTGCAGTAACAAACAAACCTGAAAATCTCAGCACCTGAGCATATGTAGGTTTATTTCTCTTTTGCACAAAGTTGGCTGTGGGTCCTGCAGCTTTCCAGGTCAGCTTCTTTCCCAGTGGCAACTTAAGGATCTAGTCTGATTGCATCCTGTAGTTACCCAATCTGGAACATGCAGCTTTTGAGTTGCTGTATTATGGGAAGAGAGGGTACAAAGGTTGCATACTGACTCATAAGTGCTTTGACTTGGACATGATCTGTGTTTCTTCTGTTCAGTCTTTTGGTCATCAAATATGGGTAAGCCTATGAGTATTTGGTGAGCATGCCACACTAAGTATGTTATTCAGTGCTTGCTAAATGGTGCTGTAATTCCATGAAAAAGTAACTTGGTGTTCCCTGCTCACTCTTGCCACTTCAGTGCAGACTGGTCAATTTCCAATTGCCATTTTCCTGAAGTCCATCTTGAGAAGCCAGAGATTGCTTTGGCTCCAACATAAGAGGCTCTCAGTAGCAGGGAACTATGCTATGTTATGCTGGGGTTCAAAGTTTAATAATACATATAGCAGCCACGGAGGAGTTTAAGCTGTTTAAATTTCTGGCTCCCAACTGGACTAAGCTTGTCAAAGGCAGCATTGGCTCAACCAGTGACTCAGGGAGTTGGTGTATAAATACCTCAGATCCCTCACTGCTCTGGTGAGATGGCCCTGAGATGCATTTTCTACACTGGCTCCCAGAGATGTCATTTGGATTAAATTCCAATTATCCACAGTGGTAACTACCTTTACTGCCATCTCCCCTTCCCTGTCTCATTTTCCCATTTCCTGACTCCCTCGACACTGTTTCTTGGGATTCTCTCTAAAATTAACTATTTGCACTTGAATCCATGTCTTTGGGTCTGTGTATGGGGGAAACCACAAACTGAAAGAGGGGGTTAGAAGGTTATCTAAATAGTTCTCTGTGTGTGTGTGTGTGTGTGTGTGTGTGTGTGTGAGAGAGAGAGAGAGAGAGAAACTTCATACAGATTAGGGAGGGGGCCCTAGGGAGGCCTCTTCCTTCACATCTGCACTTGGAGAACTGCTTAGGTAGCTGCAATGAAGGAAGTGAAAGAGTACAAGTGAGGGGAAAGGAGAATCCCTGAGATGCCAGAAAGATTTTCTCCTATGCTATGCATTTAAGCACATAAAGTCTGGATCCTACTGTGAAAGTATTGGCCACCTGAAGTCTTGGGGAGAGGAATTCCCAAAGGTGTTCTAAAGCAAGCACTTCCTGGGCGGCCAACATGAGACCTGTGGTAATTGGAGCCTTGTATTTCTAAGCACTTCTTATTGGGATTCCAGAAGTGTAAATGGACAGGTTGACAAGTAGCTGTGGCTCCTTATAACTGCAACACAGGGCTCAGAGTCCAGGCTGGGCACAGTACTGAAGGAGTAAAGCATGTCATTTGTGGTTCTCCACCTCTCCTTTTAGTGCCCTCTGCTCCTTTTTGGTGATCTCCTATGCACCAAGGGTCATATAATGGTAAAGTGACCTTATAATTTATCATCTAAACAAGGGCACTTAAAAAATTACCTTCCCAATATTCCAATGAGAAACCAAGAAGTCATACAAGTGCTCCAAAGGCCAGTAAGTGGTGGCACCAGGATTTAAAGTAAGATTTGGGTGATTTCTTACTGCACCACCCATGTTCCGTGTTGACTCTGACAAAGGGCTTCCTGGCAGGGAGAATGGGGCTGGGGCTTGGGAGTCGGGAGATGCAGGATGATCCCAGGTTTGCTGTTCACTCATACAAAAACCTTGGCAAGTCCTTTCTTTTCTCTGCTTGTTTTCTTATGTTTTGAGAGTTCTTTATATGTCCTAGATAACAAGTTGCTTATCAGATACATGTTTTGTAAATATTTTCTCTTAGTCTGTGGCTTATCTTTTCATTCTTTAGCAAGCCTTTCACAGAGCAAAATTTTAAAGTTTTGATGAAATCTGATTTATTAATTTGTTCTTTTATGGCTAGTTGAAAGGTTTTCTCCCAGAAGCTTTATGGTTTTAGGTTTACCCTGAAGTCTACCATCCATTTTGAGTAAAGTTTTGCATACAGTTTGGTGCCATAAATCAAAGTTAATTTTTTTACATATGAATATTCAATGGTTCCAGCATGATTTTTTTTTTTTTTTTAAGAGACAGGGTCTTACTCTGTCACCCAGGTTGGAGTGCAGTAGCATGGGCATGATCATAGTTCACTGCAACCTTGAAATCCCAGGCTCAAGCAATCCTCCTGCCTGAGCCTCCCAAATAGCTAGGACTACATGTGAGTGCCACCATGCCCAGCTAATTAAGAATATTTCTTTTTTTTAGAGATGAGGTCTTGCTGTGTTGCCCAGGCTGGTTTTGAACTCCTGGCATCAAGTGATCCTCCCACCTTGGCATCCCAAAGCACTGGGATTACAGGTGTAAGCCACAGCACCTAGTCCCAGCACCGTTTGTTGAAAAGATTATTCTTTCTCTACTAGACGGCTTTTACACTTTTGTCAAAAGTCAATTGTCCACATATGCGTGGGTTTGCTTCTGCACTTTCCATTCTGTTCCACTGATTATTTTGGTTTGTTTCATTTCCATCAATACTACACTGTGCTGATTACTATAAGTTTATAATAAATCTGAACCAAGATAGTTTCGGTCTTCCAATTTTGTTCCTTTTCAAAGTTGCTTCAGGTCTTCTTGGTTCTTCACATAGTCATATGAATTTTAGAGTCAAGTTTGATGATAGTTTCTACAGAAAAACCTGTTGGGATTTTGATTGGCATTTTGTTGGTTCTACAGATTAATTTGGAGAGAGTTGCCATCTTGACACTATTGAATCTTCTGACCTGTGAACATGCAAACTGGGACACATTTGAGAATGAAAGGGGACACTATGAGTAAGCCAGGGCAGTTCTGGGCAGATTGGGAATTATGATCATCCTGCCTGGTGCCCTCTTGTCACTGCATGTGATGATATCTCACTGGTGGCATGGTTCCCACAACTCTCATTTACTCCTGTCCACCTGAAAATTTATTATGTTTCCAGTGGTTTTAAGTATATTCCTGGCACAAATATATCAATAAATAAAACCTTAAAATCACAGTATCCCATTGGACATTTTTCTTGGATGACAAGAGTGACAATGGATTAGCCTGATAAATCAATCCCTAGTCAGAATTATGTAGCCTATGTATTATTCTATTACTCATTCTTTTCACTTTCCAATGTGTCCAACACATATACATAGAGCACTCGTGTACTGGGCATGATGCTTGGTAGTATTCTTTAACTTTTAAAAACAAACTCTGAAGGCAGGTTAGAGGGAAGGTGCTTCAGACTATCTTTAAACATTCATCTCTGCAAATTAGATAACAGATGTGAAATGCCCAGTACTCTTTCTGATTCATGCTAACCCCCCTATAAATTCCCCTCCCTAGGAGCACATCAGAGTCCTGGACAGTCCCTGCAGCCAGCCGGGAAGGTCCTTCCTGGGGAGGGAGAGAAGGATGTGAACCCTGATCTTCCTATATTTGGGGTGGATCAAAAGCAAAGCTCATATAAAGTTGGCAAAAGAAAACTCAAACTATTGTGGCAAAAAATATCGTGGCAAAAAATCTGGATGGGTTGTTCTTGGTGTCCCTGCCAGCAATCTTGCAAGATACTTGGGGACATGACCTTCATCGCTCTTTGCTGTCATACATCAAGGGTCAGGGTTTGGGTGGAGCAAGGAAGGAGGTGGTAACTTTGAAGCCCTTGCCATTCTTCTGGGCAGGAAGTGAAGTATCAAGGATGTTATCCAAACATTCTCTCTCTGCTGAGTTTTGAATCACCATGACTTCCTGTGCATCTCTTTTGTACTATGTTCCTTTCCTGGGATGCTCTGAATCCATTCAGGTGGTCAAGATGATAAGCTCAGCTGATTAAGCTATGGGGCTAAGGAAATCAGGCTCACAGGTTCAGTCTCTATATGAACCAGTTAACTCGGCACACAAAGCAATCTGTCCAAGTCCTCAGATTGCCTCACTAACCCCCACCAGCTGGCTTGAAAACACGTGCTGTGTAGGGCCTGGAAGACGGATGGCTAAATCATAGGCCCATTCCCAGTCCTGGCAAACTCCCCATAAAGGAGTCCCTCCAGACGTTAGAAACCACTCATTAGATTCTGGAACTGTTCATTAATCTGGCAGCACTTCATTTTAAGGCCTGGTGTTTATCTTGAAGTAATTTATGAGCGACAGAGGATTTTGTATTGTTGTAAAAATTGGTTGTTGATAGTGTACCAGCCTACTTGATAAATGACTCCTTGCTTCAGTCTGCTGGAATGCAGAGTCCACTCAATGGGACTTGAGGAGGGAGACTGTGGGCCAGCCAGTGGGGGCTTCAGAAGTTTAGTTCTTCATTTAGAAACTTCTACTGAGTGCCTTCCATGGGCCAGGCACAGTTTAGATGCTGGGAATTTAAGTATTCATTATTTCCACCAATGTTTTCTTGCCTATTCCATGCTAGGCATTGTGCTGGACCCTAGAGCCTCAGCAGAGAATGAGACACAATCCATGCCTTCAAGGAGACCTGAGCGTGGGGCAGGAAATAGTAATTTATTTTGTGCCATGGACTTTTTTGGCAGTTTGGTGAAGCCTGTGGAAGCCTTCTCAGAACAATTTTAGAGGCATGCAATAAAGCACATGAGATTACAAAGGAAGCTAATTATAACACAATACAGTTGTCAAAACATTAAACAAATGCATCAGTGCTAAGTGCTAACTATTGAACATGTAAACCATGGTTCATGCCTGTTCATTGCCTTCTTCTCAGGGATACTGCCCCAATCTCAGCTCCTGCTGCTGGGGTGGTCCTCGCCTGTGTCTCAATACACCCAGACACAGCTGAGTAAAGACAGGGAAGCACTAGCCTGAAGGCTACTGTTACTAAGCAACTGAGATGCTCTGACCAATTAGAAAGAGCTGCCTCGTCAGAGCATCACTCTTAGGAAGTGTAATTGGAAAGCAGGAAAAATTCTGGCAATAAAAGGGAACTGAAGATGAAGAAATACAGAAAGTGGACTCATATAGACTTGCAAGTCATGAGGTGTCTGAGCAAAGTAAGGTTATGGGGAAGCTAAACCAATAAACAGGCAGAAGCTACTAAGAAAGAGAGAGAAGTGAGTGATTCAGTAACTTGTAGTGGGAGAGAGGTAGACTAACACAAAGAGAAGCAGAAATGCAGAGTAGCAAGGTGGCAGAGTGGTGAAGGGAGAGCGTTAGAAAGAGAATTCAGAAACTTTTCTTCTGAAATCCCTTGAATTGGTTTGGATTCAGAAGAATCCTTTATTATTTATTTATTTATTTATTTATTTTTGAGACAGAGTCTTGCTCTGTTGCCCAAGCTGGAGTGCAGTGGTGCTATCACGGCTCACTGCAGCCTCGACTTCCTAGGCTCAAGAGATCCTCCCACCTCAGCCTCCTGAGTAGCTGGAACACAGGTGCACACCCCCACACCAGGCTAAATTTTAATTGTTTATTGTAGAGATAGAGTCTCCCTATGTTGCCCAGGTTAGTCTCAAACTCCTGGGCTCAAGGAAACCTCCTGCTGCAGCCTCCCAAAGTGTTGGGATTACTGGCGTGAGCCACCAAGAACAACCATTTCAGTTTTTCTCAGGGAGCCTGGTTGTTTTTTTTGTTTGTTTGTTTGTTTGTTTGTTTGTTTTTTAATTGCATTGAAGGCTAGCTTCCTGGATGACATTCCCATTTTCTTTATTACCATGTAGATTCTTACGATAAACTTTCGTTTCCTTAGGCAATTAGAGTGGATCTCTGTTCCTTGTGATCAAAAGAGTCAAATCCAAACATGGCAGGGTGGGGTGAGGACAATGAGGCCATCCTACTCCACCTCCAGCAGTGGGTGTGGACAGGGACTGCTTCCCAGCTCCCTTCTAAATTGATTTTGGATTTGTTAAAAATTACCCAGTTAGTTCAAAATTTTGGCAAAACATGTCATGGTTTATTAAAATACTGCTTCTTTTTCATGTTGTTGACATTTTAATTTCATTACACTGTGTGGTATTTAGGGTAAAAGCTTTATTTGGTATTTTAGGAGAAGGGTATGGTAAAAGAGAAAAGTCATATCAGTAAAAAATTCAAGGTAATTAAAAGTGATATTGAAGTGGCCCTGTTGTCTAGGGTAAATGCCCAAGGTCCATTGCCTCATGCCAAGGAAATCAAGAACACCGATACAGGTGAAGTGAGGTTAACAGCAGAGGTTTAATCAGCAAAAGAAAGAGAAAGGAGAACAGCTTTCTCTTCTGGGAGAGAGAGGGGTGCCCGAGTGGGACTTCCAGCCCGCTGCAGACTGCACAGGATTTTATAGACAAGCTCGAGGAGGTGGTGTCTGATTTACATAGGGCCCAAAGATTGGTTGGACCAGGTGTGACATTTACATAGCATGGCAGTGGGGTAGGGGGCAGGGGGAAGTGGGGAAGCTGGTCACCCCGCCATAATCCTATTATGCAAATGGGGTCTTTGCTGGCCTGGGCCACGCTGTCTGCTCCTGACTGCACACATAGTTGGCAAAGAGAATGGAGGATGGAGCCACCATGTTGGACATGTCTATCCCCTCTTTCCTGTTGGCACAACTGCCAGCAATCACTTGTGCAAGCTTCTAGCCTGCCTTTCTATGTCTGCAGCTTGATTTTAGAGGCTCCTCTTTGTTAGAAAAGAAAATAATTTGGGGACTTCTTTTCATTAAAAGGAAAACCTTACCAAGGACTCCTGTACCCTTACTATCTGCCTAAATAATTTCTTTTTAACTCCTATATCAATGTTTAATAATGAAATCTCATTCACAACTTGATCACCTGGTAATGGATAGTAAGGTAAGAAGAGCCAATAATGACCCCTAAAATCTGAAGTTGCATGTGGATCACTTAGACTAGAAAGTATAGTCCATCCTATGTATGAAGGAAGAGGGTATTGGAACCAGCAGGGACTCATTCATTTATCTATTGGGTGGCTACTATGTTGTCAGGCAAAAGCCAGACAGATATTCCCCCAAGGAGCTTACATTCTAGAAGGGGAAAATAAACAGGCAACAAATTTTAAAAAAAGCAAATAGATGAGATATGCTAAGAAAGCTATAAAGGGGGTCATGAGAAGAGAACTACTGGGTCTGGTGGGGCTACTTTATATCAGATAAGTAAGGAAGACCTGCTTCTGTAAGGAGGTGACATTTGAGCTGAGACTTGAAGGATGACATAAGCCAGCCATGGGCAAAACTGGAGGAAGTGTATTCCAGCCAGAGGGAGCATGAGTGCTCCTTGGAGAAGAGCATGGGAGGAAGAGGAAGAGCCATATGAGTGAGCCAGGAGATCAGTAAGGACCACCGGTTTAACAGCCATTTTTGGAATGCTGAAAATGGACCAGGCTCTGTGCTAGTGTCAGCAATATAGCAATGGACAAAATATACAAAAATCTCTGTCTTTATGGCAGTTATCCTCCAGAGTGGACCAGGTCCTAATGTGCCCTATAAGTCATAACAAAGGGGTGAGACTTTAGTCTGAAGGTGATAGGGAGCCTTTGAAGTGCTGAAAGCTGGGGAGTGACACAATCAGATTTGCATTTTAGAAATACCAGCTCTGAGGTCAGTGTGGAGAATGGCTGGGACAGGGTATTCTAGAAGCAAGCAGAGTGCTCAGAGGCAGGTGGCAGAAAGAAGATGCTGTTTTTTATGTAGACAGTGAAGTAGGCTGGAAATAAATAGAGCTATTCTACAGAAACTAAGAAAGTACAGTGGACAAGATCAGATCATGGACAGGTGAAAGATCTAGGATACAGAAGTGTACTGTCAGGTTTCATGACTTCAAGTATCGGGTGGATGTTGTTGCCATTTATTTTGTTGGGCAATGCAGGAGGAGGAGCAGATTTTGGATAAAAATTAAATTGTATTATTCTTGTCCTTGATGCAGTTTGTACTTTATTGAGGAGACAAGTATGCAAAGAAAATCATTCCATCAGCCAATGTACCAGTCAGGATAAGCTAAATTTTGATGTGCAAACTAACAACCATCAGAATAGCAGCTTAACACAGCAAAGATTTATTTTTCTCTCATGCTACTTGTCTAAAACAGACAGGATTGAGTGGGGGTCTCTTTTCATTGTAGTCCCTGGACTGAAGCCTATAAATATACGTTCCATCCTGACATACGCATCCACTGGGACATGGTTAAAAAAAGAAAGAGAGAGAAGTAGTGAATCACGCACTGGCTCTTAAATCTTCTGTCTGGAAATGGTTTGCATCACTTCTGCTCACATTTCATTGGCCAAAGCAAGTCATAGGGTCATGCCTAACTTCAAGAAAATGAGGGAGTGCCATCATTCTGTGTACTGAAAGGAGGGAGACTATTTGTTCTTGCTATTGCAATCTATTAGGTGGTGCACAATTTCAATTTGTCCTTTATTGACAATAGTAGTTTTGATAGCTTGATTAAAGTGGTGTCTGCTAGACTTCCTCACTGTATGGTTATTTTCCCCTTTGGAATTAATAAATACAGTGTAGAGAGTTACTTTGAAATGATGTAAACTTCCCATTTCTTATCAGACTTTTAATTAATTAATATGTAAGGAGATTTATGATTTCTGTTTAATTAATATCTAAACAGACTCATGGCTACAATTTCTAGTCTACTAAGTGATTCATATGCAACTTCAGATTTTAAAGGTCATGGTTTCCATTGAATATTCATGGTATTCAATGAGTTATCATTATTACTGTCATCATTTACTCGATGCTCAAATTATCCCAGATTTGATTTGACCAGTGGGAGCATTTCAATCTGGCTTCTATGTCTTTTTGTCATGGCCCTGCATTCTTTTGAGCGCTTCCTTGCTCCAGAATCATCTTATACTTTTCTTGCTCCAGCTCTGGCCGTGGGTCCAGTCCTTTCTCGAAGGAGCTCTGATTGTTTATAGTGGAGAACGGTATTTAGAAGTAAAGGTTGGGGTGCTTGGTGTGCTATTTGCTATTGGGATGTTGCTGCTCCCATGCCCTTTCAGGGAACAGAGCTGTAGGATAGATGCATGTATGCACACGTACACAGACATGCAGATTTACATCTATACTTTTGTCTGTCTTTATCTATTATGTGTATTAAAAACCATGAACTCACATTGATGCCTCCAATTCAAATGCAAATTCAAAATCATAGGGTATATTCTGGTTTTCTCTCCCCCTTTTTTTTTTTTCCTATTTACAAATCATTTCTCTCCATTGAGAAAGTTGGTCCTCATATCCTAACTTATTCCATAAGCTTCCTCTTTACTCCCTTACCCTGTGTAACTAAACTTTCATTGTCACTGCTGTCCCCTCCCTCACGTCAGAGCCCTCCTCCCACACTGGCTACTCCCCTCAGAGGGGACCCTCCTCATTGTGCCTGGATTCCGACAGCCAGGCCCCCTCTCCTGTCTGGACCTTCTCACTCTGATGTCCCCTTAGGTGGAAGCTCCTCCCTTTGCCTGGGCTCTGACTTTTCATTCCAGGTTAATGAGGACGTTGCAGCAGCAAAGCAGTTAGCCTGGTGACATACCTGTATCCTACTAGGTATCTGTTTGCAGCCCATTTAGAAACCTGAGAAAGGGTTACAGCCAACTAAGAGTTAGAAACCCAAGTTTTCTGATTCCCAGTTTTTTTCTCTCTCTCAAGTTCCTGGCGTCGATAGCAGTTAATGGAATCCATGGAGGCTTTCTGTGGTTCTCTTTCTCAGTTTCGGCCCCAAATGGATTTATTTTGGAAACCAAATATAAGTCCATTTACTCATTTAAGAGTTATCTAAAGGTGAAAAAATGCTACTTTTTTTTTAGCAGTTCAGAAATTTTTCAAATGCTTTTTTGCCTTTGAATTTCTCAAAAGCAACTTTGTTTGGAAATTTTAAACTTGGCATTCCTGGTACATAACCCTGAGTGAGGAATGTGTGCTTTGCCTTGTTTGAAGAAATTTGGTTTTGAAATAACAAAGTTATGGATGTTTAAAAATACTGCACGGAACAGACACTGTGGGTTATTTTCCTTTGCCTTTGAAACATACTCTATATTGTGAAGCTGGTAACTTTCATGGGTGGGGGAATTTAATAGCATATACTTAACTGATGCAAATGTGAGATCATTTTATAAGCCACATGGGGATCTAGTTGAGGCATCTTTTCAATTTTTACTCAGTAGATTCACTTGATCTCTGAATAACTTAAAATCCTGGGGCATAGTGCCTTTGTACATATCACGTGCTCAATAATTGTTGAGCTGATGTGAATTGAACACGCTTGTTCTCATTTGGCTGCACATTTCCCCTTGAGCTCCAAGTGGCTAACTATGGTCTGGGAGAGTGATTAACAAATTACAGTTCGTGGGCCAAATACAGCCTGCCACTGTTTTTTTTTTTTTTTAATAATCTGCAGGCTGAGAGTGGTTTTTACATTTTTAAATTCTTGAACAACAGTAAAAAAGAAGACTAACATATCATGACATACGAAAATTATATGAAATTCAAATTTCAGCATCCATAAAAGATGTTTTATCAGAACACAGCCATTCTCATTCATTTATGTATTATCTAAGACTGCTTTCACACTACAACAGCAGAGATGAGTAGTTGCAACAGAGACTGTATGACCTGCCAAGCCTAAAGGATTTACTATCTGGACCTTTACAGAAAGAGTTTGCTGACCCCTAATCTAAGAGATAAAACACAAATCGTCAGTTCCTTTTTAAGATTACTTGCTATAAAATTTAAAGCCGAGCCTTTTTTTTTTTTGGTTTTTAGTATATTTACTGTATTGTGGGGCATGTGGAATTCAGTGTTTTCTAGTGTATTCATTATGTACTACATACACTACCACTGTCTAATTCCAGAACATTTCTATCATCCCAAAAAGAAATGCTGTATGTATTACAGTCAGTCCCAATCCTCTCTTCCCTCACATTCCCTAATCTACTTTCTGTCTGAATGGATTCACCTATTCTAGACTTCATATAAATATACATACAATATAAGTATTTCATATGAAAATTTCATTAAAATGTTCATACAGTATGTAGACATTTGTGTCATTTTTTTAAAGTTCATTCATGTTCTCACATATAGTAGTACTTCATTCCTTTTTACAAGGCTTTCTTTTTACTTTCTACTTTAATACTTCTTGCCTGCCTCCTCTTTGATGTTTTATTGAATTCCAACTCAGTATCAATAACAAAAATTATTTTGATAATAATAAAAGTATAAATCATCAAGTCAAATATAAATTTTTTAAATTCTGTCCATTTTGTTAATTGCACTATTTCCATATTAGATGACTAAAAAAGATATCATGAGTGAAGAGATTTGGATGATAACATCTATTTTATACATCTCCAGGTTTATGTCTAATTGGTGCATTTGTTTTGCTTTCTCAAGCTCTTTATAGGCTCCAGAAAGATAACTTCTTTTGGATTTCATATGCGTAGTATATTAGTCCATTCTTGTGCTGCTATGAAGAAATACCTGAGACTGGGTAATTTATAAAGGGAAGAGGTTTAAATGACTCACAGTTCCACAGGGCTGGGGAGACCTTGGGAAACTTACAATCATGGCTGAAGGGGAAGCAAACATGTCATTTAAATGGTGGCAGCAAGGAGAAGTGCAGAACAAAAGTGGGAAAAGCCCCTTATAAAACCATCAGATCTCAAAAGAACTCACTCACTATCAAGAGAACAGAGGGTAACTGCCCTCATGATTAAATTACCTCCCACTGGGTCCCTCCTATGACACGTGGGGATTATGGGAACTACAATTCAAGATGGGATTTGGGTGGGGACACAGAGCCAAACCATATCTCATGGTGGAGGGCACAGGACTTAGAATCACAAGGGTCTGATGGCATTCTTCCTGAATCATATTATTGGAGATACTCATACATTTGTAATGATGACGAATCTCAATTGGATACTCCACCCTGCCTGATTATCCTACAAACATCCCTAGTCAGTTCACTTTCTCATTCTCGTCCTGAGTTGGTTGCCTCATCTCATACTTCCCAGAGAATATGGAAAGAACAAGATGAGAGTTAGGTCCATAATTATGCCTTGTGTACTTTCATGTGTATCTAGATGTTGATACAGATCATCACCTAACAATGGGCCTTTTCACCAGAGGTAATATTCCCTTTATTTCTCTCCTGGATCACATTGCTTCTTGCCATCTACAGGACTTGGCTCCTCATTTACTATTTCCTTGTTTCCACTACCAGTTTTCCTCCTCTTCTGCATCATTCCAATCAGCACATGAGCTAGTTCTAATAAGATTCATCTTTTAAAACCTGCCCTTTCCCCAGCACTCTTCTCTAATTACTGCTGCAAGTCTTTGCTACTTTTAAGAGACCTGCTAAAACCATTGGCTATGTACTTGCTATCTTCACTTCCTTATGTCCTTTTCTATTCTCCATCTATTCTAAACAGATTCTATTTACCACCACTTGTGAAACTTGTTAAGGTCCCTAGAGACTCCATCTGACCACATCTGTTTGATTATGTTTTTTCCTTACTTTGCCTACCAGTCACACCCACTGTGGTATTTCACTTTCCTTTTAAAACACTTTCTTATCCGGTCTTCGTGGGTACCACACTCTCCCGGTTTTCCTCCCACATGATTGGTGATTTTTCGTCTTAGATGAGTCTTTGCAAGGATTGGACATCTCAGTCAGAAAGTCAAAAATCTGAAATGCTTTAAAATGTGATGTTTTTGAGCACTGATATGATGCTCAAAGGAAATGCTCATTGGAGTATTTCAGATATAATGCATGTATTCTAATGTCCTCCAAAAATTGAAATCCAAAATACTTCTAGTCCCAAACATTTCGTATATGGGATACTCAACTTTTACCTAGTCTCTGCTTTATCCTCAATAGCTGCAACAGTGCTTGGCATAGAGTTGGTCTCAAAGATGACTTGTGGAATGAATGAACTCACCGATCTTGTTCCCACATTGACATCTTTGTATTTGCTGATTTGCTTGGAAGACTTTCCCTCCAGGCCTCCACTTGGCTTCCTTTTTGTCATTGTTCAGCTTTCAATTCGAGTCACTTCTTTGGAGCAGGCAGCCCTTGCCAGCCTTCTGCTTCCCATTCCCACCCCTGTGTCTCTCTAGGACAGAAGTAAGCAAACCTTTTCTTCACAGAGTCAGATAGTAAATACTTATGACTTCTCAGTTCATCCAGGACCTGTCACGACAACCTAACTTTGTCAATGTAGTGTGAAAGCAGCTGTAGATAATTCCTACATGGGTGAGTATGGCTATATTCCAATAAAACTTTATTTACAGATACTGAAACTTGAATTTTGTACATGTCATGAAGTATTAATCTTTTGATTTTTTTTCAATCATTTAAAATGTTACTTTGTGAGCTGCACCAAAATAGGCAGTGGGCTAGATTTGACCCAGAGGCTGTGGTTTGCTAATTCCTGCTCTAGTGCATTACCCTCTTTTATCTTCGTGCTGCTGAAAATTATGTTATTTATTATTTGCTGTTGTAATTTGTTTTCCCTTTCTTAGAACATGGTTAACTTGAAGGCAGGAATTCTGCCTTATTCCCTATTCTGTTCTCAGAGCCTACAACACTGCCTAGATGCCTCCTGCCCAGGCTAGAGCTACCGCTACCAGACCTTGCCCCTCCCCATAGCCCTTTCTCTTTCAAGGCTTATTCTCTTTCCTCTCCTATATTGATAGCTTCCCTCTTAGGAATTCAGGGTTCATTTCAAGAGGGGGAGTCAGTAAATTTGGCATCTGGTTGGAACAGGAACCTCAGATTTTAGTGGGGAGAGGCCCACTTAACGTGATTATAGCTGATTCCCAGCATCTAACTGTTCTGATTACATCCTATTTATCCCAGTGGTAAAAGAGGGATCCCCCTCCACATAGTGTGAGATAGTCATGCACGAGACACTTGACACTGGGCAGATAAGGGTGACAGCAGTTTAATAGTCACATATATTCACTCTGGAGGTAGAGGACACTGCCTGCCATGCAGGGCCAATGGGGTTGCACTCAGGAAGAATGAGCTGGCAGGGACGGTGGGAGGTAGGCTTTGTAGTATCAACAGGGTGAGGTGACCCCTGGTTACCAAGCGAGGATGTGATTGGCTTGTTTGAATAATTTCATAGGCTATTAGGGAGATAAAATCCACTAAGTTGAAAACTGGATGGGGTTAAGATGATTGGGCTGGTGGGAAAGTAGCAGAATGGGGTCCGTTTCCTGCTGGGTTGGGTATATCTGGTGAGAGCAAGGGAACTCATGGGTAGGCCTTTTGGGACCTGGCTCAGACCTAAAATTTAAAGGGCCACCTTAACATCTCGGCTCAAAGATGTCAAGGTGGCACTCTAAATTTTAGGTCTGATATACTAGCACCAAGCTTAGAGCAATAAATATTTGTTGAATGAGTGAAGGATTTTACTTAACCTTTATTCAGTATCTGTATGTAACAGCTTCATATTTGCTGCTGAGGACAAAAAGAGGATTGGGAGGCCAGGTGCAGTGGCTCATGCCTGTAATCCCAGCACTTTGGGAGGCCGAGGTGGGAGGATCACGAGGTCAGGAGATTGAGGCCATCCTGGCTAACACGGTGAAACCCTGTCTCTACTAAAAAAAAAAAAAAAAAAAAATTAGCCGGGTGTGGTGGCGGGTGCCTGTAGTCCCAGCTACTCGGGATGCTGAGGCAGGAGAATGGTGTGAACCCAGGAGGTGGAGCTTACAGTGAGCCGAGATTGCGTGACTGCACTCCAGCCTGGGTGACAGAGCGAGACTCCGTCTCAAAAAAAAAAAAAAAAAAAAAAAAAGAGAATTGGGATACAATTACATTTACATTATAGGGCTCTGAACAATTACAACAGAGAGCAATAAATGTTCTAATGAATGTAGGTTCCAGGGTTTGTCAGAATGCTGATGATAAGTCAATGTAAGGGCAGGATGGGAACAAAAAGAGGGAGTTGCATTGAATCAGTTCTACATTTTTGTTCTCATGTGTTCATCCAGTATTTATTGAGGGTCTATCATGGGCCAGGCTAGGCAACTAAGCTTTTGCTGTTTTTAACTGAACCCAGGAGACAAGCTACGATCGTTGAACACAGAGGATGATTTGGAATTAGCATATGAACAAGGGCACACTAATGTGGTCTAAATAGTCTTCCTGAGAACTGTAGGAATGTGGACAACACATGTTCTCATGTGAGTGTGGTGAGTCAGGGACACCTTGGAGGGGCGTTTGGAGTTCAAGGCAGTGATGGACGTGGATTGGCAGGAAGGAGAGGTAAGGCAATCCAGGCATGAGTCATTCTATGGTTGGTTTCCTTGCTAAATAGATTCTTTCACAGGGAAGAGTCATCTCTCGTCCAACTACTTTCCTCTGTTGGATTTGCACAGCCATAGACCACACCGTGTCTTTGTTTATGGGGATTATAAGGCTGTGTTTGCAGCTGAATTTTAGTCAGGCAGAACCTCTCATCATCCAGAGCCTGGTCTTCACCATAAAATGTGGGCAGAAAATGGGAGCCATAAACTCCTTGCTCTCCTGAATCAACTTATTTTGATAAGACTCTTTAGTCCTCATTTCACTCTTCGTGTGGTGGAAATTTGTGTCTGTATTAATTTGTCACACGTTTATTAAGCAAGTGCTTTGTGCAAGACAAAGAGCCTGGGTCTGGGTAAAACAGCAATAACAACAAAAAATAAAGATCCCTGTTGTTGAAAAACTTGCAAGATAACAGGGAGTAATAGCAACAACAAGATAGCAAATAAAATTCCATGTAAATAAAGTATAAGACACTGACTCTCAAACAAGAAAACTGCGGCTGAGTTTTGATTCAGCCTTCTATTAGCTGTTAGACCTTAGAAAGTAGCTTAGTCTGTCTCTTGGCTCTTCTCTAAAATGGGACTAATAGTTCAACCATCTCATAATGTTAGTGTGAGGATGAAGTAGTATAAGATTAAATATTGTTAGAGCAGAGTCTGAACATAGAAGTCAATAAATGCTAGCCCTTATTATTTTGTTATTATCATTATGACAGAGACATGTTCAGTATGCAGTGTATATACATAGGATAGACAACTAATAGGGAGGAAAGGATTCGTGAAAGTTTTCCCGTAAGTGGTGACACTTGAACTGAATCTGGAAAGAAGGGTAATGACCGTTGCTAAAATGTATCGAGTACTTATGAGAGGTCAGATACTGTTCTGAGAATGTAACATGGATAATCTCTCTTAATTCTCACATTACCCCCTGAGGTATATGCTAATATTACCTTCATTATTACAGAGGAAAGACAAGTAGGACTTGACCAGGCAGAGAAAGGACCTTGGGGAAGGCATTTTGGATAGTGGTACAGATCCAAAGGTCTAGAGATATGAAAGATAACCACATTAATGGAACTCAAAACAGTGCAATATGGCTAGAACAACAATTAAAAAAAGACGGGAAATGGTATGAGGTGAAGCTGGAGAAATAAGAAGGCCAGATTATTGCTGTCATCCCAGAGACTCATTGGATACCCCAACTGAATATGGCCCAGCATTCTCTCTAACAAAGCTCTGGCCATCCACTTTTTTATTTTTATTTTTTAAATTTTTCCATAAGTTATTGGGGTACAGGTGGTATTTGGTTACATGAGTACATGAGTAAGTTCTTTAGTGGTGATTTGTGAGATTTTGGTGCACCCATCACCTGGGCAGTATACACTCACCATATTTGTAGTGTTTTATCCCTCGCCCCCCTCCCATTCTTCCCCCCAAGTCCCCAAAGTCCATTGTATCATTCTTATCCATTTGCATCCTCATAGCTTTGCTCCCACATATCAGGGAGAACATACAATGTTTGGTTTTCTATTCCTGAGTTATTTCACTTAGAATAATAGTCTCCAGTCTCATCCACGTCACTGCAAATGCTGTTAATTCATTCCTTTTTATGGCCGCATAGTATTCCATTGCATACAAATACCACAGTTTCTTTATCCACTCGTTGCTTGATGGGCATTTGGGTTGGTTTCATGATTTTGCAATTGTGAACTGTGCTGCTATAGACATGTGTGTGCAAATATCTTTTTCAGTTAATGACTTATTTTCCTCTGGATAGATACCCAGTAGTGGGATTGCTGGATAAAATGGTAGTTCTACTTTTAATTCTTTAAGGAATCTCCATACTGTTTTCCATAGTGGCTGTACTAGTTTACACTCCCACCATCAGTGTAGAAGGGTTTCCTGGTCCCCACATCCACGCCAATATCTACTGTTTTTTGATTTTTTGATTATGGCCATTCTTGCAGGAGTAAGATGGTATCGCATTGTGGTTTCAATTTGCATGTCCCTGATCATTAGTGATGTTGAGAATTTTTCATATGTTTGTTGGCCATTTGTATATCTTCTTTTAAGAATTGTCTATTTATGTCCTTAGCCCACTTTTTGGTGGGATTGTTTGTTTTTTTCTTACTGATTTATTTGAGTTCATTGTAGATTCTGGATATTATTCCTTTATCAGATGTACAGATTGTGAAGATTTTCTCCCACTCTGTGGATTGTCTGTTTACTCTGCTGACTGTTCCTTTTGCCATGCAAATCTCTTTAGTTTGATTAGGTCCCAGCTATTTATCTTTGTTTTTATTGCATTTGTTTTTGGGTTCTTGGTCGGGAAATCCTTGCCTAAGCCAATGTCTAGAAGGGTTTTTCCAATGTTATCTTCTAGAATTTTTCTGGTTTCAGGTCTTAGTTTATGTCCTTAATTCATCTTGAGTGGATTTTTGTATAAGGTGAGAGATGAAGATCCGGTTTTATTCTCCTATATGTGGCTAGCCAATTATCCCAGCACCATTTGTTGAAAAGGGTATCCTTTCCCTACTTTGTATTTTTGTTTGCTTTGTCGAAGATCAGTTGGCTGCAAGTATTTGGGTTTATTTCTGGATTCTCTATTCTGTTCCATTGGTCTATGTGCCTATTTTTACACCAGTACCATGCTGTTTTGGTGACTATGGCCTAATAGTATAGTTTGAAATCAGGTAGTGTGATGTTTCCAGATTTGTTCTTTTTGCTTAGTCTTGTTTTGGCTGTGTGGGCTTTTTGTTGGTTCCATATGAATTTTAGAATTGTTTTTTCTAATTCTGTAAGGAATGATGGTGGGTGGTATTCAAATGCGGATTGTGCTGAATTTGTAGATTGCTTTTGGCAGTATGGTCATTTTCACAACATTGATTCTACCCATCCATGAGCATGGGATGTGTTGCCATTTGTTTGTGTAGTGTATGATTTCTTTCAGCAGTGTTTTGTAGTTTTCTTTGTAGAGGTCTTTCGACTCCTTTGTTAGGTATATTCCTAAGTTTTTTTTTTTTTTTTTTGTAGCTATTGTAAAAGGGGTTAGTTCTTGACTTGATTCTCTGCTTGGTCACTGTTGGTGTATAGAAGAGCTACTGATTTATGTACATTAATCTTGTATCTGGAAACTTTTCTGAATTCTTTTATCAGTTCTAGGAGCTTTCTGGAGTCCTTAGGGTTTTCAAGGTAAATGATCATATTGTCAGCAAACAGTGACAGTTTGACTTCCTCTTTACTGATTTGGATGCCCTTTATTTCTTTCTCTTGTCTAATTGCTCTGGCTAGGACTTCCAGTACTATGTTGAAGAGGAATGGTGAGAGCAGGCATCCTTGTCTTGTTCCAGTTCTCAGAGGGAATGCTTTCAACTTTTCCCCATCCAGTGTTATGTTGGTTGTGGGTTTGTCATAGACGGCTTTTTTACATTAAGATACATCCCTTGTATGCGGATTTTGCTGAGAGTTTTAATCATAAAGTGATGCTGGATTTTGTCTAATGCTTTTCTGCATCTATTGAGATGATCATATGATTTTTAAAAATTTTGTTTATGTGGTGTATCACATTTATTGACTTGCATATGTTAAACCATCCCTGCATCTCCGGTATGAAACCCACTTGGTCATAGTTGATTATCTTTTTGATACGTTGTTGGATTCAGTTAGCTATTATTTTGTTAAGGATTTTAGCATCTATGTTCATCAAGGATATCAGTCTGTAGCTCCTTTTTTGGTTATGTCCTTTCCTGGTTTTGGTATTAGGGTGATGCCACCTTCATAGAATGAATTAGAGAGGGTTCCTTCTTTCTCTATCCTGTGGAATAGAGTCAAAAGGATTGGTAACAATTCTTCTTTGACTGTCTGGTAGAATTCTGCTGTGAATCTATCTGGTCCTGGACTTTTTATTTTGGTAATTTTTAAATTACCATTTCAATCACACTGCTCATTATTGGTCTGCTCAGGGTATCTAGTTCGTGCTGATTTAAGCTAGAAGGGTTTTATTTTTCCAGGAATTTACCCATCTCTTCTAGGTTTTCTAGTTTATATGCATAAAGGTGTTCCTAGTAGCCTTGAATGATCTTTTGTATTTCAGTGGTGTCAGTTGTAATATCTCCTGTTTTGTTTCTTAGTGAGGTTATTTGGATTTTCTCTCTTCTTTTTTTGGTTAATCTTGCTCATGGTCTATCAATTTTATTTATCTTTTCAAAGCACCAGCTTTTTGTTTCATTTATCTTTTATATTTTTTTGTTTCAATTTCATTTAGTTCTGCTCTGATCTTAGTTATTTCCTTTCTTCTTCTGGGTTTGGGTTTGGTTTGTTCTTGTTTCTCTAGTTCCTTGAGGTTGACCTTAGATTGTCTGTTTGTGCTGTTTCAGACTTTTTGATGTAGGTGTTTAGGCCTATGAACTTTCCTCTTAGCACTGCCTTTGCTGTATCCCAGAGGTTTTGATAGGTTGTGTCATTATTGTCATTGAGTTCAAAGGATTTTTAAATTTCCATCTTGATTTTTGACCCAATGCTCATTCAGGAGCAGGTTATTTTCCATGCATTTGCATGGTTTTGAAGGTTCCTTTTGGAGTCGATTTCCAGTTTTATTTCACTGTAGTCTGAGAGAGTGCTTGATATAATTTCAATTTTCTTGCATTTATTGAGGCTCATTTTATGTCATATCATATGGTCTATCTTGGAGAAATGCACTGTTGAATATAATGTATATTCTGTGGTTGTTGGATAAAATGTTCTATAAATATCTGCTAAGTCCATTTGTTCCAAGGTAACAAATGGACTTAAATCCATTGTTTATTTGTTGACTTTCTGTCTTGATGACCTGTCTAGTGTTGTCAGTGGAGTATTGAAGTCCCCCACTATTGTTGTGTTGCTGTCTAACTCATTTCTAAGGTCTATTACTAATTGTTTTATAAATTTGGGAGCTCCAGTGTTTGGTGCATTTATGTTTAGGATTGTGATATTTTACTGTTGAACAAAGACTTTTACCATTATAGTGTCCCTCTTTGTCTCTTTTAACCGCTGTTACTTTAAAGTTTGTTTGGCCTGATATAAGAATAGCTACCCCTGCTCACTTTTGGTGTCCATTTGCATGAAATGCCTGTTCCCACCCCTTTACTTTATGTGAGTCCTGATGTGTTAGCTGAGTCTCCTGACAGACAGTTGGTTGGTGAGTTCTTATCCATTCTGCTGCGGTTCAGTATCTTTTAAGTGGAGCATTTAGGCTGTTTACATTCAATGTTAGTGTTGAAATGTGAGGTACCATTGCTTTCATCGTGCTCTTCATTGCCTGTGTACTTTGGTTTTTTTTTTGTTTGTTTTTTGTTCTTGCTTTTTAACTTGTATTTTGTTTTATAGGTCCCGTGTGATTTAGGCTTTAAAGAGATTCTGTTTTGATGTGTTTCCAGGATTTGTTTCAAGATTTAGAGCTCCTTTTAACAGTTCTTGTAGTGGTTGCTTGGTATTGGTGAATTTTCTCAGCATTTGTTTGTCTGAAAACGACTGTATCTTTCCTTCATATATGATGCTTAGTTTTCCCTGGATACAAACAAGTACCAAAAGGTATTTTAAACTAAGACACATTCAAAGAAACATTTGAAAGGAAAACAGATAAAAGCATCAAATAAATGTGGAAGTGTAATCCCAACAGCTCAACGCTTAAGTCATGTCCATGATTTAGAGCAGGTACTTGAGAAAGGTGCTGGAGCCTTCTAGCTCTTAGGAAACCTAAAGCCACCCCCACCTGACCAGGTGGGTGACACATTTGAAGACAGGCCTGGTTCAAATGGCAGCTAACAGTCTCCTGTTTGTAATCCAAGAAAGAGAAGCTCATTAGTATCTCTCTTTCCCCCTCACCTGTCCAATGCGCCACTGGGGACTATTCTTAACAGCGTATCTTCTATTCCAGTGATTTGTGACTTTGATTAAACTTTATCTTTTTAGTGCCCCTTCTTCCCCGTTTTATAAGACAAACATTATTTCTGGGGGTAGTGTTCAGGGTCAGAGACTTTTCAGGGTGCCTGTGCTCAGTCTGATGGTGAGACCAGGATGTTGAAAATTTTGTCATTTGCCTAGGTGACTTGATACTTGTAAAAGCGTATTTCTCTCTCTCTACCTCCATGCTGACCAAACTTCAGTTTCTCTGAGAATTTTATGCTAAGAAAAGGCTCATCTTCTAAGAAAATAACAATAATATTAAACAGTTATCTCTTGGAGGTCTATGATAAGCAAGATGCTTTACACATCTTTAGTCAAGGGACTGTTTTCTTCATTTTTCACTAGAGAGAACTGAGGCTTAGAGCATTTAATTCCCAGGTCTTCAGTCATATGGTATCTGCTAGACCTGGGGTTCAAACCCCAGTCCCTCAGACTCCAAAGCTCATGCATTCTAGACCACACTGGAGCAGCCAGCTTCTTGTTATAGAACACTTTGGGGTTCCCTCTCTTGATGTGACTGCAAGTAAACTCTGGCATTTATTTATTTATTTATTTATTGTTTTGAGATGAAGTCTCACTCTGTCGCCCAGGCTGAAGTGCAGTGGCACCATCTTGGCTCACTACAACCTCTGCCTCCCGGGTTCAAGCAATTCTCTCTCAGCCTCCTAAGTAGCTGGGACTACAGGCGCACACCACCACACCTGGCTAATTTTTGTATTTTTAGTAGAGACAGGGTTTCACTATATTGGCCAAGCTGGTCTTGAACTCCTGACCTCAAGTGATCCTTCCACCTCTGCCTCCCAAAGTGCTGGGATTACAGGTGTGAGCCACCGAGCCAGTCCTAGTTTAATGTTCATAGACAGTAATTATTGTCTTTATATTTCTCGTTTAATTATCTCTCTTTTTTATTCTAGTTTATTTTTCATCTCTCTGATTTTGTTTGTAACACTTGCTGAATATACATTGGAGTCTATTTCAATCTGCCTCAAATTCTCTACTTTTTTTGAGATTTGGAGTTTAGATTATAAATAAATGACTAATAAAGTCATCCAGTCGTCAGCTCTTTATTAATAGCTAATAAACTTCATTGGTGCTATTGAATTTTATGGGGCATTCATTTGCCATGTATTGCCTCATATTGCATTTAAATTTCCATTTAGCCAGAGGCCAGACTCTTAGGCCAGACACCTGAGAGCCAAGCCTTCTATTCTCCCTCTCTTACTCCATATGTAATTAGTCAGTTGGTTCTCCTGACCTTATTTCCTCATCACCTCTGTAAGTCTCCCCTCCTTCCTCTCTTTTATAAGCAGTTCAGGACTTTGATATCCCTTTCGACTATCGCAATTACTTTCTGAATGATTTTCCTTCCTCTAGTCACTCTTTTCTTACTAGAGCAATCATTTTTTAAAATTTATTTTTTATTTTTAACATTTTTAAGAGACATGATTTCACTCTGTTGCCCAGCCTGGGTGCAGTGGCACAATCATAGCTGACGGCACCCTCAATCTCCTGGGCTCAAGTGATCCTCCTGCCTCAGCCTCCCGAGTAGCTGGAACTACAGGCATGCACCACCACACCTGGCTAATACAGCAACTTTTGTAACATGCCTATCTGCTGGGTTTATTCTACTTATTATTTATACTGCTTACTGTTTATCATGTATTTATGATCAACAGGTAAGAGCAACCATCTCAGTGGAGCACACACAATCATCTGAAATCTTGCCCTTACTTACCAGATCCACGTGGCCTTTTAATACTCTTCCATAAGCTCTCTCATAGCACAAGGGACTTCAAGCTATTGTGGTCCCAAAGGAGGCCATGCATTCTCACTCCCCACGTTTTCCTGTGTGCTGTCTTCTCTGTCTGGACTGCTGTTCACCCCTGACTCACCCACTCAAACAATTCTATTTGTGAAGCTTTTTCTGCACCTCTTTCTGCCTCACATATATTTAACCAATCCCTCTTTTATGCTCATTTTATATGTTGGCTTTTTTATTTGTATTTATTTAGTTTTTAAATTTTACTTGAAGTTCTGGGATACATGTGCAGAACGTGCAGGTTTGTTACATAGGTATACATGTGCCATGGTGATTTGCTGCACCTATCAACCCATCATCAAGGTTTTAAGCCCCACATGCATTAGGTATTTGTCCTAATGCTCACCCTCCCCTTGCCCCCCGCCCCCAGACAAGCCCCGGTATGTGAGGTTCCCCTCCCTGTGTCCATGTGTTCTTATTGTTCAACTCCCACTTATGAGTGAGAACACGTAGTGTTTGGGTTTCTGTTCCTGTGTTTGCTGAGAATAATGGCTTCATCCATGTCCCTGCAAAGGACATGAACTCATTCTTTTTTATGGCTGCATAGTATTCCATGGTGTATACGTGCCACATTTTCTTTATCCAGTCTATCATTGACGGGCATTTAGGTTGGTTCCAAGTCTTTGCTATTGTAAATAGTGCTGCAGTAAACATATGTGTGCATGTGTCTTTATAGTAGAATGATTTATAATCCTTTGGGTATATACTCAGTAATGGGATTGCTGGGTCAAGTGTTATTTCTGGTTCTAGATCCTTGAGGAATTGCCACACTGTCTTCCACAATGGTTGAACTAATTTACACTCCCACCAACAGTGTAAAAGCGTTCCTATTTCTTCACAGCCTTGAGATGTTGGCATTTGTTGATGCATCTATCTTCTCCATGAATCTGTGGGTTTCCTTATGGGTCGGGAGCAATATGGGGTAGGGCAGAGACTGTAAACTGGTGGCCAGCAGGCCAGATATGGTCCCTGAAATGTATTAAAAATACCTTTCATAGCATTTAATTTTCTTAAAAATTAGTTGCCAACTTTGAAAATTCAATTGATTTCATATGGAAATTAAAGCTTCTGGCTTTTCTTTAAACATTAGAAGGTCAGTATCCCAGGGACCTTATTTCTGCACAGCAACCATCAGCTGGAGTAAGACAAGTGCTCTCAGGTTTGCTTCTCTGGTTCAGATTCCATATCTGGTCCACTGGAGGCACTGGGGTATGAAAACCCTGAAGCAGTAAGGATAGAGGCTCTGGAGCTGACCTCGGCTCTAATTCCAGCTTTCCTGTTTATTGGATTTGCTACCTTGGGCAAGTGTCTTAACTTCTCTGGACTTGAGCTTATTCATTCTCAAAAGGTAAGCGGTAGTATACTGAAGGATTTTGCAAAGTTCAAAGGGGAAGATGAGCAAAGAACACTTGGCATATAGTAAGCATTCAATATTAACGGCTGCTTTGATATCATTATTGTTGTTTTGAATAAGTATCCATGAATGAACATGACTCTTGCCATTGGAATACTAACCAGGCCTGACCCTGTTAGTTTCTGAGATCAGATGAGATTGGGTGCATTCAGGGCAGTACTCCTGTAGACTGAACATGAATCTTATTCCCCCAACTATGCTGCACATTTTTTGAGGCCAGAGAACAGGACTGTTCTTTGTAAATACTTTGTAGGCAAAATTTGATATGTGGTGCCCTTGCGCCGTGGGGGTAGGCAGTATAAATGAGGTTTAAGAAACAGTCAAGGAGGTCTGTCCCTTCAGGATTTCTCTGTGTCCCTAGGGGCAGAGTCTGTAATTTCTATGTCTGTAGAAAAGTTTAAATGTCACTTTCTCAGGGAAGCTAATGCCCCAGAATAAGTAATATTCTCCTATGACATGTTCTTATACAATTTCATTCTTCTCCCTTGCAGTGCTTTCATCATTTTGATTAATAATTATCCTTAGTGTGTATTTCATCTATGAGACAGTACAGTCCACAGGGCGAGGATCAGCCTGTTTTTCACTGTTGAACTACTGGTGAGCTAAGCACATAGTGGGCACTTGGTAGAAGCCACAGACGGTAGTAGAACCATGATTTGGTTTCCTCATATGTGCAGTAAAGGTAATAATATCTACCTTGTAGTGTAGCTGTGAAGATTAAGTAGGGTAATTAAGGTAAAATCCATAGAATAGTACCGGGCACATAAACGTACTTAGTAGTATTTGCTGTTCTTATTTTCAGCAAATATTTATTGAATTTTCATGAATAAATGATTACATGAATATATTCTTCCTTGTAGAGCACAGAAGAGTAAATGATCAGATAGCACATACACCTGTGTTCTGGTGCAGTATCTATCAGAGGAAACTCACAGGGGCAGGGCTGGAAACAGGTATGCAGGTCCTCTGGTGCCCCTGTGAATCAGTGTACAAATCTATCAGGGACCAATGTTAGACTCCAGGAGAGGGGCTCTGGCCCTTGGTCTTCTGCATTTATGTGATATTTTCCATGTCACATATTGTATTTGTTTGCAACATACCCGGAACTGACTAAGCCCATGGGTGACCAGGACCACTGGAATAGGCAATCTCTGTTGTAACCATAGAGCTTGATCAAAAGTTGGTTGGGGTTTCAGTGGCCTGGGCAGTAAGGCAGGGAAGGAAACTGGGAATGGGATGGGCTGGGTCTAGAAGCGTTAACCTTACTGAAGGCCCACTTTCTTAATGGGCAGATGAGAACAGTAGTTTAAAGTCTGGGAGATTAGAATTGAATAGACTATAAGAAAATCAAATTTTTCAGGTGGAACAGAGGAGGAAGGATTCTCTAATAATGATGATACTTACAATCTGATAGTATCCATATCAAGGTTATAGACAACTGTCCTTTTTGCAACAGGATCCCAAGAGGTACTGAAGACAAGTTCTAGCTTCCAGAAGGAGCCCAGCAAGTGCTTGACAGGAACTCCCACCAGGTGAGCTGGGGGCAGAGAAGAGCTCTAGTGTCAGGTGAAAAATTGATGCAAAAAAAAAAAAAAATGAAAACAGCAGCCTTGTCTTAGTATAAAAAGGGGGATGGTAAGGGAATATAGCTGGTTGGAAAGGGGTGGCTGATGTTGAGTAGCCATTTAAGGTATGCTGGCCATCAGGAACAGGTCACCAAGCAGCACATGCCAGGTCCTCCCTCTGTCTACTTGTCACCTCACATCCCCCAAATGACAGCAGACATCCAGTAATGAGTAGTGGCCTAGGGGTTGGCTGGGATTGAGCCTCTAACTTTCATTACCAGCTGCTAATCACTGGTAAGAGGGGGAGGAACTGACCACCTCAACTTTGACTCCCACAAAAGCCACATTTCAAGATGTGAGAGTCCTCATCTTCTCAGGTCTATCCCTGCCTGTCTTGTCTTTTATTGAGTTTATATATATATATATATAAAATTATGATAATAATTATTATTTTTTGCACAGCCTTGGAGATGACCTCTCCTGGTCATCAGTACAGAAAGTTGTCTTCCTGGCATCTGCAATGAGATGGAGCCAGGAATGGACCTGTTAGCTCATGATCAAACCCAACTCTACAAATTTTCAGTTTACTTTCCATCCTCAAAAGATTGAGAGAAGCCTCATTAAGCACTCAAAATCTTTGATGTTTGAGTAAGCTGACCCTGTTGATCCATTCAAAAGTCACTCTTAGCAGAGCAGGGTGAAGAACCGGTTGGGATTTATGTGGGGGCTGCAGGCTGAAAAACACTGAGCAAGGGGCTGGCCAAAGTTCCTCTTGGGAATTTTGTCAATTACAGTGCTCAAGTCTTGGCCCTTGATTTTTTTTTTCTCTCCCCTTAAGGGGGTGAGGGCTAGTTAAAGCAGTGTTTCTCAAGCTTGAATGTACATGAGAATCACTGACAATCTTATTAAAATGCAGTTTCAGATTAAGTATGTTTGGGGTTAGGACCAGGGTCCTGATATTGTCTTCCTTCCTTCCTTCCTTCCTTCCTTCCTTCCTTCCTTCCTTCCTTCCTTCCTCTCCCTCCTTCCTCCCTCTCTCTCTCCCTCTCTCTTTCCTTCCTTTCTCTCTCTCTCTCTTTTCTTTTCTTTCTCGCTTTCCCTTTCTTTCTTCGTTTCTTTGTTTCTTTCTTCTCCACTTTTGTCCTTCCTTCTATCCACACTTCCTTCCTCTTTTCTTTCCTTTCTTTTTTCTCTCCTTCATTCCTTCTTTCCTTCTCTCTCTCCTTCCCTCCTTTCCTTTTTTCCTTCCTTCCTTCCTTTCTTTCCTTTCTTCCTCCTTCCCTTTCTTTCCCTCCCTCCCTTCCTCCCTCCCTCCCTCCCTCCCTCCCTCCCTTCCTTCCTTCCTTCCTTCCTTCCTTCCTTCTTTCCTTCCTTCCTTCCTTCTCTCTTTCTTTATTTTCTTTCTTTATCTCGCTCTGTTGCCCAGGCTAGAGTGCATTGGTGTGATCCTAGCTCACTGCAGCCTCAACCCTGTGATCTTCTCACCTCAGCCTTCCTAGTATGATACTCTGTTTCAAATAAGCTCCTAGGTGATGGCAATGCTGTGAGCTCAAGGACCACAGTGTGAAAGGCAAGGGTTTAGATTGTAGTTATGTTTATTAGCCAAATTGTTGCTCCAGAGAGAAGCAATAAAGCCTAAATCAAAGTGGATATATTTGTAGAGTGAACAGCATGCATTTTAACAGAATCAGTTGCCTGAATGGTAGAGTCTCATTGTAAAGTGGATTTAGCTTTTTAAATTATAATGAGAGAAATGCTTTAGTATAATTTTTAAAAGGGGGCACATCATTTGACCTACCATACAACCGAAGTAGTATTATAACGAGGCCCTTCAGAAATGAAACTTGTCAGATGGATTTAGGTTTCCATTGCAGAAACTCATTTTGAATAAGTGTCCCCAAATTTCTCTACTTGAGAAATATTAATTTCTTGGGATGCAAAAATTGTGAACAAAACTGTTGGAATGAATAGATGAAGAAGAGGAACATATGCAGGATTGTAATGCAGCTTTGAAGGCAAAAAACAAAAACAAAAACAAAAATCCAAACAAAAACACCCAAACCCAGTGGGACTGCCATTTAGATCTGAGCCAAAAGAATGGGATTGAGATCAATCAGCCTGAAGCTTCTACATTCTGAATGCAGGAGAACGTCTAAAGTTAGCATGCACAGCTTCCTACACACTGGGAGTAATCTAAAACAGATATTCTCCAAAGGATACTTCCAGTGTTTCCTGGCCCTGGGCCAGATGCTTCAAAGCTTCATTATCAGTGAATTGTGGTCCCTCTGTTAGGAAAGCTGGGCGATGCTCTGAGGAAATGTCAGCTCCTGATCACAGTTTCCTCTCATTTCAGTGCACGGAGGTCAGAGGCGCTGAGGGCTGCCCACCCTCCGCCAGCCGGCCAAGTTGCCGACTCTAACTGTGCACGTTGGGGCTTGCCTTCTTAATTTCATCATGAGTTAGGATGCTATCTGAAGGGAAGCAGGGTTTGAAATGGTCTCTGCTAGCAGATGGATGACTTCTCTCCAGAAATCTGACTCTGCCAGAAACCTCTCACCTTTTCAATGAAAAGAGCACAGACAGATTCCACATCCTCGGCTTTTCAATTGCTCCTGGTTGAGTCGGTCAGTTGTCAGCGTTGGGCACTTCTGTGGTGCTAAGTATTATATACAGGGATTAGCAAGCTCACAAGACAGGGAGTCTTAAGAAGTCTATTTTGAAAATATGAGGACATCACATATTTCCATTTCTACAGTCTCTTGAGTTCTGAGCAGTAGTACTTGCACCAATAGAAGTGCACTGTGGAGCTGAACTTCCTCAAACCCAAGAACTCCTTCATTGGAGACCAAATGTCCTCTTTGTAGTTTAGTGACTGTATTAGTCTCTTTTCACACTGCTATAAAGAAAGACCTGAGACTGGCAATTTATAAAGAAAAGAGGTTTAATTGGCTCACAGTTCTGCAGGTGGTACAGGAAGCACAGAAGCATCTGTAGATCCCCAGCATCTGGTGAGGCATCAGGAAACTTTTACTCATGGTGGAAGGCAAAGTGGGCCCAGGCATCTTACATGGCAGGAGCAGGAGGAAGAGAGAGAGAGCGGGGAGGTGCCACACACTTTTAAACGACCAGATTTCATAAGAACTCACTCACTGTAGTCAGGACAGTACTAAGACAGATGGTGCGAAACCATTCATGAGAAATCTGCCTCCAAATGATCCAATCACCTCCCACCAGGCCCCACCTCCAACACTGGGGATTACAATTCAACATGAGATTTGGTGGGAATACAGATCCAAACCACACAGTGACACAAACATGGCATAAAGATGAGACTACATTCACACAGCAAGCCGGGGTCCTAACTCTGGATCCAGGCATAAAGCCGTTCGCAAGGGTGTTAGGACCTCCAGGTTCCCTCTCCTGGCCTTAAGGAAGTATAGAGAGATTGACATGACTAATTGGGATCCAGGAAATTGTTCTGTTCTTTCTGGGACTAGTTGATTCTTGCTTTGGGGACTTGGGTGGAGAGAGGAGAGGAATAAAAAGGCTGGGGGCACAAATGGTGAGAAAAATTGCTCCAAGCCAGGTAGTACCCACCATTTTATTCTACATGGGCTTGAATGTCAGCTTTGAGTGAAAAGGAAATGTCCCTTAGTGGACTCAGTATTATGTACCATTTTAAAAACTTTTGTCAGCATTTTGGGCTGTTTAGTAAGTGTGTCATCAGGGCCAGTTCTTGGAAAAATCATGAGGTTTGTCCTTAATACCTATTTCTCATTCTCTTTCCGCAGTAAGATATTAGTTGATAAGGCTTAGGGTGTGATAGCTGTTGGGGATATTTGCATATTATTGGAACACTCTTTTGTTTTTCGAAATAAAAAACAGTTTTATTGAGGTATAACCAATATATAGTAAACTATACATATTAAAAATATATACTTTGATAAGTTTTGACTATATATATTTGTGAAACCATCATCACAATAAAAATTATGAACGTATTCATCACCCTCCAAATTTTCCTTATGCCCATTTGTAATATCTTCCTCTCATCCCTGAATCTCCACTGATCTGTTTTTTTTTTTTGTCACTATAGATAAGTTAGGATGTTCTAGAATTTTGTATAAATGCAATATATTCTCTATTTTGGTCTGGCTTCTTTCACTGCAGATAGTGATTATTAGATTTATTCACGTTGTGGCATGTATCAATACTTCTTTCATTTTTATTGTATTAATATGCCACAATGTGTTTATCCATTCACCTGTTGATAGACATTTGGGCTGTTTCCAGGTTTTGGCCATGACATTCTGCTGTGAACATACTAGCTGCTATGAACATTCTCGTCCAGTGTTTGTATGGACATATGGTTTCATTTCTCTTAGGTAAGTACCTAGAAGTGGAATGCCTGGATCGTATTGTAGAAGAATGCTTAACTTTTATTTATTTATTTTTTTGAGTCAGAGTCTTGCTGTGTTGCCCAGGCTGGAGTGCAGTGGCGCGATCTTGGCTTACTGCAAGCTCTGCCTCCCAGGTTCACGCGATTCTCCTGCCTCAGCCTCCCGAGTAGCTGGGACTACAGGTACCCGCCACCATGCCTGGCTAATTTTTTTGTATTTTTAGTAGAGATGAGGTTTTACCATTTTAGCCAGGATGGTCTCGATCTCCAGACCTCGTGATCTGCCTGCCTCGGGCTCCCAAAGTGCTGGGATTGCAGGTGTGAGCCACTGCGCCTGGCTGAAGAATGCTTAACTTTTTAAAAATATTGCCAAATTATTTTCCAATGTACTGGTACTATTTTATAGGATATTCGTAGCAGTTCCTTCATATCCTCACCAACCCTTGGTGTAGTCAGTCTTTTTAAATTGATCCACTTTAATATGCGTGTAGTGATATCTTATTGTGGTTTTAACTTATGTTTACTTAATGACTAATGATGCTGAGCATCTTCATGTACTTATTTGCCATCTATGTTCCTTTATTGGTGAAGTGTCTGTTCAAATAGTTTGTCCATTAAAAAATGTGGGTGTTTGCTTTCTTTCTGTTAAGAGTTCTTTATATATTTCGGATACAAGTACTTTATCTGGCATATGATTTGCAAATATTTCTCTAAGACTATGGCTTGTTTATTCATTCTCTAATGTCTTTTAAAAAGTAGAAGTTTTAAATTTTGATAAAGTTCTAATTATCACTTATTTTTTCTTTCATGGATTGTGCTTTTGGTGTTGTATTTAAGAAATTTTTGCCTAACCTGAGGTCAAAAAGATTTTCTTCCATGCTTTTTTCTACATGTTTTGTAGTTTTAGGGTTAACATTTCGGTCTATGATTCATTTGAGTTACTTTTGTGTATGTTGTAAGATATGGATCAAAGTTTATTTTTTTTTGCTTGTAAACACCCAAGTGTTCCAGCACCACTTGTTGAAAATACTATTCTTTGTCCACTGAATTGTTTTTGCCTTTTTGCCAAAATCAGCTGTTTATGTATGTGAGGCATGTATGGACATTATACGTGTTCCACTGATGCTTATTTCTGTTGAAGTCAATACCATACTGTCTTGATCACCTTAGCTTTGATGAGGCTTGAAATCAGATAGTGTTAGTCCTCCAACTTTATTCCTTTTCAAAGCTGTTCTGGCTATTCTAGGTCCTTGCATTTCCAGATAAATTTTAGAGTCAGATTGCCAGTTCCTACAAAAAGAGCCCCTGATGGGATTTTGATTTGGATTGCACTGAATCTCCAGACTGGGGAGAATTGATATCTTAAGAATACTGAGTCTTCCAACCCATGGTCATATTATATCTTACCATTTATTTAAATTTGGTTTATTTTCTTTCTGCAGTGTTTTGTAGATTTCAGGTATTGCACATATTTTGTGAGATTTACTACTAAGTATTTCATATTTTTGCTGCTATTGTAAAGAGTGTTTAAAAACATTTAATTTTGAATTTTTCTTGTTAATATAATAGAAAAACAGTTGACTTTTATACATTGATCTTGTATTCTCCAACCTTGCCAAGCTCACTCTCTACTAGCTCTTTTTTGTTGATCTCATTAGATTTTCTACATAAACAATCATGCTGGTAGAACGTTCTTTAAGACTAAAAAGACTTCAAGACCAATACTATTTTAAAAGCAGAATTTTTTTATATGCATATATAATCTTAATGAAAGCAGCTCATGGAGAAAGGTCAGTACTTTAACAATTCATTTCTGATGATGGTTCTTTAGAGCACCAGAAGGCGATGAGTGACACAAAAGTTTCCTTGGCAGACACGTGGATCCTATATCTTTGGTTTCTCGGCACAATAGTGGACTGTCTCACTTTCACTTGCTCCAGCCCAGTCTGGTGCTGGACTGTAAATTGCATTTTATAGCCATATTTTATGTGCACTTAGAATACCTCTACAAACCATACAGGAAAAACCTATATACATGGCTAGGTGCTAGCACACATTTCAAATTAATTATGGCTTTCAATTCATTGATAGTGAGTTATTACTTTTTAAAACGTTTTAAGCTGCCTGTTTTATCAAAGGGGAGATAAAATTGAAAACAAAAGAAAAAAAACCAGCAACGTACATTTGCATCTTTATTTATCCTTTCTTTGCAGTCCTGCAGTTTTTTATTTTTTTAAAATAAAAGTTCACTTTTTTTTTTCTCCTTTGGGAAATGGTTGCAGAGGGAGCTAAACCACATGGTGAAAACTCATGTGAAGACTGAGCTTTTGGTGTGTTTATTTTTGCTAGTTCAGGGAGGCATGGTAATTGACGAGTGGAATTGCTTGCCTCCCAGATGGTGCAGGCAGAAGCGTTACTGAACGTGCATGCCCTCACCTCATTCTCTCACACTTACACATATGCACTGCCTTGTGTTACCTGCAGAACCTCTCTGACCTGCACATATACTCCACATTCCTCATGCCACTCTCCTTTCCCTCATCCTCCCTGGCTCAATGTATCTCGATGCATTTGTTGATAATACTGCAGATTGTCAGCATTGCTCATGTGTATGGTTCTGGAAGAAAATGCAAGATTAGAGGCCAGGCATGGTGGCTCACACCTGTAATCCCAGCACTTTGGAAGGCCAAGGCAGGCGGATCACGAGGTCAGGAGATTGAGACCCTCTTGGACAACATGGTGAAACCCTGTCTCTACTAAAAATATAAAAATTAACTGGGTGTGGTGGCACGTGCCTGTAATCAATCCCATTACTCGGGAGGCTGAGGCAGGAGAATTGCCTGAGCCAGGGAATCAGAGGTGGCAGTGAGCCGGGATCATGCCACTGCACTCCAGTCTGTTGACAGAGCGAGACTCCGTCCAAAAAAAAAAAAAAAAAGGGAGATTAGAAAACTCCTAACTCCTATACATGTGTTCATGACAACACTTTAGCTTCAGTGCCCACCTTCTCCAAGACAATGGAAACATGAAGGAAGGATATTGAGTAGTTAAGTAGAGAACTAATGACCATCCATTGAGCATATTATTTGTGAGGCAAGGGTAGGGGGAGTGACAGGCAGAACAAGAAGGTCTCTCCTAGCATTCACTTAGTCAGCAAATATTTTTGAGTGCCAACTATGTGCTAGCCTTTATCTTAAGTGCTTTGCTTATTTAATCAAAGATAGGGGAGGGTGGTGACAGAGAATAAATAATTGTAATAAATAAGCAAATTATGTAGTACATTAGGTGAAAATTATATGGAGAAGAGAAAGAGCAAGGCTGGCTCTATTGCTTTTCTCCAAATAATTGGACACAAAATGGAATGCAGAGAGGAATCTGGAGAGGAGAGAAAAATGATTATAATTTTGAATAAGGATTACAGAATGATATTTAAGCTTGAAGGAGGTAAGAGAGTCAGCCACACAGAAGTGCCATTTTACCCACTGTGACTGGTTTAAATGGAACCATGCTTGGCATGTTTGAAAAATAGCAAGTGGCCAGCGCAATGAAACTGAGACCTGGTCCAGTCCTTGTCAGTCTCTGGTAGCTCTGAATATGAGAAGAAACCTAGCTGGAGACAGGAGGATGGGTTAGCTGTTTTCTTTAGGCCCCTCTTAGTCTCCAGTATTGTGGTTTTTGACAGCTTCTGCCAGGAGGGCAGCAGCTGGTGTTTGGTCACACTCTATGCTGCCTTCCTATCTCTAGCCATTTCATTAAAAAAATTGGGTAAGAGTGAACAATCATAGAAGCTTCAGATGTGAAAATAAGGTTGAGTTTTGTTAGAAAGGTATTTGGGGCTGTGTTGGATGGGGTGGTGTGGGCAGTGTGTGTGTGTGTGTGTTTGTGAGTGTGTGTGTGTGTGTGTGTGTGTGTAGTTACTGTTGCCAGACAATGCTTCTGAATATTCTCAATAATGACAAAATCTTGGCCTTTTGTCAAGATCCAAGTCTGGTGTGTATGATGGGTGGGAAAAATAAACTGTAATGAAGCTGACAACCTTGGGTGAGCCATAACTTTGATCTGAAGGCAATTTGCAAAGTGAAGTTCCAAAATGATTTTAGCACCAGCAGGACTTTTAGGATGCGTGTGTGGTTGCCTATGGGCTACTTTAAAAGGAATACTGACTTAGGAAAACAAGCTTGATCCTTAAGGAAAGAAGATGACCTTAAAAAAAAAGAAAACATAAGAGGCAGGATCATTTGTTCTCCAAACCTGGAGTAACTACAGCATTCTGTTTTCCTAAAATATGGAGGTGTTGGAGAAGGTGTTGAAGTGCTGAAGGTCAGATTGCTTGGGCCTCACATCATCTGCAGGGTGAGGAACAATGCCTCCATTGTTGTATGTGCGTATTTCTCATTATTAGAATGCTATGACTGTCTTATATTTTTATGAAAATTTGGTGAATCTGTAAAGGAAGTGTGGTTGTATTCTCACAGAGGGTGAGGACTTTTCTGGTATGAGGAAGAGTCATGGTTCAGGTCGGAAAATGGCACGAGGAAAGAGAATATGAAATGACTTCAGGTGACAATCTGTTCTATTCATCTAATGCTTGGTCTTAAGCATGGATCAACATGTTGAGATGTTTCCAAGTGGGCCACCATAACACAGTGGCCAGAATGTAGAGGTGAGGAGTGGGGGGACAGGTGGGCATTGGGGTGGGGGAGCTGTCCAGCTGTACCAGTCCTGCGGGGCTTGAGACAAAGCGTTCAATAAGACAGAGTCTGTGAACCTTGGGAGCAAACAAACCAAGGTAGGATCAAAACCTAGATTCTTTGTGTTTCTTCTTTTCTGTAGCCTCTCTTAGCATTTAATGAAAAGATTTTGAAATTTTGAGCTGTTCTAAGGGGAACCAACAGTGCTGAGAGGGAAGCAACTCATCACAAGGGCCAGTACAGTGGTGGTAGCAGGGATTAAAATTACAGGGTTCTGGCTGGGTGTGGTGGCTCAGGTATGTAATCCCAGCATTTTGGAAGGCCAAGGCAGATGGATTGCTCGAGTTCAGGAGTTCGAGACCAGCCTGGGCACCATGGTGAAACCCTGTCTCTACTAAAAATAAAAAAAATTAGCCAGGTATGGTGGCACACACCTGTAGTCCCAGCTACTTGAGTGGCTGAGGTGGGAAAATCATCTGAGCCTGGGAGGTCAAGGTTTCAGTGAGCCAACATGGTGCCACTGCACTGCAGCCTAGGTGACACAATGAGATCCTGTCTAAAAAAATTAAAAATTAGAGGGCTCTAAGGGAAAGGGCAAAGTCCAAGATGGCAAATCAAGGAAACATGTCCATTCACCTCTTTTCATCTGGTGATTTGCTTCTTCAAGCTAAAAATCTCAAGTTGCAGTTCTGGCATTAGTTTTGTTAGGAAAACTGAGATTGCTTTACAAGGTCTCACATCTTCAGTTGAAAGTCAGATCAGTTTCCATATCCAGAAAAGTAGCTTCCTCTAATCTGCTGCTTTGCTTTCTGCAGTTTCAGTTACCTGCAGTCAATGGTGGTCAGAAAATGGAAAATTCCAGAAATAAACAATTCATGTGTTTAAAATTATGTGCCGTTTGAGTAGCATGATGAAATCTAGTGCCATCCTACTCTGCCTTCCCCAGGAAATTCCCTTTGTACAGCATCACCATGCTCTAAGATCCAAGTTAAGAATGAGTCCATAAAATTGTGAAGAAGGAAAAAGAAATTCTTTCTGGTTTTGCTGTCACACCTCAGACTGCAAGTTACAACCACGGTGTGTGATGAGTGTTAGTTAAGATGAAGAAGGCATTAAATATGTGTGTGGAAGACACAAATAGAAATGCGTTCTGACTGATGGCAATCAGATTTGGTACTATCCATGGTTTCAGACATCCACTGGGAGTGTTGGAACATATCCCCCTGGAGAAGGGAGCGACTGCTGTACTTAACCTGGTGAATCTCACACCCAGAGCTTGCTATTTGCATATAGTTCTCTGTCATTGATGCATTTATTAACAAGATATACCATCAAGAGGGTTTTTGATTAATTGTTTGGCAGTCTCAGTGGGTCCTGGCTCACAAGAGCTAATCGTGCATTTTTCCCAACATCACATGGTAGACTGTGATTGCCCGTGTAAGGAGTATGACACCACAGAAACTGGCAAACTGTACAAATCAGGGTTTCCCCACCCTCAAAATCTGTATGTTAAACATTTACCAGCACAACATTTGTCTAGTGCTTTTTCCACTTTTAATAGAAGATAAAAAATGAAATAAAAATATTTTTTTACAGGTCCACAAGGGACAAAAAATAAAGCTAACAAAAGTTTTGGTTATTTGGATCGTTGTTCAGTTTCACTCACAGAACAAGAGATGCATTCGATCACAGACATTAAGAGCCATTTCAGAATTTTATGGGTATTTTTGTCTCATATTTCTTTGGGTAGTGTCATGCAAGATTTGGAGTATTTTTTTTGAAGTTAGAAAACTCTGGACTTGGATCTTAACCTACTGTCTTTAAGATGAGTGACAATAGAAAAGCTACTTAAATTCTCCAAGCTTTAAATTGTGTTATCTATGACATTAGAATGAAATATTTTACATGTGAGGGAGTTTTGTAACTTATAGAGCTCTAACACTATAATCTATGATTACATAAACACCTTCAGTAGGTAATAGTACTGTTATTCAATTTGTACTATAAAAGTATTAAGGACTGGCTTACTTTTTCCTACAATATACAGATGTGTTTTTTCTTTTTTCTTTTCTCTTTTTTTTTTTTTTACAGCTATTATGGTGTTGTACAATAGCCAAACATTTGACTGGCCAAGCCCTTCCCTTTTTGAATGGTGGGAGAGGAGTTCTTTCAAGTCCCAGTGAATAATTATTTAGCATTAACGTCTGAATTATGGGAACAGTGCCTGCTTATCCCACTGCTGATTGTCACCCTGTGAAATGGAGGATAATAAAATATAAATACACTTTACAGGACAGTAGAAACAAAGAAGGGAAGCTTTTCCATATTCACTTCCCTCTTTCCATACCCAGGCCTCTTCTCAGACTGAACTTCCTTCTTCAACCTTTTTGTAGTATCAGTTGCTGATAATGACCTAAATACAGGAGTGCACTTTAGTGAGGATGACTGCTATTGATCAAAGTTGTATCACCCAGACCAACTGTTCAAAGATTTCTGACTTCCTCCCTTATCTATGGAACTTCTCTTTGTTCTCCGTCACCCCCATCCCTCTTCAGCTCTAAGTACATACTTGCGGTAGTCATTCCATTTTGTCCTCTCTGTTCTCTGGCTTTGGAGGTTGTTGATCCATATGTTCTCATTCTAAACATCATAGTGTTCACTTTTCTTTGCATTCACCTTGTATTTAGTGTGGGCAATAGATTTTGCTGTAGCCTTCTAATTATTTCATTTGTGTTTATTTTGCATTGAAAACTGTCTGCAAGCTCTGCGATGTCTTCTCCTATATAACCTTTCCAAGCGTTAATTTCCTCATTTGTAAACAGAAAAAAAACAGATCCTAATACTTTTCTCTTAGAATTGTGTGGATTAAATGAGATGATGTATGAGTATGTAAGAGCCCTTAACATGGTGTCCAGCACTTTGTAGGTGTTCAACAAATATTAGCTATTTCCTCTTCTTTTGCTGTTCTCCTTCATGCCTAAGACAAAATTTATCTACAAGTAAGCATTCAGAAAATTATTATGGGGTATGTAATTATAACACCCATATGGATAGTACCTATTCTTCCCCAGTCTTGAGGTTTCTTTTTCTATTGAGGGATTTCTGTCAGTAGAACACCCTGGTTTTGTCTCCCTTGGGAAGGAGTGATATATTGGATAAGTTTGAGATGAAGAACTTTAGAATGGGGAAGAAAAGAAGCTTGTGATCAAGAACAGGATGAGGAAATAGTTCAGCCCCTTTTTGCTGTGTGTATGTGTGTGTGTGTGTGTGTGCGCGCATGCATGTGTAGCAGGGAGACATGGAAGGTAAAAGGAGATTTGACTGCTTATAAGCACAGTCTGACCTGCTCCTTTATGCTGAAAGTTTTACAAGGGCAAGCTCCCACATGAGGGGGTCTTTGTTTTTTCAGCCTTATACGTGGCTACTTCTGGGATTCAGTAATAAAGGGTTCATTGTTGCTGCACATGGAAGCCACATTCTTCAATATGAGATTGATCAAAAGTTAAAGTAGTATTTTTATCTACATATACTACTCTTTTGTGCCTCTCAATTGGATCTGAAATTGGGTATGAAAAATAGCTTTTTTTTTTTTTTAAAAAAAAAAAAACCAACTCTTTTTTTTTTTTTGAGACAGAGTCTTGCCTTGTCACCCAGGCTGGAGTGCAGTGGCATGATCTCACCTTACTGCAACCTCTGCCTCCTGGGTTCAAGCGATTCTCCTGCCTCAGCCTCTCAAGTAGTTGGGATTACAGGTGCCCGCCACCATGCTCAGCTAATTTTTTGTATCTTTAGTAGAGATAGGGTTTCACCATGTTGGCCAGGCTGGTCTTGAACTCCTGACCTCGTGATCCGTCCTCCTTGGCCTCCCAAAGTTTTGCGATTACAGGTGTGAGCCATAGCGCCCGTCCAAGTCTTTCTAATATCTCTAACAATCTATTCTTCTAGTTTGTGTAATACAAAATTATATCAGTTCCACAACATCCTGTTTCTCTTATCCTACTTTAAAAAGTCTCTTTCATATGAATTTGCAGGTGTTTCAGGACCAGTGGAAGCCATCACTAATTTTTTTTTTTTTTGTAAATTATCCAAAGCTCTCTTTATTGCTTTGACTTCTCGATGGATCCTTTTCATTTGGTGTCTTTCTGAAAATAATAACTTGTTTTTGAGGTTTTGCTATTTTTGGTGCGCTTCTGTTATATTGACCTGTTAGAATCACAATTGCCGTATTTTTCATCTTAATATTTATTTTATTTAAAAATTCTTTATGTAAAAATTCTCATCTTTAACTGCTTCAGAGGACAAGATTTCACTATGGAACATGGTTAGAGGCCAAAATTGCTAACCTCTGAGTGTCTATAAAGTACTTGAGCAGGTTCTTTTATCATCTTCCCCCAATTCTGACTCTGAACCTGTGTGTAGGGTCACAGAGAGGAGGGAATGGGAAGGAGGTGATGATTAAAGAACAGGCAGAAAAGATGGGCTATAGGCTGCCAAATAGGCTTATGATGGGGATTGGTAGAGACGTGTTCTCTGTGCTAAGATGCTTTTTCAGAGCCCATTGAGCCCTGGGACAATTGATGATGTTCATGTGACACTAGTGGGGAATGAGTCAACATCGGTTGTCGGAAGGAGGGAGTTATCAAGCACACAGATGTGTCAGTTCTGAGAGATAGACTGCATTCTGTGGCATTTTAATGGAGAGTAAGATTGCCAATGAGCCACCAACTACAGAGCTCTATGTTAAGCTAAAGGAGAAACACCAGGGATTTCACTCTCTTCAGAGTTCTGATGAGTTTTGTTTGAGAGCTCTTCTCAGAACTGAGTTTGGGGAAAATTTATCATTGACTCCAGAACAGCTGGAGTGGTTTGTATTGGGGGCTACTTTTTCTTTCAGAACCATTGTTCTGTCCATTGCTCATAGGATCCAACCACTGGGATAATAAGAGGTCAAAAGAATGCCAATTACAGGAACTCTTGGCCTATCCTACCTATATAGTGAGTTATCAGACTTTTACTTCACCAACCCTGCCCATAAAAAAACCAACAGAAATGTATTCTCAGGGTCGTATTCATTTGTTAGCTAATTAACAATTTATTCATTGAACTCATTTTGGACCCTTGGCATTGGGCCTGATGATGGAAATATAACAAATCCATAAGCTGTGGCTCCTGGTTTGCTTTTGAGGGAACTCTGAGGCTTCAGGGGAGGCAGAAATCTAAACAGCTAAGCCACAAGCTCATACGAATCAAAAGCTAAAGGTTGTGGAAGCACAGAGGAGAGACCAGTCTCTTACACAGCATGAAGACATAGGGGGTGCAGCTTTTCCAGGGGAAGGAGTGACCAGCAATGTGTGCCATTTCTAAAACGTGCCGATGCGTTGAGTATCATTGAAATTTGCACTGCCTGTTTCATTGAGTTTTCTCATGCTGAGGGAACTTCATGGAACACATGGGTGTCAAGACAGTCAGTGGTGAGCAGAAATGATTTTAATATCTTACTAATCATAATAACATCTAAATAAGTGTGTCATAAGAAGATAGATGCCTGTGAAGGAATTGCCTGAAAAAAAAAGTGTGGTTGAACCAGATTATTGCAGTTGCTGAAAGAATTTCATTTTTCAAACATATTTGTAAACCATGCAGAAGCTTATCTGGGTGACCTTCTGGCAAGCAGCAAAGGGTAATGCTAGCTCAGTGATGTCTGGGAGTGGTGAGGCTTGAGTTGTTTAGAGCCAGGAGGAGAAATAGAAGATATTTATTCTCCAGACACTTCTTATCAGATGCAGAGTTGGAAGTATCCTGATAAATCTGGCACTAGTTAAACATCCGCTGAATTATACACTCCCATGGGAAAAACCTACCCTTGAGAACTTGGTCTTTTTATTTGCTTTGAGAACCTCAGTTGCTAAACTATACAATTCCTGGAAGCATCTTGACAGCATGAGTTGATTATGAAGACAGTGTTAGTAGCACTAAGGTTTCAGTGCATTGGGTCATTAGAGTTCTTCATTGTGAAAAGAATACTTGGGACATTTGCTGAAAGGATGATGACATGAAAGAAACACCATTTCCCACCAAATCTACAAAGGTTACCATGGCATTACCTGCAAGCAGCTTGCACAATATAGCAGACTTTGGGCAGATCTTATTGTAGTCAATGTTTCCAGAAGTAGCCACTGAGAATGGACATGACCTTTCAAAATGCTGCTTTATTTTTTGTGATTGTGAAAATGGCAAGTGGCTGGGCATGGTGACTAACACACATAATCTCAGCATTTTGGGAGGCTGAGGCAGGAGGATCACTCGAGGCCAGGAGTTTGACACCAGCCTGGCAACATAGCAAGACATCATTTCTACAAAAAAAGAAAAAAACATTGAAACATTAGCTGGCTATGGTGGGATGCACTTGTAGTCCTAGCTACTTGGGAGGTGGAGGTGGGAGGGAGGATAGCTTGAGCCCAGGAGTCTGAGGCTGCAGTGAGCCATCATGGTGCCGGTGCACTCCAGCCTGGGTGATGGAGTGAGACTTTGTCTCTATTTAAAAAAAACAAAAAAACAAACAAAAAAAAACAAAGCAAGAAAAGAAAAAGAAAAGAAAAGGTAAATTATTATAAACATGGAGGCCAGGGCATGGTTCTGTAACCAAAGTATTGAGTAGAAGGAAGAAAAATAATTTTACTAACCATATATATATGTATGAAATAATTTAATCCTCACAATATGAAATCATTTAATATGAAATCATTTAATCCTCACAATAACCAGTTAGACATCATTGCTCTCATTTTACTGAGAAGGAGGCTGAGGTACCAAAAAATTAATGAATTGAGTCAGGGCAGAAAATGGAAAAGATACTGGACCAGACCTTAGAACCTAATACTTATTTCTTTGCAATGTGATATTGTGTTAGTTATTTAGCCTGTAACCTCTGTGTCTAATGTCTCAGTTTAATGATTGAAAAGATAATAATTCTAACAATAATATATTAGTGTACTACTTTATACTTTGTGAATGTTCTTCATATTTATTATCTCATTTGTTCTCCACCTAATGCCTGTGTAGTAGCTGGCATAGTTGACACAAAATACTGGAAAGTGCTAGAGTCCTGGGTTCAAATCCTGGCTCTGCTTTCAGTCTGCCCTTTCGAGATTCAATCTCATTTTCACTGCAGTCGAAATAATAATGCCTATTTGCAGCGCTGTTGTGAGATCTGAAAGAGATAGATGCGGGTAAGCATGTTTAACAAATGGTAGCTCCTATTAGGGCCCCATTTGAGGGATGAGAAGAATAATACTTAGATAGTGCATGAGTTCCTCAAAGTTGCACACAACATACTAGGCAGTGAGGTAAGGAGTTAGAAGCATAAGCTTTGGAGTTAGGTGGACTTGGGATTTAATTCTAGCTCCGTTTCTTCTTCTTCTTTTTTTTTTTTAGACGGAGTCTTGCTCATTGCCCAGGCTGGAGTGCAGTGGCGTGATCTCGGGTCACTACAAGCTCCGCCTCCTGGGTTCATGCCATTCTCCTGCCTCAGCCTCCCGAGTAGCTGGGACTACAGGTGCCCACCACCATGCCTGGCTAATTTTTTGTATTTTTAGTAGAGACAGGGTTTCACCGTGTTAGCCAGGATGGTCTCGATCTCTTGACCTCATGATCCACCCGCCTCGGCCTCCCAAAGTGCTGGGATTACAGGAGTGAGCCACCACACCCAGCCCTTCTAGCTCCATTTCTTATAAGCTGTGTGGTCTTGGGCAAGTTATTCAATCTGTCTGAAATTTAGTTTCCACATATGTAAAATTATCTGTAAAATAATCATAGCTTCTTAAGTGGGTGGGTGATGGAGATGATAAAATAAAAAGCACCTAGCTAAGTGTTGGTCTCTTTCCTTCTTTACGCTCCCTCCTTTCCTTTCTTCCTTCAATCCTTTCATTTGTAATCTGGTACATGCCCAATACATGTTAGAAGATCAAATATAATCTATTTTAGAGGAACCAGCTTGATGTTGTAAAAAGCTCACAGGCTTTGGAGTTGAATGTGTGTGTAATGGTTGAGGTTGAGGAGTCCTGAACTGACTCCTCTAGCTCAGTGATTTTGTGCGAGTCACCTCACAGTCTGTTAAACCCACTCACCTGTTAATGATCCTTACCTTAAAGGGCCACTGTAAAGAGCGCAGGAGGGAGATGATTTGGATGGTGCTTTGTAGTGTCATAGAGCTAGGGAAGTGTTATACTTACGAATATGGAATTTTGGTCATTAGGCAATAAATTAGAAGATGTTTTTGTGAGTGAGTGCAGTGGGCCTAGATATCAAAGTTTTTAGAAGAAAAGGCAAATCCTGTCTCAGGCAGAGCTGAGACAGGTGGTTCAACTCTCATCATGTTGCTGTCATTGCTCATCTCATTAGCCCAGTCCTTCTCTGCACCTGGTACTGCCCAGACTTACCAAAAGGAATCTGTAAGTCCATATGCATATGTATATTCCCAACCAATGAATTTAAAAAGTAGATTTACTATCATTATTCTTACCAAAGTTTTTGTTGTTAAAAAGAAGCCTAATGGCAGCAAAAGCTAGAAGCTACTTCACTTGAGTGGGGCAATTCTCTGGTGGCAAGGACTGGGTCTTACTTACCTTTGTATCCTAGTGTCTAGCACAATTTGTTAGGAACGTAGTAGATATTCAAGAAATAATGTGAATAAGTGAATGAATAAATGTGTTTTTTTTTTCATTGACTTAGCACTATGCCCAGTTCCTCCCTTTGGAAGCCTACAGAGTCCAGGTGTGGCCAACTTGACCTCTGGCTTCCTTTGCCTTTTCATGTGAGTTGATCTGCCTCTGGGCTTATAGAGCTTTTGTTTGAAGAGTATCCTATTCCCTTGGAGTTGTTTGTCTGATAGACTTTTCTCCTCACAGGATGACGATATCACTTGAGAAACTCAGCTCTTAAAAATTCCATCTCATCCAAACTAGGAAATGAGTTCATCTCAGTCAAGCCGTATACCTGTTGTTATATCTCAGTAATATCCTGCCCTACTATCCCTTTTGTCTTTAGTGTTAAGAGAAAGAAGAAAAGCAACAACCCAAAATGACCTACATGAAATGTCTCAAAAGTTTTCAGCACTTAACTTAGTTATTATCACCTCTCATGGGACAAAGCCTTAGGCAAAATGTGGGAAAATGGTCCCTTAAGTGGAAAAAATGAAGAAAGGGAAAAAAATGAGATCAGTGAAAACAAATACAGTACAAAGCTCCAAGTGATTCAGTTTTGTTAAAAGTAAAGTGATGATAGGTAGAGGGAGTGCTCTGATTGTGGGTTATTTTCTAAAACCCCAAACAAGGGATTTGGAAAGCTGAAAGGCAAATCTGTCTCTTAAGCTTCCCCAGAGAGATCTTGCAGGGAGAGCTAATATCTGTAGCTATTTTGGGAAGGTCACCTATTAAACAAGAACCTTGTGTGCTGAATTCATGTGGGGCTAGCACTCAAGGTCATGGACATCCATGAGTCAAAATGTTCCCGAATGTGGATTATCTGCAGCCAGTTGGAATCTGGTGAAATTTCTTCAGGAATTGGAACACCATCCTTATCCCTATAGCCTTCACTGATGTCACAAAACTCTACAAAGGAGCCCTCCAGTGGATCTCAAATCTTTCCATACATTTGAATGGCAGATCCATTTTATTCCAAGGAATGTTCTCAGGAGCAGAGATGCATGGCCCAGATGCTCACATATTCTTTTCTGGGTTGGTGGTTGTGAAATGCATGGTGTGGTGGTAAAGGACCAGGAGCCTGGCATTTCTTGAATTTGGAGTTGGGCCAGATGGTACGTGACCCAGTGTTCTGGGGGCAGAATACTGGAACTTTGGTGGCATATAGCAGGTTAAAACATGGCTTGAGAATCAGATATGTCTCTCTCAGTCGCCTACTGGTTAAGTGGCAGAGGACAAGTTAAATATTTTGGAATTTACCGCCTTGTTTAAATAAGATGAGTATAATATTTAGATTACGAGATTATGTGATGATTAAATTAAATTATGCATGCAAAAAGTGTCCTGAACTGAACTTGATCAGAGTAAGTAGTAGATGTTGTTATTGTTATTATTCTCCAGCTAGAGAGCTGGGAAGAGAAACAGGATCACATATAGTATGTGAGCAAGAGGATGCTCTTCTATTGCTTTTGTATTTTCTTTTTATGAGGAATCACTGAACTTGCATTGTTGAAACATTGTCACAAATGGAGTTTGTAACATTACTACAAACAGAATAGCATTTTGTTACTCCTTGAAACACTGATGCAAATGGATTTAGGTTCCAAGGCAAACCCAGAATGTTGCTGAAATAATGTGCTTTAGCAACAAGATTTTGCATTTTCTCTTTCTTCTCATTGCCAGTTTAAGTGATTTAATTTGTGTGAGCTGCTTTAGGAGATTTATCATACTGTTTTTATGGGCAAATCCATTCCCAGCTACAGACAACTGGAATATAACTTATTTGTGTGCTGGAGGCTTCCAGTGCTGGTTAGAAGGATTTTAATTGTGTTGGAAATCAGTACTCATGACTCCTGGTGAATATTTTTATTTTTTTAATCCTTCAGGAAATTTCTAGTGCTTTGGCTAAGCAGCTGGGAGGGAATCTCAGCCTTTGGCCGCAGCTACCTTTCCCTTTTCTTCTCTGTCTCCTTTTCCCTCTGGTTCCTCTCCCAGGATCTTGGGTATTTCTCTGGGCAAATGAGCCTGCTTGAATGACTTCTATGTGGGGCTACTGTTTTGATGCTGCCTTTAAAAATATGTAAATTCAATAATTTTACTAAAGAAATATTTTTATAGTAAGCAGTTGGTCACTTAAGGTTAAAGTTATTTAACCAGTAACCTTATTCTAATTAATAGAGTAAGCCTATAACATTTCCCATTTCCACGGCCTCCTGTTTTCTCCTCATCCCTACCAGTAACAGGTATTATTGTTATTTTTAATTTTTTGTCAGTCTGATAAATTTTAAGTGTTATTTTCTTGTCCTTCCTAATAAATTTATACCTATTTTCACATGTTTGATGGCTATTTAGAACTGTTTTTCTCTGGATTAACTATATATCCGTTGCCTGTTTTCTATTAGTTTGTCTTCCTGACAATTTGGAAGAACTTTTTAAAAATAAATAAACTGTGGACATTAGCCTGAATGTGTTCTGTTTGGTGAACAAATAGTCTCTCTCTCTCTCTGAGTTTCCAGTCTTGTTAAAATGGCATCACCCAGCCTTATGCTGACTTAGATGACTTAGAATGGTTTTTCTTGCAAGATTGTGTTTTGCACGTATGTTTAAGCCATTAATCCATATGAAATTCAGTTTTGTATGTTGTATAGAAGACCACTTTTATTTTCTTCTGGATACGTGGCCACTTATGGCAGCAGCATTAATTAAATAATCCACATCTTCCATGCCTTCATTCTATTTTCACCTCTTATTTGTACTGAGATCTATTTCTGTATTTACTATTCTGTTGTTGTGATTAGCGTGTCTATTTCTACCATTATTAAATTGATCTGATTATATTGGTTTTGTAGTGTGCCCTGTGTCTTGTGTTTCCTTCTTTTTCATGTTCATTTTGGTTCTTCTTAGGCATTTATAAATCTATATAAACTTTAATAGGTATCTAATTACAAAATAACCCCATCTGTTGAGATTCAAATTGGAATTGCATTACATTATATATTCATTTGGGGGAGATTAATTTTTTAATAACAAGTATTTTTACTCAAGAACCAATGTAAGGAGAAATATAAATTAAAAGTAAGAAGCTTACTTCTCTCTGTAAAAATAAGGGAAGAGACTCCTTCCCCATATTCCTTTTCTTTCAGATTTTCTTTATGAAATTCTCTTTTCAAAAGACAGTTAGAAATATGAGTCTGGAATTCAAGTGAGAAGTCTGGGCTAGAGCTATAAAACTGGGAGTCATTGGCATATACTATTTAAAGCCATAATATTGTTTGAGATCACTAATCAAGTGCAGATGAAGGAAAAAAGGGACCAATATTAAGATATGGGGAGTGATAAAGAATGGCTAGATTACTGAGGAAAATTAGGTGATTATAGTTTCTTGGAACTAAGTGAAGAAAGTATGTATTTCAAAGAGGAGGGAATGATCAGCCATACCAAAATGCTGCTTACAGGCAAAATAAGTGGATGTTGGATTTAGGAACATGAAAGTCATTAGTGATCTTGACAAGAGGTCACCAGTGGAGCAGAGCGTTACAGGTGAAAGCTTGATTAGGGTATGTTTAATGCAGACTTCGAGGATGACAATTAAATGTAATGTATGGTCCTCAATTGAATCCTGGATTAAAATGCCACCATCACTGTCACCATCACAGATACTATCATCATTGTCACCATCACTGACAATAATAAAAAAATCTGTAAAGAACATTATTGGGACAAATAGAGAAATTTAAATAGGGACCATTAAATAATATTGTAGCAATGTTAAATTTTCTGATAGTGAGGACTGTATCGCAGTCCTATAGGAAAATATTTGTAGGCTATACATACTTAAGCACTTAAGGAATGACATAATGTTTGTAATTGACTCTGAAATGGTTCCTCCAAAAGAGTGTATATGTGTGTGTGCTTATACTTCACACATAAATACATACATATATGTGTATATAAAATATGTATTTGTATATAAAGACTAGAGTGAGATCATAGTAATGTGGCAAAATATTAATAATTAGTATATGGAGGTGGAGGGTACATGGATCTTCATTTTATTATTCTTATACTTTTTGGTGAGCTTGGCATTTTCTAAATAAAAAGTTGTAAAGAGAAACATTGAGAATGGAAGAAGAGGAATTGGAAACAGTGCATATAATTTATGTTTTTATCTAGTGCACAAGTAAAGATATTAACTTTAGATGGGAGCACCAATTCCTCCTCTTCAGTAAAAGGCAGGAAAGCGGACTACATGAGTACAGATTTCAACAGATGCTGATAGATATGGTAGTGTGGGTCTATAACTTTTCTTACAAAATTAACCTTTTGTATTTATTTTCTTTTGGTTGTTCAACTTTCTTAGTGAAGTGGGAAATAAGATCATCAGCTGAACATAAGGATGGGTGAGGCTTAAGGAGAGGGAAGTCCTGAAGTGGGAAAGTGAAGGCACTATGGAAATGCAATTACTGATTTGTGTTAAGGGGCCACCTGGGGCTCAACAACAAACAGACTTAAAGTAAGACCAGTCGGTGTGGCTGTGTGTTTTTCCTTAGTCAAATTCAGATACTTGGTTGAAGGTATAAAAGTTGAAGTGGATTTAGTCAGGGTTGTGGTTTCCCAAGAAAGAACAAAACTAGAGAGGACAAGAATTGTCGAAGGTGTATGCAAGGACATGATTATGATCACTCATGGAGTAAAGCTGGGAGAGGGGTGAGGCCTGGTGAAAAAGTTGTATGATCAATGGATTGGATATCCTGTTGAGGGAAAATGATAAAAGTTGGATACCAAGGAGAATTATCTGGAATGAGAGGAGGTGGTGGTCAGAGAGTGGGAGATATGAAATGGCATTTATGGAGGGGTTAAATTTATTGCCAATAGTGAACTATTCTTGTTTTTCTGGAATACCTTCCTTACTCATTAGTATACTATTCATTGGATGGATTGCTAAATTTCTATTTTATTTAGATATTTTGCATTTATATTTAAAAGTGAGATTATTCTTATTTGATTTTTTTTTTTTTTTTTTTTTTGAGATGGAGTCTCGCTCCGTCACCCAGGCTGAAGGGCAGTGGTGCCATCTCCGCTCACTGCAAGCTCCGCCTCCCGGGTTCACACCATTCTCCTGCCTCAACCTCCCGAGTAGCTGGGACTGCAGGCACCCACCACCACGCCCGGCTAATATTTTGTATTTTTAGTAGAGACAGGGTTTCACCGTGTCAGCCAGGATGGTCTCGATCTCCTGACCTCGTGATCCGCCCGCCTCGGCCTCCCAAAGTGCTGGGATTATAGGCGTGAGCCACTGCTCCCGGCCTATTCTTATTTGATTTTTATGTTCTGGCATTAGAGATATATGGGTCTTATAAAGTGAATTGGGAAGCTTTTGATAATTTTGGGAACAGATAAAGCTTAGCTATTGATTTACCTGTCTCGTGCCCTTTTCCATAGTAGACTTAAATCACTTTCCAATTTATTTCAGTAGTTATTAGTCTATTCAAGTTTTCCATGCCTCTCAAAAATTATTATGATATTACTACCAAGTCATTTCTTTCTTATGGGTTTCAAAACTTGTTGCCACAGGGTTGTATGAAATATTCTAATTCTTTTTATCTCCTGAATCTGTAATTTTATCCCTTTTCTTATTCCTGATTTTGTCTATTTGTGCTATAATCAGGTACACAATGGTATTATCTGTTTTACATTTTTCCAAAAGTAGCCTTTTGTATTTATATATCTCCAATTTAATTTTATTCTTCATTAATAAAATATTTTAGATTTATTAATTCCTTTCTCCTGTGTGCTTTTTCCTTGATTTTAATGAGTCATGCCTGTAATCCCAGCACTTTGGGAGGCCAAGATGGGAGGATTTCTTGAGCCTAGCAGGAGATTGAGGCCAGCAACATGCCAAGATGTTGCCTTTCCAAAAAAACAAAACAAAACAAAAAACTGTGAACAAGCATTCTTTGTTTTATATCTATTTTTAAATTATGAAGGCATTTAAAACTGTGCATTTAATTTTTGCTTAGTGTCAAAGAATTTGAAACAAACTCCTTTTCATTGCTCTTCAGATCGTTTGTGAATCAGATTGTCTCTTTAAGCATTGTCTAGATATTTGTGAATAAATTTTCAACTATTTAATATTTTTGGCACCAACTTTTTATTATTTATAATTGTATTATATTATTATCAGAAAATATGGCTTATAAAATTTATAGTACATTTAGCCTGTGAGTTTTCTTTTGTGGCCAAGTACATAACTTGCTTTTGTAAATGTTCCTTCAATATATGAAAGCAATATGTATTTGCTATTCAAGGGATGTACATTTTTGTTCTATCTGAAAATCAAGTATTATTTAATTTGCCTTTGACTTATTGTTTACTATATATAACAAATTCTGTAATAAGTGTATTAAAATAGCTTCTTCTAATTGTATTTTAGTTGAATTCTTCTTTTATTTCTATTTTTATATGCTTTACATATTTAACTTATATTTTGTGATGTGTATAGGTTTATCACTATTTTATCTTCTTCGTAAGTTGTGCCTTTATTTACATAATGTTCTTATTCATTCTGTTTAATATTCTTATCTTTAAATTCTACTTGTGTGACATTTTTCTTGCCACTTCTATTTTCTTTTTCTTGATATTTGCCTGATTTTTTTTGCCTTTTGCTTTATTGTCAACCATTCTCTATTATTTTTTAAAGTGTTTCTTATAAATAGAATATAGCTTTATTTTTGTGTTTTAGCTTAACCCATCAGCCTCTTTTCTTGGTTTGTTGTTGTTGTTTGTTTGTTTTTGAGACAGGATCTTGTTCTGTCACCCAGGCTGGAGTGCAGTGGCATGATCTCGGCTCACTGCAGCCTTGACTTCTTGGCCTCACATGATCCTCCCACCTCGGCCTTACAGGCACATGCCCCCATGCTTGGCTAATTTTTTGTATTTTTTTGTAGAGATAGGGTTTTACCATGTTGCACAGGCTGGTTTCAAACTCCTGTAGTCTCTATTTTTTAAACAGGAGAATTTAGTTATTTTCCATTGATTATAAAGACTTATATACATGCCTTGTCCTCATACATCTTCCCTCTCTGGATGCTGGGCATCATCAGATAGTTGTTTTACTTTGTGGACTCCTTGAGGATCAGGTCTGGTTGTAGTCATACTATGCTACAAATTGTTGCAATTCTATCAGTAGACAGGAGGCTGCTGGAATGTCCTTTCTTGTATTCTTTCAGCCTCACGGATGAGGACTCACTCCATTCCTTTAGCTTCTCTCTAGATTTCTTTAGGCCAACTCTCCAGGGAGAAATGCCAGCCCCAGTTTTTTCTGCTTAATTTTCTTCAGAGCCCAAGGTCTTATTTACACCTGGTTCATCATGGACTTCAGCAGCAGTTTGGCTCAAGAACTGTGTACAGACTGGAATTAGGAGTAGAGAGATTTTGAGGTGAGTTGAGGCTGTCATTTTCCAAATGTCTTCCAAGACCTGCCACTGATGTTTATAAAGACATTTTTTTTCTTCAGTTTTGACATATATGGTTTACCACACAATAGGGTTGTATTTTGAGAAAATGCTCAGTAGTTTTCTCCTCTCTATATACTTTGGCTCATACTTAGACAAAGCACCTAACTGTAAATAGCCCAGTAGGGATACTGAGCATCAATAAAATAAGAAAGAGCAAGTGGTTTATTTTTATGGTCAAACTGCTTGGCATTAGTTTTTAGAAAACACTTCTCAAGTACTTTATGCCCTCATCCTCTTTAAACCAGTCAGAGGCTAAGGGGCACTGTCAGAATGTCCTACTTTGGCTTGGGAATTTCTTCTTTCTTTTTCTGTATTTTCTAGGAGTCCCTAGTACTTCTACCATAAGCCTATCCATTCTGGGGCTCTGACAATGATTCTTAACTGTGATTGTTATCAAGATAACTTATAGATTTTAAAAAGATACATATGTCAGTGTTGCATTGGCTCTAACTTTGTGTCTTTAGAGCTCAAACTTTTTTTTTTTTTTTTGGTAAAGGCTCTTAGGTGACTAATATGTTCCCAGGGAATTATCTTCTCATCATTGCTATGCTCTTTTTCTTTCTTATTCCCCCTTTTCTTAAATACACCAAATCACTGACTTTCATTACTAGCACACTTCAAAGGCTTAAAGAGTTTTTCAAAAACGCTGGACTTTCCTAATGTCAGACATGCATTGACTCTCCACGGCTACTGCACTTAGCATTATGAATTTGCTCTCTAGGGTGTGGTCTCAATTGTGGAAACAGATTGGCCTTTACTCCCTTGTATATACATGGCTGGAAGTGGGAACAAGCATGGACACTGGAAGTTTTGAGCAGTAAATTTCCCTTTAAGTCTATGTCAGATAGCTTCTATCTGTGCTTCTAGATCCATTCTCCACCCTTATCTCCTTGCCCTCTGTTCCAGGAAGCTGACTTGTGTGGACTATAGCAATAAGTTCCCTTGCTTGATGAGGCTGGGCCAACTGGGAGCCCTGGCAAGAGAGCAAGTTTGGTATATTCAGTTCCCTTTTTCCTTCTTTGTGAGGACCTTGAGCTGGCTGTGGCCTCAGCTGAAGGTCTCTATTCCTTTCAACATGGCTTCCTCTATGTGGTATTTGTCTTCTGGGTTCCACCATTCTCTCCTTTCTCTTGCTCCTCTGGCCTAGGAGTACTAATGGCTATGTGGTTATCTTGCTCTTTCCTGTACCTGATCTATGTTTTTGGAAATAGCTCCATTGTAGTTAAACCCTCTGCCCTGTCTTGGGTGTGTCATCTGGCTCCTGGTGGGATGCCAACTGACCCTCCCTATTCCCCATGATAACAGTGACCCTGATCTCCCTGCTGCTTGGTAGGAAGTTATAAAAATGGCAGGATGATCATTAGTCTTTTTAGCAGATTCTGTGGTGTGTTGCCCAGACTTCCTCTTTCAAGACTTAAATACTCATTCCTCCAGCTGCTAAGAGTGTTGGTGGCTGAGTTCCCTTCTGGAGATTGTCCTCCACTGAAGAGAACTGCCTCTACTAAAATGCCTTTCCTGGGGCAGTCTGCATCTGGAGACTAGTCAAATGCAGCGTGGTGATCAAAGACATGGCTCCTTATGCCAATTTGGGATGACTGTGCAGGGCCGTTCTAGCTCCTTTGTTGTGACTGTCCAGCTTTTCCCTCTGCCCAATCTTTCTTCCTTCACTCTCCTATAAGTGTTGATCCTGAGCATTCTAACCATTAAGCTTCCTGCACACAAATCTCTGAGTCAGAGTCTGAATTCCCCAGCGAGTCCAGCCTATCATAGTCTTCAATCTGCAGCCCCGCCTCCCCCCAGCCCAATCCCCCACAACTGTCTTCTTGATCTGTCTCCACCTGTCCTCATTCCTTACCTATGGGAGCAGACCTGGAGGGTCTTCACTTTGAAGGCAGTTTCCAACACAAATGAAGGATACAAATGTGAGGGAAGTCTAATGAGAGTGATTCTAGGCATGAAAATGTTTGGAGAACTGGGTGTGGGGAATCCCCTAGGGTGTCTCAAACTTCAAGATAAATAATTAAATTCTTAGAAGTAGAGTGGAGAGAGGAAAGGGGACTAGGAAGAACAAAGTAAATACAAAGAAGAGTAGAAAGAGATGGTGGCTAAATGGACTATTTGAAGATTTGTTTTAAATTAAATGTTATTATGATTTTTAGAGATGAGTCTGTTTCCCAGGCTAGAATGCAATGGCTATTCACAGGCACAATAATAGCACACTATAGCCTCCAACCAGCCTCAAGTGATTTTTCCTGCATTAGCCTCCCAAGTAGCTGGGACTACAGGCATGTACCACCATGCCCAGCTTTGGGGGATTGCTTTTGAAGGATAGACTGTCCCAAGATGGATTCAAGATGTTAAACTAAGTAAAGCTGTGTACACTGTCCCATCACCTGCTAAGGTCTGTCTAATCCAGATTTGTAGGCCTGCCCTCTGCAGTAAATGAGACATAGAAGTGACAAGGGTAAATTATGTTTTCATATTGGAAATTTGGCCTCTTCCTGGAGGGTGAATTCTGAAAAACAAAGCTCTTTTTCCTTAAAGAGCTTATGGAAACTTCTTTGAGGAAATAATACATTTTGCCCTTTTAAAGTATTGAGCAGAAAAAAGAGTACACATTTTTAATTTTAAAAGGGCTCAGAACAGAGCCAAAAAGTAGCCTGTGATCCAACCCTGCACTGGTTTGGCTGGATTTTCAAGTTTATGAGCAAACCACCAATTTGTCACCAAAGGCAGATGGGTAGCATTGGACTCTTCTAGCCTGCTGGCTATTTCTGGGAAGGCAGACAGAGCCCCTATTCACTGCCTGCTTGGGAAAGCTTTGAAATCCTCCCCCACAGATATAATCCTCCTTGAGATCCTTCTGATGAGCTTGCCTCACATCCAGGAGAATAAATTTTGGTCTGAAGGTGATTTAAGCCACAGTGTGGGCTTGATTAAGAAAAACGTCTATTTTATTACCAGTCAGATTTAATAAAAGGCAGTATGCTCTGATTAATAACTTGAAACACACAAAGTGTTGTTGAAAGCTAGAAGGGAAAGGTTAGGACCACTTCCCGAAGGTGCTTGGAAAGACCATTGAATATATTTCCCCTATTCAATTGCCCTTTTATACTGAATCTGATTGCTGGACCTTATACACTCTAAATACTACAAAACATACTCAATTTGCTTGACAATAATTTAGTAGGGTTTGGGATTATTTTCTTAACTAATTTCCATAGCAGGAATCCAGTACCCTCAAGCATAGACAATGGGTTGATAAGGCTTTATCTTTAAACTTTCTATGGCCTCATTATTTGTCATTTACTTGATTTAATTTTTGTAGTCATGTATTTTTACTATATTGCTTTCGGTTTCAAAATGTTAATGTTTTCTCAAACATATTCATTATTGACAAATAACATTGTTTACATTGATAATTAAATAATGATCTATTTAATGTTCATCTTCCATACCAGACTATAAGCTCCAATGATTGATTTGTTCTTATTTCACAACATAGTGCCAGCATATAATATGCAGTATAAAAATAGTTTTGAATAATAGAATGTATTCATATAATGCATTCTAATTTACAAAATGTTTTCACATACATTTTCTTATTTTGATTTTTACAAAGTACTGTTTTGTATAGTTTTGTTATCAGAAAGGGGTCCCGATTCAGACTTCAAGAGAGGGTTCTTGGATCTCATGCAAGAAAGAAGTTGGGGTGAGTCCATACAGTAAAGTGAAAGCAAGTTTATTAAGAAAGTAAAGGAATAAAGAATGGCTATGCCATAGGCAGAGCAGTGTCATGGGCTGCTCAACTAAGGATACATATAGTTATTTCTTGATTACATGCTAAACAAGGGGTGGATTATTCATGAGTTTCTTGGAAAAGGGTGGGCAATTCCTGGAACTGAGGGTTCCTCCCCTTTTTAGATCATATAGGGTAATTTCTTGACATTACCATGGCACTTGTAAACTGTCATGGTGCAGGTGGTAGTGTCTTTTAGCATGCTAATGCATTTTGATTAGCGTACAATGAGCAGTGAGGATGACCAGAGGTCACTGTTGTCATCATCTTTGTTTTGTTGGGTTTTGGTCAGCTTCTTTACCACATGCTGTTTTATTACCTATGACTTTGTGACCTGTATCTTGTGCCAACTTCCTATCTCATCCTGTGACTTACAATGCCCTAACCTACTGGGAATACAGCCCAGTAGGTCTCAGCCTTATTTTACCCAGTCCCTATTCAAGATGGAGTTGCTCAGGTTCTAACGCCTCTCACAGTTTGGGTAGATATTGCCATGTGAATTTCACCAGCGGGGACACTGAAACTTAGATTAAGTGGTGTACTTATGATTAAGTGATGTACTTATGGTCACAGGTCTACTAAGCAGTAAAGCAGTGGTTCTCAATGTGTGATTCCTGGACAAGTAGCATTAGCATCACCTGGGAACTTGCTAGAAATGTCAGTTCTCAGGCTGCCTTCCAACATGAGACATACTGAATCAGAAACTTTCTGGGTCTGGGTCCAGCAGTTTGTGTTTTAAAAATTGCTCCCCATGATTGTGACGCATGCACACAGTACATGTTGTGGTTTGAGAATCACTTGTGTAAAGGAAGAACTTTCACTATACTTCTTAAAAAAACAAACAAAAAAACCCCAAACTAAAAGCATCTTACTTTGACACTATGTCTTCTTAATCCAAAATTATATTACCTTTGCCCTATCATTTTGGCTCCCTAATATTATTTAAACATAAAAAGTTTCTGAAATTGAGGCAATAATTAATAGCCTACCAACCAAAAAAAGTCCAGGACCAGATGGATTCACAGCTGAATTCCACCAGAGGTACAAAGAGGAGCTGGTACCATTCCTTCTGAGACTATTTCAATCAATAGGAAAAGAGGGAATCCTCCCTAACTCATTTTATGAGGCTAGCATCATCCTGATACCAAAGCCTGGTAGAGACACAACAAAAAAAGAGAATTTTAGGCCAATATCCCTGATGAACATCTACACAAAAATCCTCAATAAAATACTGGCAAACCGAATCCAGCAGCACATCAAAAAGCCTATCCACCATGGTCAAGTTGGCTTCATCCCTGGGATACAAGGCTGGTTCAACACACACAAATCAATAAATGTAATCCATCACATAAACAGAACCAATGACAAAAACCACATGATTATCTCAATAGATGCAGAAAAGGCCTTTGACAAAATTTAACAGCCCTTCCTGCTAAAAACTCTCAATAAACTAGGTATTGATGGAACATATCCCAAAATAATAAGAGCTATTTATGACAAACCCAATATGTGCCCAATATCATACTGAATGGGCAAAAACTGGAAGCATTCCCTTTGAAAGCCGGCACAAGACCAGGATGCCCTCTCTCACCACTCCTATTCAACACAGTGTTGGAAGTTCTGGCTAGGGCAATCAGGTAAGAGAAAGAAATAAAGGATATTCAGTTAGGAAAGGAGGAAGTCAAATTGTCTCTGTTTGCAGATGACATGATTGTATATTTAAAAAATCCCATTGTCTCAGCCCAAAATATCCTTAAGCTGATAAGCAACTTCAGCAAATCTCAGGATAGAAAATCAATGTGCAAAAATCACAAGCATTCCTATACACCAATAATAGACAAACAGAGAGCCAAATCATGAATGAACTCCCATTCACAATTGCTTTAAAGAGAATAAAATACCCAGGAATCCAACTTACAAGGGATGTGACGGACCTCTTCAGAACTACAACCACTGCTCAGTGAAATAAAAGACACAAACAAATGGAAGAACATTCCATGCTCATGGATAGGAAGAATAAATATCATGCAAATGGCCATACTGCCCAAAGTAATTTATAATTCAATGCTATCCCCATCAAGTGACCACTGACTTTCTTCACAGAATTGGAAAAAACTACTTTAAAGTTCATATGGAACTGAAAAGAGCCTGCATTGCCAAGACAATCCTAAGCCAAAAGAACAAAGCTGGAGGCATCACGCTACCTGACTTCAAACTATACTACAAGGCTACAGTAACCAAAACAGCATGGTACTGGTACCAAAACAGAGATATAGACCAATGGAACAGAACAGAGGCCTCAGAAATAATGTCACACATCTACAACTATCTGATCTTTGAGAAACCTGACAAAAACAAGCAATGGGGAAAGGATTCCCTATTTAATGAATGCTGCTGGGAAAACTGGCTAGGCATATGTAGAAAGCTGAAACTGGATCCCTTCCTTACACCTTATACAAAAATTAACTCAAGATGGATTAAAGACTTAAATGTAAGACATAACACTGTAAAAACCCTAGAAGAAAACCTGGGCAATACCATTCAGGATATAGGCGTGGGCAAAGATTTCATGACTGAAACACCAAAAGCAATGGCAACAAAAGCCAAAATTGACAAATGCAATCTAATTAAACTAAAGAGCTTCTGCATAGCAAAAGAAACTATCATCAGAGTGAACAGGCAACCTACAGAATGGGAGAAAATTTTTGCGATCTACTGATCTGACAAAGGGCTAATATCCAGAATCTACAAAAAAGTTAAACAAATTTACAAGAAAAAAACAAACAACCTCATCAAAAATTGGGCAAAGGGTATGAACAGACACTTCTCCAAAGGAGACATTTATGCAGCCAACAGACATATGCAAAAATGCTCATCATCACTGGTCATTAGAGAAATGTAAATCAAAACCACAATGAAATACCATGTCATGCCAGTTAGAATGGTGATCATTAAAAAGGAAACAACAGATGCTGGACAGGATGTGCAGAAATAGGAACACTTTTACACTGTTTGTGGGAGTGTAAATTAGTTCAACCATTGTGGAAGACAGTGTGGCGATTCCTCAAGGATCTAGAACTAGAAATACCATTTGACCCAGCCATTCAATTACTGGGTATATACCCAAAGGATTATAAATCATGCTGCTATAAAGACACACGCAGACATATGTTTATTGTGGCACTATTCACAATAGCAAAGACTTGGAACCAACCCAAATGTCCATCAGTGATAGACTGGATTAAGAAAATGTGGCACATATACACCATGGAATACTATGCAGCCATAAAAAAGGATAAGTTCATGTCCTTTGCATGGACATGGATGAAGCTGGAAACCATCATTCTAAGCAAACTATCACGTGGACAGAAAACCAAACATCGCATGTTCTCGCTCATAGGTGGGAGTTAAACAATGAGAACACATGGACACAGGGTGGGGAACATCACACACCGGGGCCTGTCAGAGAGTGGGAGACTGGGGGAAGGATAGCATTAGGAGAAGTACCTAATGTAAATGACGAGTTGATAGGTGGAGCAAACCAACATGGCTCATGTATACCTATGTAACAAATCTGCACATTGTGCACATGTACCCTAGAAGTTAAAGTATAATAAAAAATAAGTAAATAAAAATAACAAAAAGAATAGCTTTTCATACTTGCTTGTGGTTTCCATTCACATGCAATATCTCTTTCTGTCCCTTCACTTTCTGCCTATTTGTGTCTTTATGGGTGAGGTGAGTCTCTTGTAGGCAGAATATGGTTGGGTGTTGTTTTTAATCCACTCAGTCAGTCTATATCTTTTAAATGAAGAATTTAGTTCATTTATATTCATGGTCATTATTGAGAGGTGAGGTCGATTTTACTATTTTCTGGCTGCTTTGTGTGTTCTTTGTTCTTTAGTGTCTTTTATTTATTTTTTTGCAGTTGTGTAGTTTTCTGTAGTAATAAGGTTTGGTTCCTTTGTCTTTCTCCTTTGATATAGGCTCTACCAGTGAGCTTTATGGTTTTGCATGTTTTCATGATGGTAGTTTTTATCGTTTCACTTCAGATGTAAGAATCCCTTGAACTTTTTGTTTAAAGGCCAGTCTGGTGGTGATTAATTCCCTTAGTTTTTGCTTGTCTATGAAAGATTTTATTTTACCTTCATTTCTGAAGAATTGCTTTGCTGGGTATAATATTCTTCGTTGACAGTTTTTTTTGTTGTTGTTGCTGTTTTCCTTCAGGACTTTGAATATAACATCCCGTTGGGAAAAGTTTGAATATAACATCTTGGGAAAAGTTGGTGCTGTACTACGGCAGCTTAGCTCACAGGAGTTAGGGGATGGAAATGTACACCTTGTGCTCCTAATCCAGGACAATGCAGCCACGTGAATTCCTGGTAGCTCTCCAAACTGGGCTCAGTGAGTGTAAGGACTGTTGGTTCATCCATTGTAAGGACTGTAGGCATGAATTTTGGTGGCAGTGGAGGCTGGTGGAGATTTTTTGATTACCTTTTCTCTGTAACTGGATGTCCCTCCTGACTCTTGGCAGATCTGATCCCAGCAGGGGAGATGGGGCTGTAGAGGTCAGGTGCCTCCACGCTGTCCTCCTGGATTTCTAGTTGCCACAGGTGCATCTGCACTCCCCTGCTGTACTGCAGTGCTCTCCCTTGAACACTCCTGTCAAATCTTAGCTGTTTATTCATTGCTTTGGTCCTTTCTTACTAAGACCTCCTTTTGACCCATGAATTATTTAGAAGTATATTGTTTACTTTCCAAGTGCTAGGAGATTTTCTTCTTTATTTGTTGATTTCTAGCTTGATTCTCCTATGGTCAGAGGACACATTGTATAATTTTAAATCTTTTAAATTTGTTTTTTTAATAACCCCAAATATGGTCTTGGACACTTAAAAATGTGAATTCTTCTGTTGTTGGATGGATTCTCTTATAAATGTTAAATTTTGTTGGTTGATGGTGCATTCGTCTGCTTAGGCTGCCATAACAGAATACCACAGACTAGGTGGCTTAAACAACAGATGTTTATTTTCTCACAGTTCTGGATGCTGGAAATCCAAGATCAAAGTGCTGGCATGTTTGGTGTCTCTTGATGCCTCTTTCTTTGGCTTGCAGGTGGCTGCCTCATTTCTGTGTCCTGGATTGGGAAAAGCCCTCTCCAAATGTGTTTTTTCTCTACTCTCACACCACAGCATTCATCAAAATAGAAGAAGACTTCTGAAACCAGATGTGTGTGGGTTTTTCCCCACACACCAAGCAGCAGACACAAATTCAGTCTTGACACAATCTAGTCAGAGATAGTGTCAGATTCCACACATTGGGTACTCAGTCCCCAAGACTGCCACCCATACCCACAGATACCAGTTGCAAGTCTGGGCCTCCAGAAGTTCTGGCCAACTGGCTTCAAGTTGGGGTTCTCATGACCCACTCTGAGTTCAATTAATTTGCTGAAGTGGCTCACAACTCAGGGAAACACTTTTGTTTACTAGTTTACTACAAAGGATATTACAAAGGATACAGATGAAGAGATGCATAGGGTGACATATGGTGGAAAGAGCACAGAGCTTCCCTGTCCTCCATGGGTATGCTACCCTCAGGAACCTCCATATGTTCAGCTATCCAGAAGTTTTCTCAACCCAGGCCTCTTGGGTTTTTATGGAAGCCTTCCTTCTCCCAGGGTATAAGGTGGGACCCACACACAGGAGGGTCTTAAGACCCACAATCAGAAAGGTAGGAGAAGATTGCAGTCCTACCTTGGGGCAGGTGAAAGGAAGGCAGGCAAGAAGTTCCATTTCCTGAGGTCTGCCTCTGAAGCCTAACACACCCAACATTACAACAAAAGACAGTAACAAGGGATATGGGAGTTATGAGCCAGGACCCATGGATG